>NC_134861.1:60605946-60905946 GCF_049852395.1 Peromyscus maniculatus bairdii | reverse complement strand
TTATTGTTAATCTTTTACTGAGTACTTGGATTGGGGTAAAGGGCTTGTACTATGCACTTTTTATTAATGAATAAATAGAAAATGTTAATAATGCTTTGTTTTCTGTTTGGCTTTTGTGGGAAGAGATACCTCTTCTACTTAGTAAAGTGTTAACATCCTGGATTAACATTTCTAGGCTCAGTTTTTCAACTCAAGATACTCCTAAGAAATAAGAAAAATATTTACATAATAGCTCAGGAAGAAGGCCAGTTGTTAGAGCCTTCATGTATGAAGCTCTGGGTTTTATCGCCCACACTTCAGAAACCAGACATGGGGGCACACATCTGTAATCCCAGCTCTTGGGAGGGAGAGGCAGGGGAATCAGGAATCTAAGGTCACCCTAGGCCATAGCAAGTTTGAAGCCAGCCTTGGATGCAGGAGACCTTGTCAGAAATTTTAAAAGTATGGGGTCAGTATTCAGAAGAAAAAGTTCTGAGAACATTTAAGAAGTTATATTCCATTTCTTAATATGCAGTAGTGGTTATCTGAGCAGACATTTGTACCCAGAGCAGGACCTGTAACTGAAATCACACAGAAATCAAAGTTTGCTTTTGCTCTGACTGGAAGGAGTCCAGACACAAGGGGTCATGATAGCGTAAGGCATGGGCAAATAAATACCTTTTGTTTCCAGAGTCACCGGGTCCTGTTCCATCCAGACAGAGGGAGCTGAACTGCTTAGTGGAACCATTATAGGAGCTTGGTGTTGGGCAAGTCCTGGGGGTTGGTTTCTTCTGACAGAGGGTAAGACACCAAGATTTGGCTGGGTGTCTAAGTCTAACTGCATCTCATCATCAGAGAAGGTGATGGTGGCTTTCAGTTTATGCAAAAGGTCTTGTCTCAATCAGTTCTCTGTTGTTAAATGCCTTTTAAAGCTACCCCCAGCAACTGGGACCTACTTATATTTTTAAATTTTTCTAACTGAACTTTTTTTCTAATATCTGGGGCTAGCTGGGTGACAGGAAATCTATTTATTCATTCCTTGAGACAGGGTGTCTCTGTGTAGCCCTGGCTGTCCCAGAACTCTCTTTGTAGACCAGGCTGGCCTAGAACTCACAGAGACTGCCTGCCTCTGTCTCCTAAGTGCTGGGGTTAAAGGCATGTGACATCATTGCCTTTTGTAGCTGTATTTAGTCCTTTAAAAAGACCTAGCATGGAGGAATGCCCAAATTGCTCTACGATTCGGGCGCCAGTTTCTGTGCATTATGTTTTTGAGACAGATCTTGGTATGTAGCCTGTGCTAGCCTCACACCCTCTATCCTGCCTCAGCCTCTCTCGTGCCGAGGTTGTAAGTGCCACGCTCAGCTAAATAATCTTTTTTTTTTTTTTTTTTTTTTTTTTTTTTTTTTTTTTTGGTTTTTCGAGACAGGGTTTCTCTGTGTAGCTTTGCGCCTTTCCTGGAGCTCACTTGGTAGCCCAGGCTGGCCTCGAACTCACAGAGATCCGCCTGGCTCTGCCTCCCGAGTGCTGGGATTAAAGGCGTGCGCCACCAACGCCCGGCTTAAATAATCTTAAATGTTACTGAAAATATCAAAACGTGATGGCATACACTAAAAGACCTAGCTACTGGGAGTGCTGAGCAGAGGCTTGCTTGAGCAAGAACCCCATTTTTTTTTTAAGATTTCTTTATACATGTATACATTTCTTCATGTATGCAGTGTTCTGTCTGCACGTATCCCTGCAGGCCAGAAGAGGGCACAAGATCTCATTACAGATGGTTGTGAACCACCATCTGGTTGCTGGGGATTGAACTCAGGAAGAGCAGTCAGTGCTCTTAACCTTGGAGCCATCTCTCCAGCCCACAAGAACCCCATTTAAAGAACAAAGCAGATGATGGAGCTTAGTGGTAGAATATTTAGTTAGCAGCAAAAAAGCCATCCCAGTAACACACACACACACACACACACACAAAAAAAAAAAAACTGTTTTGTGGGGCTGAGGAGATGGCTGGGGTGCTGAAGTGTTTTCCTTGTGAACATGGGGACCTGAGTTTGGATCAACACTCAGTTAAAAACTGGGCGTGGTGGTAAATACCTGCAGTCCCGGTACCAGGGAGACAGACAGGAGGGTCCTTGGGGCTTCCTGGCTAGCTGCACTGGCTGAGTCAGTGAGCTGTAGAACCAAGGAGGTACTGCCAAGATCTAAGATGAAGAGTGATCAACTTCTGGCCTCCACATGCATGCACATTTACAACCTGCATGTGTGCCTGTATATGCACATGCATGTTCACACACACACACACACACACACACACACACACACACACACACATCAAAAACAAAGTATTTGACTTCTTGGAGACAATAGTTCAATCTAAAGTTTCTCACGTATGGGGCTGGGAATGTGGCTCAGCCAGTAGAGTGCTTGCTTAGCATGCACAAAGCCCTGGGTTTCCTCTCCAGCTCTGCACAAAACTAGACGTGGTGGTCTTGTTAGTAAACTGCAAAAGCTCTGGATTTGGTGGCCTGGGTTTCGGCACCAAATGTTAGTAAGCTGATGGCTGAAACTGCGAGGAGACAGTTCAGCCCTAGAGGGCGAGGTATCCCGGACACCTCAGAGCTACTTAGGACAAGAGCTCTGCCCTGAAGGTGTCCCGGACACCTGGAGCTGTTTAGCACAGCTCTGATGGCTGAGACTGTAAAGAAACAGCCCAACCTTGGAAAGGAAGGTTTTCTGACTTCTCAGGAGAGTCAGGCCTGGAACTGCTTCAGCAAGGAAGGGTGTCCTGACTCTTTGGGAAAGTCAGGATATACCTGGTATGATGGTGTGATGGGGAATGGTTTCCCCGCAGGACACAACAGTCTTGCTCCTCTCCTGGAGAGCCACAATCTTTGGCTCAGTGTTACCAGCTCTTTCTCGCTCAGTCTACTATGGGACGTCCCAGCAAAGTTCTTCTGTTCAGCTCCCCCTTGCTCAGTCCACTATGGGACGTCCCAGCAAGGTTCTTCTGTTCAGCTGTCAATGAAGGTCTTCACCCAATACTCTTTTGAGAAAGAGGTTTATTTGGGGAGGAGGAGTCCAGGAGAGTAGCTGCCTCTACCAGGGTGGAGAGAACAGCTCACAACTGACCGGGCAGGGTGGTTTATATAGGATGTCTAGGGGGCGGAGTCAATTGTGATTGGTTAGTTTATTTTCAGCCCAGGGACTGGCCATTTTGTGAGCAAGGGGCAGAGATGGCCCTGATTTCAAACTGTGTTTCTTTCACTGGCCTTTCTTGGCTTTTTGACACTACTTTTAAGGCCAGGGCACATTTCTTTCACTGACTCTGATTCTAGGGGCCTAGAGTGATATTTTGGTACTAGTCTCAGAGTCAGGGCATATTTCCTGGGTTCTGGGTTTGGGGATAAAGTGTTCACTTCTCTGGCTCAGGTCCCAAACACAGGCTGTGTTTCTTTCCCTGGTCCTGAGCCCTAGGGCCAGGATTCTGCTGTCCTGCTCTGTGATTGGTTGATTTCACAAGTCAGTTGGACAGGGGCAGAGATGGCCCTGATCCGAGCTTAACTGTGTTTCTCTCATTGGCCTTACCTGAGCCATCCTTCCCTAATTCTGGTCTCCAGGGTCAGGGTGGGTTTCTCTAGCCAGCCCCTTTTCCCTACAGGTCTGGGTCTTTAGTTCCAGCACTCACAGATGAAGACAGGAAAATCAGACAATCAAGGTCGGACTCAGCTCCATAGCTGGGGTTACGTCACCAGTAGCCTACAGCCCTTGTCCACCAAAGTATCCCACTGTGTCCCTTCTGGGCTACCGTACTAGTGATACAGGGGATTGTTGCAGAAGGGCAGGCCCAAGGGATGAAACTCTTCATAGGACTCACCTTGAGAGGCTCCAGACCCTAGGGCCTCTGTGGCTGTACATTTTTCACAACCCAGAGAGCAACAGTAGCTAGATTCAGGGCTTGTTCACCAGTTCCCACTGGGAGAAATTCGCCACCCCCACCCCCACCCCAGAAGAGACAGCACCACCTTAGGTCAGCGCCTGGTGTGTGGTATCATAACTACTGGGTTGCTCCTGGGTCCATCTTGTGCTGCAGAAGTCAATGTGCCAACATTTGTGGGATCCTCATGGTTTGAAAGACCAGAAGAGAAGAAATTTTTAAATAGATTTTATTATCTTTCAGCTAAATTGAACACTTGATCCTTCCATCTCCATGTTCTGAGTGCTGGAGTTATGGGTGTGTTTTAAGCACACCCAAGTGTTACAGGTGTGTTTCAGCACACCCAAGTAGTACGTGGTAATACAATCCAAAGTGTAAAATATCCATGAGCCCTACTGATGTAATTGAGTCATGGAATAAAAGAGAGCAAAGTGCTAAAAAATGTTTTGTTCTAGAGCAGAGAAACCAAAGCTAAAACCATCCCTTTTTGCCCATCAGTATTTGTATTCATGGGCTGGGAATTAGCTGGTACCTAATTCCATGATAGTAGAGTTACTTTTAACACAGCAATCCGTGCATTGTTCCTGATGCCAAGAAGCAGTGCATTTTATATTGTGAAATTGCTGTTGTGAGAGGGATAAAATCAAATGACTTCAGGAATGCCTCCCAGCTGGAGTCTGTCCCATTCGTGTGAAAGGCCAGGAAGATAAAAACTGCTCATGATTGTGCTTCCTGCAGCCCCAGTACTCAGGAGGCCGAGGCAGAGAGACCACGTTTAAAGCTGGCTTGTGCCCCGAAGCAAGACATCGACTGTCTCTAAGAAAACCAAACCCTATTTTAGTAACTGATAGTAAGGATGACATTTTGCAAAGAGGAGGTTTAAACTGTTAGTAGTATGAATTTTCATTTCTTCACATGACTAAACTTTGTGGTGGTCAAGAAAAATTATTGTTTGAGGCTCTGAGTTTAATTCCCAGCAATGCATTCACACAATTACTTCTAGCTACAAGGTAAAGACATTACAAAAGTTAACAAAGAAGGTGAGATCATTTCAGGAACCAGTAATCACTTAAGAAGGGATTTTCGAGCTGATACCTGAGACCTGAGCCATGCCGTGGTCTGGGAAGGCAGCAAGGGCAAAGTCTCCGATTGAAATAGCATTGCCCTTCTCGGGGCATGAGAGAATAAGATCAAAGGACTGGACCAAGGGATACAGACTTCGGAGTCGCTCTGAGCAGTCAGGAAAGCGATTGGCTGTGGAGACCATGGAATCGTTGATAGACCCGTTCTGGTTGCTGAGTAGATGTGCCGTGTGACTCAGGCAAGGCCCACAGATTGGGGGTGCTGCTCCGCAGTAGAGCATGTATATGTGAAGCTTAGCCTCAACTCCTCCCCAACTCCACACACCCCAAAAGAAGGAAAGGAAGGGAGAACAGGAGGCAGCCCACACGAATGAACCATCCGGCAAACGGGTTAGGATGGCCTCTAATGTGGGTACTCAGGAGTACTGCCCATAGGTCAGCAATGGTGAGGGGATGGATGAAGGGAAAGATAGAAAGTAAGAATGGCATCTCATCTTGGAGCCTGAGCGCCTGATTGAGGGATGACAGAAACAGATGGGAAAGGCTTGTGGAAATGAAGAGTGAGAGGAAGCGAGCTGCCAAGAAATGTTTCTTCTTCTGAGTCCCATTGGCTTGATGGAATAAAGACCGGGTGAGTGGTTGGCTGGAAGTGGTGGTGCATGCCGTAATCCCAGCACTTGGAGGAGGGGGATTGAGAGGTAGAGGCCAGCCTGGGGTGGGGAGACACATAAGACTGACCCCAGTAATTTAAAACAGACTTAAATTCACACAGCAGTCCAAGAGTGTCAGTGATGTCCAGCTCAGACGCCTGCTTCACATATTCATAGCCCAGACTCTTACGTTGGTGCTCTGTCGTTTCCTAGAGTATAGCTCCTTAAAGGGTGGGTTGTAGCCTTATAGGGGGATTGCTTTAGCTGATGGGGGCGGGGGGGGGGGGGGGGGGGGGGGTGTTTGAGAAAAATGTCAACAGTAAAAGGTTCTCAAATGTGCCAAGTGAATTGGGGGTGGTTTTGGCAACACTCATGTTGCATTGTGTGACGTGGTGCCTTGGTTCTGCACACACAACATGGGCACCTTGCACTGTGCATGTGACGCTGTTTTATGTTATGAAGGGCAGTGATTTTACTGTACATAGGTCTTCTGCTCTTAGAGAAATGTAACAGTTTATGAAAAATATTTTAGTGCTTCCTCCTGTCATTCCTGTGTTGATTTAAGTATCAACTTTGTACATCTTTGATTGTATTCTATTAGGATGTTTGGTTTTAAAAATTGTTGTCGCCCTCCCCCCCCCCCCCACTTAGCACCACAAGGCCTGAGGTCTATGTGGAGGCATCATTTTGTTTTCTCTTCTGTAGGATTGGGTTTGTAAAAGTTTTGAAGAGTAAAGACTTTTGGTTTGGTTTGGTTTGGTCTGGGTTTTGGTTTTGCAAGTCAGGGTCTCTCTCTCTTTGTAACCTGGCTGTCCTGGAACTCTCTGTAGATCAGGCTGGCCTCGAACTCACAGAGATTCTCTGCCTCTGCCTCCCGGAGTGCTGGGATTAAAGGTGTGCGCCACCATCGCCCGGCTGAATAAGTAAGGCCTTCTTCTTCTTTTTTTTTTTTTTTTTTGAGACAGAGTTTCTCTGTGTAGCTTTGTGCCTTTCCTGGAATTCACTTTGTAGGCCAGGCTGGCCTCGAGCTCACAGACATCTGCCTGCCTCTGCCTCTCAAGTGCTGGGATTAAAGGCATGCGCCACCACCACCCGGCTTAAATAAGGCCTTCTTTAAGAGATGCCAAGTAAGGTTTAGAATACTCCCGTGCTGGGAAAGGATTTGTGACCCAGGTTTACAAAAATAAGTATAACACACCCAGATACAGGACAGTAGTATTTGCCAAATAAGAATTGGCTCTGGGTGGTGGTGGTGTCAGGCTCCTTTAATCCCAGCATTCCAGAGGCAGGCAGATCTCTGAGTTCGAGGCCAGCCTGGTCTACAGGGCGAGTTCCAGGTACTTGCCCCCAAGGCTGATGACCTGAGCTTGCTCCCTGGGACCCACTGGGTGGGAGGAGAGAACTGACCCTCATAAGCTGTTCTCTGGCTTCCACACCCACATGCAAAGTGTCACGTGTGTCCTGTACATTCACAAAAATAGATGATTAACATTCTTGTTTGAGAATCCCAGCATGGATGAGGAAGGGACTTACAGGTCCCCACGCCTAGCTGAGGTGCTAGTGACATTAGCTAGAGGAGAGGCCTTCTTCTTCCGGGGGGTGTGGCCGCATATAGGTTGCCGTGCTCCAGTGAGTGTCCCCATGTGCATATGGACAGCACTACTTAGACTGAGTGGGTAATTAAAAAAAGCTTTCAGGTCCTGGCTCCCAAGATGATAACAAAAAAAAAAAAAAAAGAAAGAAACAAAGGTTGCCTCAACCACCTGCAGCTGCACCAAGGACGAGGCCATTAAGAAGTTCCTCATTGGAAACAGTAGAGGCCACCGCCATCGGGACTTTCCCAAAGCACATGTCTTGGATGCTTAGTTGCTTCCCAAGCTCCGTGAGAAGCTGTGGATCAGCACGGGCTGTGCCATCCACTACAAGGTGACAGGGACAGATCTCACGGAGCCCGAGGTCGGGTCACCCCCACTGCAGTTTAGACCGGCCGGTGCTGCCGCACAGCCTCCACCAAAGCCTTGGTAAAGTCAGCAGAAAAACCTTGTTCCCGGGGCGATAAAATGGAGATTTACTTTAAAAGGAAGACGTGAAGGGGACCTTGTGGGGGTGTTCCAGGAAGTTGGGGTGAGAGGGTAGCTCAAAATACGTTGTAGAGATGTATGAAATTCTCAAAGAATAAATAAAATATTAAACATTCATGTGATGCACAAGCATGCATGCAGGCAAAATACCCGTACACTTTTTAAAAATTATATTAAAAAGTTGTTCATGGGCCAGGTGGTGGTGGCGGCGGTGGCACACATCTTTAATCCCAGCACTCAGAGGCAGAGGCAGGAGGACCTCTGTGAGTTTGAGGCCAGGCTGGTCTACAAAGTGATTTCCAGGACAGCCAGGGCTGTTACACAGAGAAACCATCTCGAAAAAAACAAGTTGTTGCCGGGCGGTGGTGGCGCACGCCTTTAATCCCAGCACTCGGGAGGCAGAGCCAGGCGGATCTCTGTGAGTTCGAGGCCAGCCTGGGCTACCAAGTGAGTCCCAGGAAAGGCGCAAAGCTACACAGAGAAACCCTGTCTCGAAAAACCAAAAAAAAAAAAAAAAACAAGTTGTTAATGGAAGGCATTCTGGGTCAAGCCTTTAATCCCAGCAGTTAGGAGGCAGAAGCAGGGGATCTCTGAGTTTGAGGCCAGCCAGAGATACACAGGAGATCGATCCTGTTTCAAAATAAGGACATAAGTACACTTATTATTTAATGTATGTGTCCCCATGAGAATTTTATAGGTACAACATATGTGCAGATGCCTGCTGTCACCACAGGTTATTAGATCCCCTAGGACTGGGTGACTCTTGGGAACTCCCACGTGGGTGCTGGGATCCAAACTGGGGTCCTCTGCAAGAGCAGCAAGTGTCCTTAACCACTGAACCATCTCTCCAGCCTTGTACAAATATTTTCTGTTCACATCTCCTTAGCCAGAACTTAGATCTTCAGATCATATCTACCCATCTAAACTTTGGGAAATGTGTCACTTAAAGAAAAGAATGGAGCTGGGCAGGGGTGGCACACCCCTTTAGTCCCAGCACTCGGGAGGCAGAGGCAAACAGATCTCTGTGAGTTCGAGGCCAGCCTGATCTACAGAGCGAGATCCAGGAGAACCGGGACTACACAGAGAAACTTTGTCTCCCTTAAACACACACACACACACACACACACACACACACACACACACACACACACACACACACAAGGAAAAAGGAACAACAAAGTAGAAGAGAGGAAGCCAATGGAGAACGAGGACAATCCCGGGCATGCACCGTCTCAGAACCTCCGTATAAATCAAACCTCTAAGAGGTGGGGTCAGCCATGTCAGATTGTGCGGAGGCATTCAATCGTGGGGCAGAGCTGCACGTTTGGACTGGTGAAGTTGGCTGGGTGTGTAAAGCTGCTTTCCTGCCAGGCCTGATGGCCTGAGTCCCAACCTTAGGACTCCTGTGGTGGAAGAACCAACTCCCTCAAGTTCTTCGACCTTGCCGTGTGCACAGTGGCACGCCCACGCACACACAGTAAGTTTTTGAATTGGAATATTTTGGCTGAACGGATTTATTGAGAAATTTAATAAAAAAAATGCCGGAGGCATGATGGGAGCTGAGTAGTTACTGGTTTTGTTTGTTTGTTTGGAGACACGGTCTCATGTGGCCCAGGCTGGACTTAAACTCACTCTAGCCAAGGATGACTTTGAACTTCTGATCCTGAGGGCTCCACCTCTCCAGTACTGGGCGTATGGTGTATACCACCTACCTGGTTGGTTCTCAGATCTCCCTCACTGCTGTCTGCTACCCTCCATCCACATTGATGACCCCACTATGATAACTGGTGTTAGAAACTGTGGGAGCCTGTTCTGGGGTTCCTCGTGGCTTTACCCAGCAGGTCCGAATAGAGGATGATCAGGACCACGGGCCTGAGTGCAGGTGTCTGAGATGGCCTGCACTTGGCTGTGCTGGGGGAGGAGGTCTTTTGCTCCACCCCTTGGCGTCTCTATAAAAACCCTGGACCAGAGACAGTCGGGGCCCTTTGGAATAGGTTCCAGGCCCTCTCGAGGCTATCCTTTATTTTCTATCTGTTTATCTCCGCAAGATTCTCCGCTATAAATCCTTCTATCTAATATTTCCTGCTGCCCGCACTCAAGAAAACTCTGGGGAGCTGTGGGGGTGGTGGGTAAACGCCCCACAAGAAACAATCAGGGTTAATCCTGTGCTGATTGTCACTCTCCAGGGCTGTCACTCTGCCTCTCTACAGGGTCCCGTTTGTCTCCCATGCTGGTGCCTTCTGAAACCCTTTAGTCCCCAACAAAACCTGAGGACATCAGCAGCAAGAGTCCCATGTCTTCAACTCTTTCTTTGAATGCTCCATGCACTGAAACCTGGAAGCCCTTCCTAAGGGCTCTCTATTGCTCAGAAATGGAGGCGCTTTTCTTTCTCATCTCCTCGAACCAAAGGCTCTGAAGGTGAAGTGAGCGTGGTCCCAGTGTCTTATTTTAACTGCTGTACAATTCTGTCTCTCCCTGAAATTCTCAATCAGTGGGCACCTGTAATCCCACCTGGAAGGTGGAGAACAGAAGGACCAGGAGTTGAAGATTGTCTTCTGCCTCATGGTAAGATTTAGGTTAGCCCTACATGAGACCCTGTGCTTTTTGTCTGGTTGGTTGGTTTTTGAGACAGGGTTTCACTATATTGTGCCACCCTGGCTCTCCTGGATCTCACTGTGTAGACCAGGCTGGCCTCGAACTCAGAGATCCACCTGCCTCGCCTCCCAAGTGCTGGGATTTAAGGCGTGCACCACCACCACCGAGCTCTATGCTTTTAAAAGAATCAAGATCTCCAATTGATGCAGCATCTTCTGCTCGGCATTCATAACTTCCCAGATGTGTTCTGTCTTTCCCTCTTCATTTCTGTCTTATGTTCTCACCCCTCCTTCCTCTTCCCTTTTAGACAAGGATTGCTATTGACCGGACCCAGGGCTTTGTGAATGCTAAACACATAATTTATTGAGGGTGGTGGTGACACACGTATATAATCCCAGCACTCGGGAGGCAGATCCAGGCGGATCTCTGTGAGTTCGAGGCCAGCCGGGGCTACAGAGTGAGATTCAGGACAGGCTCCAAAACTACACAGAGAAACCCTGTCTCAAAAAAACAACAATAAAACAAAACAAAACAAAAAAAACAAAAACAAAAAACAAACCCCAAAACAAAAAACCCATAGTTTATCACTGAGCTACACTCCATCCCCAAAGCATCATGTTCTAACTCTAGATTTGAACCTCAACAAAAACACGTGTCAAAAATAAGAAAGGGTTGAGGACTCTTGATTAATTATAGGGGCTCCCTCAAAGCTCCGGTCCCTTTGCTCGGCACCGGGAACTTTGCCTGGATACGGGTTCCGGGAAGGTTTCCGCTGTTTGAAAGGCAGGCCTTCCTTTTGTAATGGGCTGGTCTCAGGCAGGTCACTTTCAGGAAGGGTGCTTGTGGAATTCGACAAGCTGGAAATGGGTCCCCTAAAATGCATTTTCCCAACGCGGAGCGAACTATTGCAGTCAGAAGTGAGAAGTTTCAGGATCGAGAGATGGCTCAGGGGGTAAGAACACTCACTGAGAAAGCATGAGGCCCTGAGTTCAAATCCTAGCACCCATGTAAAAAGCCTGGCCTGTTCACCTGCTTGTAACTCCAGTGCTGTGGAAGGCAGAGAGAGAGAAGGATCACGGTGCCTTCCTGCCCAGCAGCCCGGCTTCAGCTTCAGTGAGACGACCTCTCAGGAATAAAGCCAAGAGTGACAGAACAGAATGCTAGTGTCCTCTGACCTCGCACAGGGACACAAACATAGCATGCACAGCGTGCATACACACACACACACACACACACACACACATACACACACACACACACACAGTAATAGAGCAGAATGTTGGATGTCCTCTGACCTCACACAGGGTACATGAACATAGGACACACACACACACACACACAGTAATGGAGCAGAATGCTGATGTCCTCCTCTGTCTGACCTTGCACAGAGACACACATAGCACTTGCACACACACAGAGTAATAGAGCATAATGCTGGATGTCCTCCTCTGACCTTGCACAGGGACACAAACATAGCGCGCGCGCGCGCGCGTGCGCGCGCGCACACACACACACACACACACACACACACACACACACACACACACACACACGCTACTGCTGTTTCTCTGATTCTCGATGGCTGTCTCAGCCTTCTGCTCTAGATGACTGAAGTGACCTTCCTGGGTCCATTTCTCATCCCTCTCTAACTGCTCTGTGTCTTCTAGTTCATGACTCTTTTCTTTTGGAGTTAGGCTGTCTCAACCCGAAGAGGTCTCCACGAACTACTGTGCTAACTATTTTCCCTGTGTCGGTCTATCTTTTCAGTTGTCTCTCTCTATTTTTTGAATCAGAGTATTTTGTCATTCAGGCTGGCTGTGTAGCTGAGGATGGCCCTGAACTCCTGATCCTCCTGCCTCCATGCCTTGAGTGCTATGAGACCTGTTATCTATCTTCATAAAGACTGTGTCTTTAAACATTCAGACTGCAACCCACCGAACCAGGGAGGCTACATACATAGCAGGGGGGACCCTAGGACGACTGTGGCTTAGAATACGTTTTGGTTTTACTCAATTACTGGACAAGCCTCAATGAAACATTTCACTATTAGGATAAGAATTTATACTGTATCAAGCTGATAATAGAAAAATAAATAAAAAGGTGAAGAAAAAAAAAAGACTGTGTCTTTAGCTGTCCCTGGCAGTGCACACCTTTAATCCTAGCACTCAGGAGGCAGAGGAAGGCAGATTTCTGAGTTCAAGGCCAGCCTGGTCTACATAGTGAGCTCCAGGCCAGCCTGGTCTACATAGAAAGATGCTGTCTCAATGCTGTTCCCTCCACTCAAATAAGGACGTTGTAATTTTGCATTTATGTGTGTGATTATTTGATATTTCCCCATAGAACAAAATTAATATTTACAAAGGCAAGGAATGTGTCATTTTTGTTACTCACAGTGAGAATCCCCGTGACAGATAATCCTGTTACTCAGTAAACACTTGGAAAATTCTCATTGAATGTATAAAAAACAATTAAAATTTTAATTAAAAACCAATTAATTAAAATTTTATTAATTAGCTATTTTTTTTTTTGCTGGCAATGGCGGTATGCACCTTTAATCCTGGAAGGTAGAAGCAGGTGAATCTCAGAATTTGAGGCCAGGCTGGTCTAGAGAGCTACAGAGTAGTTCCAGGACAGTCAGGGCTACACAGAGAGACCCTGTCTTGAAAAACAAAACTTTTTTTTTTTTGTTTTTGAGACAGGGTTTCTCTGTGTAGCTTTGCGCCTTTCCTGGAACTCACTTGGTAGCCCAGGTTGGCCTCGAAGTCACAGAGATCCGCCTGGCTCTGCCTCCCGAGCAAAACATTTGTTTTAAACTTTCTACAAGAATCTCCCCCTACAAACTGAACTTGCATGTGGAAGATCACCACACAAAGCAGAGGAAGGCAACTTGAAGGAGACTTCCTGGAAAGAAGCTGTGTTTGCAAAGGCTGATTGATTAGAATCTCAGTGGTGTGGAGAGGTTGGAATGTTGCAGGTCAAGAGCTGAATTACAGTTTATTTTGGACTATCTTTGGCCTCCTAAATAGCCATTCCCTGCCCATCTGTCTGTTGGACTTAACATCCTGAAACAGCAGGAAAACATTTGGAATGTATTAACTTAGCTGACCACTTTCTCCACCACCCCGAGGCTAGGAGTGTTATCAGATAGTTAGGACTATAGGCAAGAGCTCTCTACTTGACCTTCAGCCGGCTGCTGTTTCGGAGAATTCGAAAAGTATCTTGATTTATAACCTGGGTCCTCTGCAAGAGCAGTAAATGCTCTTAACTGCCGAGCCATCTTTTCGGCCCCCCACCTCTTTGAGACAAGGTCTTACCATATTATACTGGCTGTCCTGGAACGAGCTATGTAGACCACGCTGGCCTTGAACTCACAGAGATCTGCCTGCTTCTGCCTCCTGAGTGATGAGATGGAAGGCATGCGCCACCATGCCTGGCCCATTTTATTTCTTTATAAGCCCCTCATACCTTAGAGGAAGATTTACTTATAAAGCAGATGGAAGGGACTTAAAAGGAGCTGGATTCTCAGACTGTCTCTGCAATTGGTCTGCTTGCCACACTATCATTGTGGAGCTTCTGGATAATTCCAGACTACACTAGTGAAAGAATGCAGTTACAAAACCAAATAAGGCATTATGAAGATGTTTTGTCTTCACGGGGCTGAGCAAGATGGCTCAGTTGGTTGTTGTGGGGTATTCACCAGAGAGGACATTGGCTCGGACATGGGTTTAAGCCAATAATAGAAAGTCTTTATTAGTCAGCTGGTGATTACACTGGGTATAATTTAAAGAAAGGGAAAGTATTTAGAGAGAGAGTACATGTGTACATGCCCATGCCAGAGTACACGTGCATTCATGTCGAGCAGAGGACGCTTGTACTAACTTGTGGGATCAGGGATCAAGCTGAAGTCGCCATCTCAGCAGTAAGCACCTTTACCAGTGTTAACAGGGTAAAGTTACACCGTGTAGCACTGAGCCGTTCTCAGGGTGAGTTGTTAAGCACAAAAGCCTTGTTCTGGGTTGACACACTCCAGTTAACAAGAACAGTTAGCCAGAAGCAGAACTACAGAAGCCAAAAAGCAAGGTTAGTACATTTAGAGACTTTCCCAGAACTATGGACTTTGATAGATTAGGCCTTTGTTTTAGTTTTGGCTGGTGGTGCTGTCTACATGCTGAGTTTTACAGCCTGAATGATACTTCCATCATGGAGTCAGTTGTGCTAAGGTCTGGGGGCCTACTAAGTTGTACTGGGGCCCCGTTTCACTGGTAAAAGTGCTTACTGCCGAGACAGCGAGAACTGATCCCACAAGTTAGGCTGTCCCCAGATCAACATGAATGCATGCATGCTCTGGCATGTGCATGTACACACGTACTCTCTCTAAATAAACAAATGAATGCAAAAGTATAAAAAAAAAAACAAGAAGGCTCCAGGAACAGTTGGATAGAAAGGCCTCCACTTTGAAATATGAATACCATTTTAGCTGCAATATCCGTTTCAGCTCTAACTGATATTCTAATTTAATTTCTGAGATCTTACCGACTGTTTTAAGGACTATTACTATAAGACACCAACAAGGATGTGAGGTGAAGGCTGGTGAGGTGGCTCAAGGTGTGAAGTCACCTGTCACCAAACCTGCTACCCTGAGTTTGATCCCTGACATCCACATGATAGCGATAACCTATTCTACACAGGCTGTCATCTGATCTCCACATACATGATGTTTACATGTACATACAGAGCCACACCCACAAAAAGTAATAAACTTGAAAAAAACAAAATGTGAGGTGAATTCTATGCAGAAAATGTTCAATTCCAGATGAAGAATAGAAAAGTGGTTTAATATATAGGTAATGACGTGCCAGTTTAAAATGGTAACTTTATTATTTGTTACATACCTGTTTATTATGTCTCATCTATGGTCATTCTCAGCAGAGACTCAGCCCAATGCTTGTAGCCTGTAACCTGCAGTCTGAGGAGTTACCCCTTAGGCACCTCTGCTCAGGTAAAACTGGGTCCTGGACTAGATGAAGCAGATGGAAAGTTGGTAAGTTTATTAAGAAGGTAGTGGTGGCACATGCTGTTAATCCCAGCACTCGGGATGCAGGAACAAACATCTCTGTGAGTTCAAGGCCAGCCTGGTCTACAGAGTGAGTTCCAGGACAGCCACAGCTACACAGGAAACCCTTTCTCAAAAAAAAAAAAAAAAAAAAAAAAAAAAGAATTTTCTCTTTGTAAACGAAATTCTAAGACGGTTTCCTGTGGTGCACTGTTCAGGTGTTGTTATGAAAAGAACATTGATATGGTTGACAAGCTTCAAATGCAAAGGCCTTGTGTCTCTCTCTAATCAAGCACAGGCTACTTGTTTTTAACTCTTGTTGGAGAGTCTCTTAGAAAAGGGAGTATTTGTAGAAGTGATTTTTCTTTTTCGTTTTTGTTTTCCCGAGGCAGGTTTCTTTGTATAGCCCTGGCTGTCTTGGAACTTGCTCTGTAGACCAGGCTGGCCTTGAACTCACAGAGATCTGCCTGCTTCTGCCTTCCAAGCGTTGGGATTAAAGGTGTGCACCACCATTGGCAGGAATTATTTTTCTAAAAAAAAAAATGTTTGTTAATAACGTGCCTTTACAAATTGAACTTTCTCTCAACCTGTAACCAAGTTAGTAAGTAATGTTCTTTCAGATCACCTGGAGCTATGGACTCATTCAGCTTACATACTGTTATAAATTAATTGACCTTTAAGAAAAAAAACTGTAATAAAGCCAGGCATGGTAGCCAGCACTCGGGAGGTAGAGGCAGGTGATCTCAGAGTTCGAGGCCAGCCTGGTTTACAGAGTTTCAAGACAGCCATAACTACACAGAAAAACCTGTCTGAAAAACAAAATAAAAACAACTGTAATCAATCCTACTATAGGCCGGGCAGTGGTGGTGTACGCCTTTAATCCCAGCACTCTGGAGGCAGAGGCAGGCAGATCTCTGTGAGTTCGAGGCCAGCCTGGACTACCAAGTGAGTCCCAGGAAAGGCGCAAAGCTACACAGAGAAACCCTGTCTCGAAAAACCAAGAAAAAAAAAAAATCAATCCTACTATGCTTTGGACTCCTGAAAGCATAGCTTTGCATTTCTCCTCTGCGACTTATCACATGCCCCCTAACTCAGAATTATGTATGTGTGCATAAGGTGGGGTGACTGTTATTCTCCAGGCATTGAAAGCAAAGTTCACCCACAAAATACATTAAAAACAACATGTAGGCATACATTGATAACATCTGATTGTGCCTTTGTGTGATGTTCTCAGTCAACAGAGTCAGAAAAACAAATTTTCCTATTATGAAACTCCTGTAAAAGACTGACTAAAAAAAAGGTACCTCATTCTCTCAACAATACAGATGCCTAAACGAGACTGAAGAAACACAACACTACTAGACATACTAACATGGAAGGGGAAATCTAATGGGCCACACCCCTAAACAAAGGACCTAAAGACAACTAAGGGGTGCTGAGATTGGGATATGAGCCTTCTAGTTGATTATCCAATACCAAGTGGTCAGCCCTGAAATCCTGTATACCTGTAACATTAAATAGACTCAGGTTTACAGATGTGTGTGTGTGTGTGTGTGTGTGTGTGTGTGTGTGTAACAATAACGAAAAAGATGTTAAAGATGTTATGACATTGAGAGTGAGCCAGGGGTACATGGTAGGGCCTGGGGGAAGGAAAGGAAAGAGGGAAAATGATATATTTTAATTTTAAAAGCACTTATAAGGCAGACATAGGCGGATATCTGTAAGTTCAAGGCCAGCCTGGTGTACAATGTGAGTTCCAGGGCAGCCAGGGCAGTGACACAGAGAAATCTGGTCTCAAAAACAAACAAAAAGCCAGGTGTTGGTGGTGCACACCTTTGATCCCAGCACTTGGGAGGCAGAGATAGGCGGATCTCTGTGAGTTCGAGGCCAGCCTGGCCTATGGAGTGAGTTCCAGGACAGGCTCCAAAGCTACAGAGAAACCCTGTCTCAAAAAACCAAAACCAAAACAAAACAAAACAAAAAAACAAAAATCAATAAATTTTCCATTTCTTCATTCCTTTCCATTCTACATTTGTTGTGTAATTCAATAGAGAGAATGGCATGTGTTGTAGAGATCTGAACTCTTTACAAAAACTCAGACTCATTCTTGAGTAACCAACACCATGGGTTTTTCTTTTATGTGGCACTGCTTCCTCAAATATTATCTTAGTAGGCAATTTTGACTCTTTTAGTTGTGTTAAAGTGTGTTGTTTTTGTTATTGTCTGTTTGTTTTTGAGAGAGGGTCTGCTGTAGCCCAGGCTGGCTTAAAAGTTTATATGTAGACCAGGCTGGCCTTCAATTTAGTGATTCTCCTGCCTCTGCCTTCTGACTATTGGGATTTTAGGCATGTCCCACCATACCAGGTCCAACTGAAGTTCTTGTTTGTTTTTATCGAGCCAGCAGAAACCAAACTAGATTCTGAGGTGTGCTGGCTGGTTTTATGTCAGCGGCACACAAGCTAGAGTCACGTGATCGCAGGACCCTCAACTGAGAAAATGCCTCCATAGGATCAGGCTGTAGGCAAGCCTGTAGAGTGTTTTCCTAATCAGTGATTGAGGGCAGAGAGTAGTGATGTCTTCCCTGGGCTGCTGGGCCTGGGTCTATAAGAAAGCAGGCTGAGTAAGCCGTGAAGAACAACCCAACAAGCAACACCCCTCCGTGGCCTCTGGGTCAGCTCCTGCCTCCAGGTTCCTGCCCAGTTTGCGTTCCTGCCTTGGCTTTCTCAATGGATGTGTAAGCCAAATAAGCCCTTTCCCTCCCCAAATTGCTTCCGGTCATGATGTGTCAATCACAGCAGCAGAAACCCTAACTAAGCCGTGGAGTGAGGGGCTTCTTTCTTTTGCCATGACCCTTTAATTTTCCTTGTCTTTCTAGCCTGCCCTACTAGCCTGTGAGCTTGTCTGTCTTCCATCTCTGGGGCAATGCTGACACACATTAGCCACTCTGTAAATCCTTGCAGGGTGAATGTACTTCATTGGCTGGAAGAATCCTGCAGGATCTGTCACACTTCTTAACAATCTTCTGCTAACTACACCTAGCACGTGTCCTACTTTGCTTTCTGTTGTGATTACGACTATGACCAAAGCCACCCCTGGAAGAAAGGTTTGTTTCACTTACATGTCCCATCCCAGCATCCCAGTCTATCACTAAGGGAAGGCAAGGCAGGAACTCACTCAGAAACCTGGAGGCAGAAACTGAAACAATGGTAGTGGAGGAATGTTACCAGCTTGTTCCCCTGGCTCGCATTTTAAATATTTAAATTTAAATCCAACTACCTTTTAAATACTTCTCAGGACCACCCGTGTAGCATCCCCCACAGTGGACTGGGCTATCCCCTATCAATCATTAATCAAGAAAATACAAATGTACACTCAGGAGGCAGAGACGGGTGGATCTCTGTGAGTTTTCCAGACAAGTCTGTTTGTACACAGCAAGTTTCAGGTAAACTAGGGCTCTATAGTGAGACACAAAAGCCCACCCACCACAGACTTGCCCATAGGCCAGTCTGATAGAGATGTTTTCAATGGAGGTTTCCTCTTCATACATGACGCTACTTTGTGTCAAGCTCACAAAAAACTAACCAGCATTCACAAATTTTCTTAGAGTTGCCATCATGAGCCAACAAGAAAGTAAATTGTAACTTTATTTATTTATTTGTTTGTTTTTCAAGACAGGGTTTCTTTGTGCAACCCTGGCTGTCCTGAGAACTCAGAGATCCCCTTACCTCTGCCTCCTAAGTGCTGGGACTAAAGGCATGTGCCACCACCTACAGGCTGTAAACTAGGACTTTAAAAAAATATTTCTGAGGGAGCACATGTGCATCCAGAGGCCAAAGGTCAACAGTTGGTGCCTTCCTCTTGCTCTCACTTTATTTTTAAATAATTTTTCGACAATTTTATACTTGCATATGTTTTTTTTTTTTGTTTTTTTGTTTTTGGTTTTTCGAGACAGGGTTTCTCTGACATATAATGTATTTTGATCATATTCACCTCTCACTCCCATCTGTTATTCCTTTCCAGCTCCCTCAGGAACGGGAACTCTCACTTTATTTATTTATTCATTTCTTTTTTTCAAGACAGGGTTTCTCTGTGTAGTTTTGGTTCCTTCCTGGAACTCACTCTGTAGACCAGGCTGGCCTCGAACTCACAGAGATCTGCCTGCCTCTGCCTCCCGAGTGCTGGCTGGGATTAAAGGCGTGCGCCACCACTGCCCGGCTTCTCACTTTATTTTTTGAGACAGAGTCTCTCGTGGAACATGAGGCTTACCAATTTGGCAAGACTCTCTGGTCAGCAAGCCCCAGGGGTCCTTCTATCTGCCTCTTGATTGATATCATAGGTCTGGCAGCAGCTGGCTTTTTTATTTTATTTTATTTTTTTATTATACCCGAGTGTCTGTGTCCCTGTGGGTATGTGCACCTGTCTCTGGGGCTGGGTTTACAGGCGGCTGTAAGCGCCCCGAGGCAGGTGCTGGGAACTGTACTAGGTTCCCTACCAGAGCAGTACTCACTCTTAACCACTGAGATATCACTCCAGCGTCAACACTTGGCTCTTCACTTGGGCACTAGGGAGCTGAACTGAGGTCGTCGTGTTTGCATGGTAAACGCTTTGCCCACTGAGCCATCTCCTCAGACCTATGGCATTTTAATGTGCTGTCACAGTTTCCTAATGACTTTTCCCACGAGGTACAGTCAAGCACTCCATGACGTCCCTTGGCCGAGGACTGACTTCATGTAGGGTGGTCCCGTATTATAATATAATACTGATGTCGCCAGCGTAGCTCCTGTAAGTATACAATGACGTGGCAGAACAAATCTTGCCTAATACATTTCAGAGCATATCACCACCCGTGAGAGACAGGTAATGGTGCCTGGCTTTCCCCCTTTTCTGATTTCAGGCTTAAGATGGTCTTGAAGAAGCAAAAGAAATAAAAAAAAAAAAAAAAAAGGAAAAATAAATAAATAAAACAACCCTTCACACTTAAAGTGAGTGTGCCAGGAATCACGATTCCTGGAGGCCAAGCAAGAGGATCACTCTAAGTTCAAGGCCAGTCTGACCTCTACAGAGAGAGTTCCAATCAGCCGCCCCTACACAGCCAAATTTTGTCTCAAAAAACTTGCGGGGGCAGGCTAGATAATTTTACTTTTCAAAAAATGTGTACAAGTGTCTGTAATGATGCCACATGTGTGCTGGGACTCGCGGAGGCCAGAACGTGGTCTCCTGGTGCTAGAGTTCCAGGCAGCTTTGAGTCACTGATGTAGGTCCTGGGGACTGAACGCCTGAGCCCTCTCTCCAAGCGTCAATTTTACTCGTTTTATGCATTTGTAAGGACTGGGGACATAGTGCATTGGTAGGGTGCTTATCTACCAGACACAAGGCTGAGTTCAATCTCTAGTGCCACATACACACACGCAAATGCACACCTACACACATTTCTACTTTGCATACGCCTTACTATGTTTCATGCAAACACTCTCCCTTCTAGAATTTGGTTGGAAAGTTTTCCTGGAAAATACGCCCTTAGGCGTGGGCGCCAGGGTTCTCTAGCCAGGGACGCAGCGGGAGACACTGGTCCAGTCATGATGGAACTCAGCATCCTGAAGGCGTTCCCTTCCCAGACCCCGCGCCATCGGGGTGGGACGTGACTAAACTCTGGGCAGCTGTCTGGAGGGCGCGGCGGACCCAGGGGCCTGAAGGGTGTGGGAGGCCCGCAGAGATCAGAGAGGGATGAGAACCCAGGCCCAGGCTCCAGGATGAGGCTCAGGCCGGAAAACCAGAGGATCTTCCTGTGGGCTCGGCCCGCAACGCGCCCTGTGCTCCACGTCCACGGGTGGCTCACTGGGCACGCGCGAACCTTCCCCATCCCAGAGTCCAAGGACCAAGGGGCAGAGAAGGAACAAGGACCACGACGCCCCGGGCCAAGAGCATTGGAGGGACCCACGGCGCACGCAGCCACGCCCAGCGGGGCCGGGGGCGGGGCCGGTGAGCTGGCTCGAGCCGATTCGCCCGTCTCCACAGGGGGCGTGGCCACACGGTTCGGGCCCCGCCCCTTAGGCCGCCCTGGGTCCTGAAGGAAGTAGAGGCCTGCCCCGGGGCCTGGCGCGGAGGGAGGCGGGGCCGGGGCCGTGCGGGGCGGTGGCTGGGTTCAGAGTCCCGGGAGGCCTGGGGCTGCGGGGGGAATGAAGCCTCCGCCTTCCCCGGCAGAAGCATTTAAATACGGCCGCGGGCCCCGGATCCGGGCAGCGCTGTGTGGAGCCTGCGGCTTGGGAGCAAGGTGCCGTCCGAGAGAACGGGATCCGAGCGGCAGCCGGCCTTGGGTAAGCGCGGTTCCCCGCGGGATGTCCCCCTTCCCGCGGTCGGGGTGTGCGCGCGGTCCCGGTCGCTCCCGGCTCGCGGCGGGGCTGCCCACCGCACCATCCTGGTCCCCCCTCCTTCTCGGGCCTGGCGGGAATCAGGTCCTGCGCTTGCTTGCAGGAGGTCGGAGGAGCAGGGCTTTGGATTTGCAACTCGTGCGTCTTTACGCCCGTTCCCATTTTTTCCCCCCCACTTTCCGATTTGAAGCCAAGGAGATTTTCCCGCCGCTTCGGAAAGCCAAACGCCCCCCAGCTCCCCCGAAGGAAGGGATCCTCTCCTTGGGGCCTCACGGGCGGCTCACAGTCCTAGGCTTTGTTGGGGATTAGACTCTGCTCACCTGGGGGTCCTCTGCTCTCCTCTGGTCGCCCCTAAGAGGAGAAAGCAAATCCCACTGAAGACGAAACCCTAAGGCAAATTTCCTAGTACCTTAGGGGGCTTCTGCAGTCCATCGTTGGCCGAGGCATATGCTTGGATGTTCTACTTGATGCCAGGGAAGGCCTTTCTTGGGGGCTTCAGAGATCATGTTTTTCGTGAGATCTTGAACATCTTGACGTCCTACGTGTAAGAGAATTGAGTAGGGTTGGGAAATCTGGCATAGAGAAAGGAGGGGCTCGCTGGGAGAGAGCTCATACATGGGATACACAGAGGACTGACTGTTCGTCCACTCACCTCAAAGGCCAGTCTTTGAGTTTTTTCAAATCCCCTAAGAGATGGAGAACAGTAGTCTGGTCTGTTTCTTCTGAGGGGCTCTGGACTTGAAAGAGCCGAGTGTTTCTGCTCAGGCGTGCTTTTGCGTACTCAGTCTTAGCTGAATGCTACGCAACCCTGGTTTGGAAAACAGCTTATTCCCCCCCCCCCCCTTCATCTTTGTACTGCTTTCTCTGTCATAAAATCTCTAACCACTAGGCATGCTCCATCTTTCCCCGGATTTCCACAGTAAAATTAAGTCTTTTATAATAGTTTTTTTTTCCCCCTTGGATCAGGCGTGTTTTAAGCGTGTGTCCAGAAATGACTGAGATGAGTGAGGGTGGTGTATCCCGCTGTCTATCATAGCTGCTGTTTAGTTCGCAGTAGCTGTGAAGAAGGGCGGCAGATAGATTATACTCGGTTCAGATTGCAGCATAGGACATTTGCTGACTGTTAGTGACATCTCGCAGGTTGAAATGTTTATCTGAATTTATCAGATTTTTACATGAACGGTAGTTTCAGGTCGGCGTGGTGAATTGTGATTCCCAGAACCCAGAGGTGAGAACTCATTTCAGAGTGACCTACTCGGTGAGCAGACAGGCCCACTTTTCCTGTCAGCACCGTGAGGGCCAGAGGGGGAAGACAAGTAGCAATGGGACATGGTGAGGTGAGCCTGCCATTGAACGCACTTGCCGGACAACCTTGAGCTGGATCCCCAGACCCACAGAGAAAGGAGAACCTAGACCCCAGGAGTGCCCTCTGACCTCACACATATGCATGCTGCACACTTCATACACACAAAACAAAACACTAAAATTATGAAAAATGAGAACAGAATCAGAAAGCATCCGTGTCATAGAAACTATTGACAACATTGTATCAAGCTCCGCGTTAAAGTTTATTGAGGATTTTATTGAAACTTCCAAGTGACTTCATTTGATTTGCGTTGGTTGTGCACCCAACCTCAGTATTCTCCACCCATTGTCATGTATGAGCTGCCCTTCACTTGAAAACTAGCCCGACAAGGATACCCAAGATGAAGACCACCTCACCAAGTAGCTGTGTGTAGTGGCTCCCGCCTCTAATCACAGTTCCCAGGAGGCTGGGGCAATAGGGTCACCACCATTTCCAGGCTAGCCTGGGCTCAGAGTGAAACCTTACTGAGAGAGAGAGAGAGAGAGAGAGAGAGAGAGGAGAGAGGAGAGAGAGAAGTGGGTGTGTGTGGAGAGGAGAGAAGAAGGAGGAAGAGGAGGAGAGAAAACACAAAACAAAACAAAACAGAGCTTATCCCGTTCTACAGTACAGTACTGCCGTCAGTGACTGCTGTTTGGAAAGAAACCTGAATTCCAGTCCTGAAATAAAGGCGGGTAAGGGGTAACTTGAGGACTAGGGGCTGTAACGCAGGGGTGGGTGCTTACCTGAGATGCTTGAGACCCTGGATTTAATCCCCAGCACTATAAAAAACAAACAAGTAACGTTAGAGGTGACTGGGGAAAATCTGATGTCATCCTTTAGGTGGCTAAATAAGGTAGCAGTCTGTTCACTGCAATATCAGCCATCTTAACTAAACCTACGAAATATGAAGTCGTAATCCTAGAGTCCCAGGGAGACAGTTATTCAATACACACCAAGGGATTTTCATACCAGGTGTTGAAGGTACAGTGGCCTTGGTGCTAGAGAGATGCCTCGGTGGTTAAAGACCGCTTGTTCCTCTTGCAGAAGACAAGGGTTCAGTTCCCAGCACTCACAATGAAAACAACCTTAAAGTTGTTTTCATTGCTACTTCATAACTGTAATTTTGCTACAATTATTAATTGTAATGGAAATATTTTTTGGAGCTAGGTTTGCCAAAGGGGTCATGACCCACACAGGTTGAGGACCATTGGTCTATACCATCTACATGCCTAGTACCTGTGGTCAGAAGAAAGCATCAGATCCCCTGAAACTGGAGTTATGGATGGTTGTGAACCTTTATGTGGTGCTAGGGATTGAACCTAGGTCCTTTGGAACAGTAAGTAACCACTGAGCCGTCTCTCCAGCCCTTGGGTGGATGTCTTACATGTGGTAGTCCTGGTGAACCTTGTAGATAAACCTATTGACCCAGAGTTAACTAGGCTTTAGATGTTGATTTATGATAATGTGGCTTATAAAGAGACTGAGCAGATACACTACAGTGGAACTTTGCTATCACAGTAGAGGGTTTTATTGCAGAGCCTGGAAGACAGTGGCCCCTTGGTAGCTCTGGGAGATTGGCTCCAGGACTACCGCAAATGCCCAGATCTGAGAATCAATCAGACAAACAAAATGGTGCAGTATTTATCTGTCTAGAGCCTATGCATGTCCTCCTGTGTACTTTAAGTCATCTCTAGGTTACATATGATATCTAATAGAACTGAGCATGGCACATA
The DNA here is from genome assembly GCF_049852395.1 of Peromyscus maniculatus bairdii. NCBI lineage: Eukaryota > Metazoa > Chordata > Mammalia > Rodentia > Cricetidae > Peromyscus > Peromyscus maniculatus. Next base: position 60,881,129 of record NC_134861.1, on the reverse strand, counting down.
CCTATAATCCTAGCATTGTAGAGGTGGAGGCAGGAGGATCATGAACACAAGACTATCCCAGCCTTCATGGCAAGTTCCAGGCTAACCTGGGATGCCTAGGGAGACCTTGTCTGAAAACAATGGAAGTAATACCCAGCTGGGCTGTGGTGGCGCACACTTTTAATCTTAGCACTCCAGAGGCAGGGGCAGATGGATCTCTGTGAGTTCAAGACCAGCCTGGTCTACAGAGTGAGTTCCAGGATAGCCAGGGCTACACAGAGAAACTTTGTCTCCCCTGCAAAAAGGCAAAAAAAAAGTTAATATAATATAAATAGTTATACCTTATTGTTTAGGAGAAAAGAAAAAGTCTATACATATTCAGTAGAGATCCAACTTTTTCTTTTTTAAAGCAAGTTCTCACTATGTGGTTGTGACTGGCCTGGAACTTGCAATGTGGACCAGGATGGATTTCAAGCTTGCTTCTACTTCCCTAGTGATAGGATTAAATATGTGTGCCATTACACACACACACACACACACACACACACACACACACACACACACACCCCACAGCTGCCTGATTCTGTAGGTGTAGACTCTCTGGGAATGGAGGATGTACTTGTACCTGGAATTTAGGCCCTCCCTCCCTTCCTTTCCCTCCCTCCCTCCCTCCTTCCTTTCTTATTTTCTCAAGACAGGGTTTCTTTGTGTAGCCCTGGCTATCCTAGAACTCACTCTGTAGACCAGGCTGGTCTTGAACTCACAGAGATCCATGTGCCCCTGCCTCTGGAGTGCTGGGATTAAAAGCATGCATCAGCACTGCCCTGCTAGGACCATCTGTTTCTGATAGTGTAGTTTCTGGGAATCCAAATTCATAAAGCATCAGAACAGAGAATTTTGAGGAAATATGCTGTCCAAGCCTGGAAAATTCTATTCCTGTCCCCACGTCCCTGGAACCAGAAAATTTCTCATCTCTAGATTTCATGTCACTGTTCTTTTGTGTGGAAGTAAATACCACGTATTGCGTTGTGTTGTTCCTTACTCTTTCAGTCTCCGGTCTTAAACTGAACCACCCTGCTCGTGAAGTCCCCCCTCCCCTACAGAGCCTCTAATTAGGATGGCTCCACTCAGCTATGTCGATTGTGACTAGACTGTCCTTCAGAGTGCCGCCTTGCTCTCCTGAGAGAGACATCAAGGGCCACTTGTATGTAGTCATAGGTGACAGTTATTGCCTCTCACAACTCCTTAGTACTCAGTGCTTTACTCCACTGAGTATACGTCCTCACTTCTCTATGTTTATTCTTTTATCTAGAATGTTCTTTCTGGTTTTCTCCTCCACCCCGTCCCCAAATCCTACCCACTCTTTAGGCCAGACTCAACTTCTGTGTCTACACTGAGATAGCCCTTCTCTGGCTCTTCCTCTTTTTTTCTTTTCCCACCTAATTTTTATTTATTATTAGAGTGTGTGTGTGTGTGTGTGTGTGTGTGTGTGTGTGTGTGTGTGTAGGCAGAGGGCAACATTCAGGAGCCAGTTTTCTCCTTCCACCTTTATGTGGGTTCCAGGCTTGTGTAGCAAGCCTGAACTCTGGGCCACCTCATGGGTCCCTCTTCATCCTCATTCTTCCTTGGACTTGGACACTCATGCTGCCTTCTAGTTGAGTATCTTTTCTTTTTTTATCGTGAAGCTGTTTTTCTTGGGTGTGATTCCTTTCTTTTCCTTCTTGAAGACGTCGTGAGTCATCCTACTTTTCAGAGGCCTTCCTCTGTCCCTTACCCCACAGACAGTTCCTTGCTCTCTCTCCTACTTGTACGGTCCTCTCTAGGGCACTGACAAAGGCATGGTTCTGTTTCTGTGCTCTTACTACATTGTAACTCGGATTACTGAGTTACATACAATACACTCAGGGACTGAGTTGTCCCGCTTCCTGTTGTATCCAAAGCACACTGAACAATGGTAGCTGTTACATGGAGGGTGTTTAATACATGTCTTTGGTTAAACTAGTCTCCAAACAAGCTGCTAATACTTCAGTGTCAGGTCCTGTATCTATCCACCGCCTGGTTCTCTCCCATTTCTTCCTGTTAGAATAGAAGCATTACTTTTTTGTGATGGGGAAAGGACTAGGCCCCGGAACAAGGTGAAGTAAATTTCTGGAACCATTGCCAACGTTTCTCTTTTGTGAGGTGGAGAGCTGCAGTGACGGTTGGAAGCACCTCTTCCCACAGGTAGATTTTCAGAAGACTCCCCTGCCTTAGTCACTTAGTGTTCCAGACATCAGCGCTTCCATCCACTTAGGGTGGGGAGCAAGATGGACGAGGCGAGGAAGGACGGGTGACTGCCGGAAGTCAGCGTGGGTACTCTTGGTGTTCTCACCAAGGCAAGGCTTGCAATCCTAAAAGTTTACTAAGGGTGTTTTGTTTCTGAAGCTTCACAGGTGCTAATAGAGGACTTTTAACTCACTTACTTAGGCTCTTAAGGAACCAGTTTTGATATTTCCTGGTAAGTGAATCCATATAGAAGAATGCAGCATAACATTTAAAAAGGTGCGGTAGAGGAAGATTGGATGTAACTTTAGAATACAGTAAGTTTAAAAGAAAAAAAAAGCCAAGTGTAGAGACTATTGGGTCCAGATATTGCTAGCAATCCACGGAGTCTGCTTAAAGGGCATAGGAATTTATTGGAGAAGGAAGACTCACTGTCCAGAAGACAGGAATTATTGCAGGGTCCTGGGAGGCTGAGGCACAGTCCCACGCTGTTCTTTCACCTGGTCTGTCTCCAGCATCCAAAACCACAAGGGGGTGAAGAGAACGCAGCATATGTGCACCCCAGGTCTTAAGAGTCCTGAGTGGCCACACCCCAGGGGCACATACTTCAAGGTCGAGGCAGGTGCTTCAAGGTCATAGCTAGAACAGCTACCCACTCCAAGAGACTGTCGATATATGGCATTTCTTCAGTTCAGAAATATTATGCCAGGCATGTGGTGCACACCTTTAATCTCAGCACTTGGGAGGCAGATCTCTGAATCTGAGGCCAGCCTGGTCTACACAGCGCATTCCAGGCCAGCCAGAGCTGCATAACAGAGAAACCCTGTCTCAAAAAGACCATGATGCATACACACACACACACACACACAAATGAACGTATAGTTGGACAAAGTAACATTGGGAGTATTCACGGGAGAAGAAGGAGCTGCCTGCAGAAGCCGACTCAGTAGGGATAGGTAGAAGTGAGGCTTCTTGGGCTAGATTTTCTTTTTTCTTAATATTTTTTTTAAAGATTTATTTATTTATTATATATACAGCATGTATGACCAGAAGAGGGCACCAGACCTTATTACAGATGGTTGTGAGCCACCATGTGGTTGCTGGGAATTGAACTCAGGACCTCTGGAAGAGCAGTCAGTGCTCTTAACCTCTAAGCCATTTCTCCAGCCCCTAGATTTTCTTGTAATATTTGACTTTGGCACTGACAGGATGATGCAGCTGGCAAAAGCTCTTGCCACCAAGCCCGGGGACCCGAGTTCAATCCCTGAGATCCACGTGGTGGAAGGAGAGAACTGATCTCCTTCCCCCACCCCCAAATTTACTTTTATGTATACCGTTAAGAATGCTTTCTTAGTAGAGTTATACAGTTTCCAAGGCTGCCTGTTTGGGGAGCTAAAACTGTGGGGGGTTTTGTGTGTCTGTGTGTTTTGCAATACTAAGAATCAAACTCAGTAGCTCACCTCATGCGTGCTGGTGGCAAACAGTCTTCCCCTGAACCACAGGTACATTCTTGCCAAGCACTGTCGAACCCAGAGCACCTTCTCTGATCCATGCAGGAGTCCACGACAAACTGTAAGCTCTCTGGCCACCATTTTCCTTCTCTTTGGGTTTCATGAATGGCTTGGATTTGTGATGTCCGAGACCTTGGCAGGAACTGCAGTGACTGGTCATTTAGACAGTAATTATAGTGAATGACCAGGCAGTCATATATATGTAAGCCAGTTCTTGTAAATTTTTAGTGTCAATCATTTCACCCAGTGACTACTGAAAACATACTAAGATCAGTGCAACAGTACTGATAACCGCAGAAATGTCTTGTCCGGGCTACAGGGAGAGCAGAGCAGGCTTTCGATATGAGCCTGAGGACCTGAGTTCGGATCCCCAGTACCCACTAAGCTATTGTGGCCGCACATACCTGTTATCCCAGGGCTGAGGGCCAGAGATGGTGTGGCTAGGGATTGATTGCTGGTTAGCCAGCCTAGCTAGACAACAGCAAACACCAGGTTCAGTGTGATTCTGCCTCAGAGGGATAGGTGAAGAGCATTAGAGGAACATGATGTGGGCCTCAGGTTTCTACATGTCCACACATAGGTGTTGCACACCAGCACACAAATAGGCACGCACACACACATACACATTTGAAAATTGCTTTCCTTTAGTGTTTTCACAGTTTCTAATTAAAGTTGAAACAGAGTTTCAAGATTATTGCCCAGTACTTAAAAATAATCTGTGGGTGCCAAGTTAAGTATTCGAGGGGCGATTTGTTCTATTTTCCGCTCTAGAACAGCACCTGAGATGGATCATCTGTAATGAGCAGGGATTTCTTGGCTCAGGGTACTGGAGGTTGGCTGTTGTGCTGTGTCATTCTCTGGCGGAAGAACAGGAGATATGAGATCAAACCTGTGGCTTTAAGTCCTTTTATAATAGGCATTAATCCACTGAGGGTAGAGCTCTCACGTCCTCAACGCCTCCTCTCATGCCCCACCTACCAGCTCCTTTGCGTTGGGAATGAAATTACCCCCACACTTTGGAGGGATGTGTAAGCCAAGCAGGAGCATAAATCTTAGAGGCCAGGTCTGAATCATGGAACTGATCTTACCAACTGCGACCATCTAAACCTGTTGGAAAACTCACCTTTGCACGCCCACACATGCGGAAGGATTGCACAGATGTATACATTTACTCTGGGGCTTTCTCTGTGCAACCAGAACTGCCCTGGTTTAGAGGATAGACTTTATTTTGCTTCTTGACTTTAACTATAAGGACTTTATCATTTTCTGATATGTGCAGTAATAACAGTTGTTACTAATGTTCCCTCTTTTTCATGCTAGCACAGTGGAGGAGTGGCCACGTCATCCAATTGGAATGTCATTTTTCACTCACAGTTCTCGTAATTCCTATGAGTAAACGCAGGAAATCGTTCCCGATATCTGACATTTTGTGATGAATATGCCAGTGATTTGTCCATAGTGGCTGTGTCCCGTACTGAAGCATTCTTGATGGTTTCCCTCTAGTTCAGTCATGGTTGAAATTAAGAAGATCTGCTGCATCGGTGCGGGCTACGTGGGTGGACCCACGTGTAGTGTCATTGCTCACATGTGCCCTGAAATCAAGGTGACGGTGGTCGATGTCAATGAGTCAAGAATCAATGCATGGAATTCTCCAACCCTTCCTATTTATGAGGTAAATTATATATTGAACAGCTTTGTTTCTATGCTGGTGGTTCTCTGACTGTGTCGGTTAGCTATTTTGTATATACTAGTATGGTGATAGCTGTGGCTGTAACCAGTTCAATGAAAAAAGTCTGGCTGGGCATGTTGGTAACACCCATGATTCCCAGCTCTCCGGAGGACTGAAGTAAGTTCACGGTCGGCCTGGTCTACATAGCCAGTTTAAGGCCAAGCAGGACAACACAGAGAGACCCTGCCTCAAAACAAGGCGAAGGTTCTGGATAGTGCTTGAATGTAGCTCATCCTAGCTTGACTAGCTGACATAGGTCCTGGGTTCCAGATAATAAGAAAAGAAAAAAAAGAAAAAGAAAAGAAAAACAAACTAAGTGTGGTAGTGCATGCCTGTAATCACAGTACTTTAGAGAATGAGGCAGGAGGATTACTGAGCTACATAGTGAGTTCCAGGCCAGTCTGGGCTATATAGTGAGCAAAGAGCCAAAAGTCCACAACAAAAAGTCCAGATAAGAAAATGTTATGGGCCTTTGAGCTGGGAGTGTAGCACATGGTCAACCTGTGTCAGGTCCTGAATTTCCTCTCCAGTACTGCGAAAGAGAAAAAGAAGAAATTGGGACAATAAAATGACAGTCATGGCAGGTATCCTGGGACAGTGAAGAAGAAGTGTGCCAGAGTGGGGTATTGCTCAGTTGGTGGAGTCCTTGCTCAGTGCAGGGTCCTGTGTTTTCCCAGAAGGGGCCATGGTGCCACACTCAAGAGTGGGAGCCAGAAGGAACAGAAATCCCACAAGAGGGAGTTTGGGGCCAGTTTGGGATACATGAGACCCTGTCTCACAAAACAGTGGACTACTGGGTGTGGTGGAGCATTCCTTTAACTCTGACACTCAGGAGACAGAGGCAGGGGGATCTCTGTGAGTTCGAGTCCAGCCTGATCTACAGATCAAGTCCCAGGACAATCAGGGATACATAAAGAGACCCTGTCTCAAAAAAAAAAAAAAATACTCCCAAAACACAAACATAAGTAGAGTCGGGGTGTGGTGATGCATGCCTTAATCGTAGTGCTTGGGAGACAGGGTGGCAGATCCCTGAGTTTTAGACCAGCTGGAGCTGCATGAGACTCTACCTATAAATAGATAGATAGATAGATAGATAGATATTTCATTTTATATATAGGACTAATGATTATTTGTATTACTTATGGGGTACAGTGTGATATTTCATGTACAGTGCTTAATGATCATATTAGACTAACTAATCCTATCTATCACCTCAGAACATTTACCATTTATTTGTATTAAGAGAATTTTCCAAGCTAGAGAGATGGCTCAGCAGTTAAGAGCACTGACTGCTCTTCCAAAAGCCTCAGGTTTAGTAACCAGCACCCACACAGCATCTCACCACTATACCAATGTGAATATAAACTTTTTTAAAAAGAAAGAGCATTTTCTTTCTTTCTTTTTTTGGTTTTTCCAGACAGGGTTTCTCTGTGTAGCTTTGCACCTTTCCTGGAACTCACTTGGTAGCCCAGGCTGGACTCGAACTCACAGAGATCCGTCTGCCTCTGCCTCCCGAGTGCTGGGATTAAAGGCGTGCGCCACCACCGCCCGGCCTTGTGTGTATGTTTGTGTGTGCACCACATGCATGCTCTTGGAGGTCAGAAGAGGGGTTGGATCCCCTGGAACTGGCATTCTGGATGATTGTGAGCATCATGTGGGTGCTGGGAAATAAACCCGGGTCCTCTGCAAGAGCAACCTGTGCTCTAAACTGCCGAGCCATCTCTCCAGCCCCCTCTACAAATTCTTCAAAAATACATAAACAAACAAATGCAGAGGTAATAGTAAATAAATCCCTGTGGCCTCATCACTGTTCGAGCAGTTATCAACATGGCCAATTTCCTCCTATCTCCTACCATCCTGATTATTTATGATTTCATCTTATAGTTGCATTATGTGCGTCTAAAGAATGATTCTTCTTTTTAGGCATGAACACATCACCATTCATTACTAAAAACAAAACATTTTACTATGTTCGGGTGGTGGTGACACACACCTCTAATCCCAGCACTCGGGAGGCAGAGGCAGGCGGATCTCTGTGAGTTCTAGGCCAGCCTGGGCTATAGATCGAGTTCCAGGACAACCAGGACTGTTATGTAGAGAAACCTTGTCTCGGAAAACCAAAAAGCCAAAAAACAATAAAAGAAGTATGAAGCACTCTTGGGACTGGGAGTGTAGCCTACTGAGAGAACGGACACTTAGCATGTTCTAGGCCTTGAGATCAGTCACCACCACCAAAACACCCAAAAACCCAAAACAAAAGAAAAAGCTTATGCATGTTCATCTATCCACTAGTTAGTTTAAACCAAGGACCAAGTAAGATTCCCATTTGCAGTAGAATGATAACACTTAAGTATCTTATTTTATTTCTTTGGAGACAGATCAGGCTGGTTGGTCTCAAACTTGAAGTTCTCCCATCAGCCTCCAAGTGCTAGGGCACAGGTGTGCACACTACATACACCCCACTGTGCCTTTTTTGTCTGTTTGGTTTTGTTTTTTGTTTTTCAAGACAGGGTGTCTCTGTGTTGCCCTGGCCATCCTGGATCTCGCTCTGTAGACCAGGCTGGCCTCAAACTCAGAGATCCGCCTGGCTCTGTCTCCGAGTGCTGGGATCAAAGGTGTGCACCACCACCACCACCACCACCACCACCACCACCACCACCACCACCACCGCCACCACCGCCACCACCGCCTGGCAGCCGTGTTTTTGGTTAAGTCCACAGCCTTGTATTTTCCTGCTCACTGGTCACCCTCCCTTGCTTTGTTAATGGTTGTTTTCTCCCCTGCTCTTCAGTCAGAGAAGCTGGTCTGTTGTGGACATTTTCAGAGCGGATTCTCCTGGCTGACTCCTGAGCTCCCTTGAGTATTTCTGACATTTTTTCTCTATCCTTTCTTTTCTGTCAATTGGCAGTTAGCTCTAGAAGACCCATCTGATCAGATTTAGACTTAGTTTTTTCCTCTTTCCAAGAAGACTTTTGGACTGACAGGATGACTCTGGGTAAAGGTGCGTGCCACCAAACCTGATGACCTGAGTGTGACTTCAGACCAACCCAGTAGGAGAGGACTGACTCCCAAAGGTTGTCTTCTGACCTCCACACGTACACCATGCACACCCACAGCCACACCCAAAAAATGTGAAAGTTAAACTTAGACTTTTTAAGTGGCCAGGCCGTGTTCCTTTAATTTTATTTTTTTATTTTTTATTTTTTTTGGCTTTCCGAGACAAGGTTTCTCTGTGTAGATTTGGTGCCTATCCTGGATCTCACTCTGTAGACCAGGCTGGCCTCGAACTCACAGAGATCCACCTGGTTCTGCCTCCCAAGTGCTGGGATCAAAGGTGTGCCCACCAACACCCAACCTTTAAATTTTTTTTTGACATACATATATCACCAGTAAAACTGCATGGGAAAAAGTAGATTTTCAGTGTTTCTTATAGTAGAATTTGGAAAAACGCATACTATTGTCTCTTTGTATGAAGTACAGAATGGCTTTCGCAACCAGCTCTATGGTGTGAATCCTGTGTGGGGGGGGGTATAACACTGCATTCAGAATGACAGTGCAGAAAGTTTGCTAGAAATCACAGGGCCTTGAGGATGTGGTAATTGAGTTGATAGAGGAGCTGAGTTAATGGTTAACGTGTGACCTGGGTACGTGGCAAACAATGACAGAGCATTTTAGACCGCTGAACTTTGATTGCACAAGTTCACCTTTGCCTCATCTATGACATCCTTACATGCTGCGTTTTGTGTATGATTCGCCCCCTTCCCTGGTTTTCACGGGACCTCCCAGTGTAGCCTGGTCTGGCCCCAGATTCACTGTGTAACTCAGGCTCGCCTCAGCCTCGGTTCCGCTGTCTCGGCCTGCCAGGTGACAAGCCCCAGGAGTGCCCAGCCATGCCCAGCAATCCTCCGCTGTTGTAAAAAGATACTGCTCGGAAACCCAGGCCACAGCCTTCCCCCGATTCTGCTGCTGGGCGTCTCAGCACTGGGTCACACTGTGTGTTCAACGCCTTTTCCTTTTGTCCTCCTCTAGCCTGGATTAAAAGAAGTGGTCGAGTCCTGTCGAGGGAAAAATCTATTTTTTTCTACCAATATCGATGAGGCCATCAGAGAAGCTGATCTAGTATTTATTTCTGTAAGTAGTTTGCTTTGCCTTGTGAGATATATATTTTTTAATATTCCTGTCTGTGAAAGCGTCTTTGTTTTATTTGGTTATTAAACCACACAAGTGCTCTTAGCTGCTGAGTCATCTCTCTGGCCCTAAAATTTCTTTTTAAATACTCTAATAGGGGCTGCAGAGATGGCTTAGCTGCCCTTCCAAAGGACCTGAGTTCAGTTCCCAGCACCCACATGGCAGCCTACAAATGTTTGTAACTCCAGGTTCAGGATCCAACACCCTCCACCTTCTTCTGACCTCCATGGGCACTGGGCAGGCACGCGGTTCATGTAGATACACATAGTCAACATACACGTAAAATAAAATTATATTTTAAAAAGACCATGGTAATATATTGTCCATGATCGACAAAGGCACTGCTGTAGTAAGGACCTCTGAATTCATCCATTTTTGTCTCCTGGCCTTCGCTGGGAACCTGCCAGCCTGCCCTCGTATCACACATGTAAGGCAGCTTCTCCGCAAAAGAGTTCTCTGGATGTTTCCAGTTGTTTCTTTTCCCTGCTTGTATCTGTAAAGTGTGTAGAGTTGTTCTGTGAGAGTTAAGAGCATGCCCACTGTTGGTGAACTGATTGTCTGGGCATGTCTTGAAAACACTGACCAGTCTTCACAGGCCCTGTGTTCTGCATCCCAAATGCTTTCACTAGGTGAACACACCAACAAAAACCTATGGCATGGGGAAAGGCCGGGCAGCAGACCTGAAGTACATTGAAGCGTGTGCTCGACGCATTGTGCAGAACTCCAATGGCTACAAAATCGTGACGGAGAAAAGCACCGTCCCCGTGCGGGCAGCAGAAAGCATCCGCCGTATATTTGACGCCAACACAAAGCCCAACTTGAATCTACAGGTAGGAAGGAAGAAAACGCTAGAATCTGATTCTTCTTAGGTCAAGACTGATGCTTTAAAGTTACCCACAATTCATGCTAGCCTAAAACTTTCCTTCGTATCGCTCTTCTAGGTACTGTCCAATCCTGAGTTCTTGGCAGAGGGGACAGCCATCAAGGACCTAAAAAACCCAGACAGAGTCCTGATTGGAGGGGATGAAACCCCGGAGGGCCAGAAAGCTGTCCGGGCGCTCTGTGCTGTGTATGAGCATTGGGTTCCCAAGGAAAAGATCCTCACCACCAACACTTGGTCCTCAGAGCTTTCCAAACTGGTTAGTGCCAAGCTTGCCGCTCTTCCTTAAATCTGTTACTGTGTTTAGGCAGCGTATTGTCACTCAGGCTAGTGTCAAATTCACATCCTGCCTCAGTTTCCTCACTGTGAGGAGGGATCAACACACGCACACACATGCACATGCACATGCACATGCACTCACCCACACCACACTAAAATATTTATCTTGCTTTATGTCTTTCAGTGCTGGGGATTAAACCTGAGGCCTCACCTGTTAGTCAGGTCCTCTGCCACTGCAGTTTAATCTTTTTGACTTGTCTTTTCTAATCAGTCTTCACTGTCTCCTCAAAGTGAGCCCATCAATCTCTCTTACGCCTGCTCAGTAATTTGCATCACCTGAATATATATACACTGGCACATGAAATTGCCTTTTCGCTCATCGTCTTCTCTCATTTCTCTTTATTTAAAGGCAGCAAATGCCTTTCTTGCCCAGAGGATCAGCAGCATTAACTCCATAAGTGCTCTGTGTGAAGCAACGGGAGCCGATGTGGAAGAGGTGGCCACAGCTATTGGCATGGACCAAAGGATTGGAAATAAGTTCCTCAAAGCCAGCGTTGGTAAAGACAGTTTTTCTCTACATAAAATAGGTTACGGGGTTGGGGATTTAGCTCAGTGGTAGAGCGCAAGGCAAGCGCAAGGCCCTGGGTTCGGTCCTCAGCTCTGGGGAAAAATAAAAAGATTACTAAAGCTTCCAGCTTTATAGAAGATTTTTGTTTTTGTTTGTAGCTTAATATTCTTTAAAAAAAAAAAAAAAGTTTCTAGAGGGCTGGAGAGATGGCTGATGGTTAAGAGCACTGGCTGCTGTTGGGGAGGATCAGAGTTCAATTCCCAGCACCCACATGGTGACCCAATCATCTGTAACTTGAGTTCCAGGGCATCCTAAGCTCTCTTATGACTTACATGGTACACATGCGTACATGCAGACAAAACATTCATGCACATAAAACAAATCTTAAAGGGCCTGTAAGATGTCTCAGTGAGTAAGGGGAACCTGTCCCCAAGCCTGGTGGCTTGAGTTTGAACTCACATGGTAAAAGGAAAGAACAGAATCCCTCAAGTTGACCTCTGACCTCCAGATATGAATGAACTTCCACATAGTACTGTCCCATAGGTTGTAAAGACTAATAGGCATGCTTATCCCTCCCCTTAGGAAGCAGAGGCAGGAGGATCAGGAGTTTGAGGCTAGCCGTTGTTACGTAAGTTGCCCAGGTGCCTTTGAACTTGTTCTGTAGCCCAGGCAGGCTGTGAGTCTTCTGTGCTCCTACATCAGTCTCCGAGGTAGTTGAGATTACAGGCATGTGCCACCAGGCCTGGTCACAGCATATTTGCCCAATCTATGAATCCAACTTTATACCAGCCCTGTAGTCAGTTCTCAGTATTTGTGGTAGTTACGCTGTATTTTAGCGTTAAAAATTCTGTGTAGAACACAACTTAGTGAAACCCTGCCTCATAATAAAAAATACATAAAGGGGGTTAGGACAGTGTTAGAGTGCTTTAGCATGTGTGCACATGGCACACACACACACACACACACACACACACACACACACAGTATTTCTGAGGCTAAATGTCACTTTCTAGTACTGTTTCCTCTGCCCTTTTTCATGTTTTCTCTAGCTATAATAAAAATAGCTACTATTTACATAAGGCTTAGCGTGTGTGTCATGTTCTATAGCAATACTTTATCTCCTTTAAGTTTTTTTTTTTCTTTTAAGACAGAGTTTCATACAGCCCAGGCTTGCCTTAAACTTGCTATATAGTCAAGGTTGGCCTCAAACTCCTGATCCTCCTGCCTCTACCTCCCCTGAGCCAGAATCACAGATGTTCGAAACTACACTTGGCACTTTTGCTGTTTATGACCTAATAAGGAGGTGCTTTGATTTTTGTCTTTAGACTGTATTCAGATTCAAGGAAAGTTTTGAACCTTGCTCAGAATCCTACTGTAGCCTGAATTATGGGAGCTCAAGGGTGAGCTAGCACTCCTTGGCCCAAATCCAGCCCACACGAGTACAATATAGTGTGGAATATCGTCACCCACACCCACAGCCTGTCCCTTGTCTTTGCCTACTATGGAGCTGCAGTGGCAGAGACTTTATGACCCACAAAGCCTGAAATATTTGCCCTCTGGCCCTTTACTAAAAGTTTCCTAACTCTGTAGTAAGGTAGGAGACAGAGGCAGTCATAGCAGATAGGTACAGAAGAAGTAGAAGATAAATGTAAGGAAAGGTCAAGTGGGGGGCTGGAGAAACGGCTCAGAGTTAAGAACGTTTGTCCTTGTGGATGACCCGTGTCTGTTCTCAGCACTCACACGGTGCCCACTCTCAACCATCCACCCCTCTTCTAACCTCTGAGGATAGTGCACATGCACACATGCACACCCAAAAAAAGAAAATACTTTTTTAAAAGGAAAAAGGTCAGATGTAGCTGTAATGAAACTTGTGTTGGGGTCCTGTTTGGTAAATATTTGAAGAGCTGATTAACCACCTGTAACTGTTCTGTGATTTATAAATCTGCTTTTCTTATTTTTTTCATGTGGATACAGGGTCTCATGTAGCCCAGGCTGGACTTGAACTCACCATGTAACTCCAAAAAATTTCTGCTCTCTGAATTTTATTACTTAAAATCTGAATAAAAGCCACCGATGTTGTATAAGTTTTGCTACAGGACTTAGTTTCTGGATCGTACCTGAAAATATTGTCAATTTTTTTTTCTTCCTTCAGGTTTTGGTGGGAGCTGCTTCCAAAAAGATGTGCTGAATTTGGTTTACCTATGTGAGGCCCTGAATCTGCCCGAAGTAGCTCGTTATTGGCAGCAGGTATATATCTTTGTAGTCAAAGGCTTATGGTTAGAGTCTAATAAACACTGCTCCCTCGGTGAAATGTTCCAGGAACTCAATTTACTTATTTCAGGTTTATTTAATGAGTGTCTGTTTTCACTTAGTCTTTTTTCCTAGTCAACTGTGATGGATATTTTTGATACATCAATACTTCCCATTTTATAGTTAAATTTGCTCAGAATGAGTCAGGAAGTAATATTATCCTTCATGTTTGAGGGTATGTGTTTGACACTGTCTCATGTAAACAGGCTGGTCTTGAACTTGCTATGCAGCCGAGAATGACCTTGAACACCTACTCCCTCTGCCGCCTCCTGAATGTTAGAATTACAGGCATGCACCATCATAAGAAACAGGGTCTCACTGTGTAGTCCAGGCTAGCCTGGAACTTGGTGCGAAGCGCCCACACTGTAATATTTTCAAGTGGTTTGCATCTGTGGACGCTTTCCTTCCCCTCTTTCAATTTCACAGATTTAAAACAGGAACCTCTTCCTGGTTTATCAAAGGCTTGTTTATTCTGGATACTCTTTGGGAGCACTTGGCATGCAGAACATCATTTAGTCCTCTACCCTAACATGATCTCCCATTTTTAGATGAGAGAAGATACTTTGAGAGATGACATAACTTGCCTAAGGTACCGGCCAGGATATGCACCGTTTCCAGATGGTTCCCCGAGTCCATAACTTTTCAGATTTCAGCAACAGCTACGGGAGCGAGTCTGTAGAGATGGCTCACTTTCTGTGTATTTCACTCAACCTAGCAGGCGGCTTTATCTTGCCATTCATTATGTACAGAATGCAGAAGAAGTCCTGATTTCTCAACACTGGGTTCCTTTCAAGCTGCCTAGAACTTGAGACAGTTCCTGGAGCTTTTGAAACGGCCTCCTCACTCCCCATGCTCCCTGCACCAGCAGAGGCGGCAGATGCTCTTAGATGCTTTTACTCAGGATGTTTGGCTGAAAAGCTTGTCCAGTACATGACATGTGGTGTCACAGTTGACACAGAAGCAGCTCTCCCTCTGTATGGTATCTGTTCCTAGCCATTTTCTTCTCATGGTGAGGTGGTGAGCTTTGGTGAATGGTGAGTTGTAGTCAAAAATTTCTCCTGTCCTGCCTTGCCCAGCAGTCTGGATGAATCTCTCCCTCCCAAAGTCCTACAGCCGCTTATAAAATAATTACTCCAAATCTGGCTTCTCTCCTGACTTCCCGGCTGCAGGAGAGAAGACATTTTCGACTATAACTCACCATTCACCAAAGCTTTCTTCTGGATCTCTGCTTCTCTCCCCGCTTTTCCCCCTTGGTAGTGGTGAGTTGGTGAGCTTTGGTGAATGGTGAGTTGCAGCATTTGAGGAGTACTTGGAGAACTGATTGCTTACCACCTTGTTCTCTCTGGGGCGTTGAAGCTGGCTTGGAGGGGAGGGCCTCATTTAGGCTGGCTTTGTGGCTGCATCTCAGGTGCCTTCAGAATTCAAGCCTAGCTGTGTTCCTGTCTCTTCATCCACCCCAGCTGCACTCACCGCAGACCAAGCCAAGTGAAAAGGACATTTTCAGAAAGGCTCTAAGGAAGGGAATTGGTGGAATTTATTATTACTATTATTTGCTTATTATTATTATTATTTTTATTTTTTCAAGACAGGGTTCTCTGTGCAGCCCTGGTTGTGCTGGAACTTGCTTTATAGACCAGGCTGGCCTGGAACTCAGAGATCTGCCTGCAAGTGCTGGGATTAAAGGCGTGCGCCACCACATCTGGGAGTCGGTGTTGGTGGATTTTTCATTTTCAGATTTAAATCTAAATGACAGTGTTGGGTAATCTTTTCCATGAATATGTAAGCCATATATTCATACAGTAGCACTTATTATAAAACCAGATATAGGGGTTGGGGATTTAGCTCAGTGGTAGAGCACTTGCTAGGGCCCTGGGTTTGGTCCTCAGCTCTGGAAAGAAAAAAAGAAAAGAAAAAAACAAAACAAAACAGATGTATGGCCTAGACTACACTTTTGTAAGCTAACATTGTATGTTCTATATATAATTTCAGGTCATAGACATGAATGACTACCAGAGGAGGAGGTTTGCTTCCAGGATCATAGACAGCCTCTTTAATACAGTGACTGATAAGAAGATCGCTATTTTGGGGTTTGCATTCAAAAAGGACACTGGTGATACCAGGTATCAATTCTTTTTAAATTTTTTTTTAAAGATTTATTTATTTATGTGCATTGGTGTTTTGCCTGCGTGTATGTCTGTGTGATGGTGTCAGATCCTCTGGAGCTGGAGTTTCAGACAGTTGTGAGCTGCCATGTGGGTGCTAGAATTGAATCCAGGCCCAGCAGCCAGTGCTCTTAACCACTGAGCCATCTCTCCAGCCCCAGGTATCAGCTCTTTAAAACATTTTTTTAAAAAAGTTTTGTTTTGTTTTTTTAATTTTACATATGCTTGGTGACTCACAGTATTACTCTCAGGAGCCATAGTTAGGGACAGGTAGATCTCTATGAATTGGAGGCCAGCCTGGCTTATATAGCAAGTACCAGGCCAGCCCGGGTTACTGGTAAGTATGTGTGCATGTGAACATGTGTGTGTTTGTGCGTGTACAAGTCATGGCATTTGTGTGGTGGTCAGAGGACAACTTTGAGTAGGCAATTCTCTCCCTCTGTGGTAGGATCCACTTTTACCTGCTAATTTATTTTACTGGCTCTCTTTAAAACATTTCAGGGCCAGAAGTGGGTAAAGGCACTTGCTTCTAAGCCTGATAGGACTCAACATGATGGAAGGAAAGAACTGCCCCCCTGACCTCTACCTGGGCACCATGGCACACACATAAACACACAAATAAATAAATGTAAAGAAAGAATAAACAAAAATAACACTTCAAACCCTTGGTGAGAGCATGGGAACTTTTCATCTTATCCCGATCTTTCAATTGGTAGAAATGAATAGAAGTACATGTGTGTACATATGTGTATGTGTGTTTTCTCTATAGTATTTTATTCTCTATTATATAAAGATGCCAAAAGAGGGTTGTGAACATGGTAACACACTAGGCAGAGGAGGGCCTGTGTATCTCCGTGTGTGTGTGTGTGTGTGTGTGTGTGTGTGTGTGTGTGTGTGTGTGTGTGTTAGCCAGTTGTAGTGATGCACGCCTTTAATCTCAGTACTTGGGAGGCACACACAGGCAGATCTCTGAGTTCGAGGCCAGCCTGGTCTACAAAGCAAGTTTCAGGACAGCCAGGGCTGTTACACAAAGAAACCTGTCTTGAAAAACAAAAACAAACAAATGAAAGCACCTGTATCCTTGACACTTAGGTTTGACTAGAACTTACCACCATATCTTAAATTTCCTGATATTAGAATATGTCATTCAGAGCCCACCTTTAATCCCAGCACTCTGGAGGCAGAGGCAGGTGGACCTCTACATTCGAGGCCAGCCTGGTCTACAGAGGGAGTTCAGGACAGCCAGGGCCCCACAGAGGAACCCTGTCTGGAACAGACAAACAAGACTGTGTCATTGACAGCAACACTTGACTCATTTCTCCCTCAGAGAGTCCTCCAGTATCTACATTAGCAAATATCTGATGGATGAAGGTGCACACCTCCATATCTATGACCCCAAAGTACCCAGGGAACAAATAGTCGTGGATCTTTCTCATCCGGGTGTTTCAGCAGATGACCAAGGTAGGACTCTGTTCTGTAAATCACTTTGGATACAAGCGCACACAACTGTTTTTCCTTTGAAACGTTAGTAGCTGCATTTTCTGTCGCTTATTGTGAGGGGTTGGCCCTGTATTCAGCCTCATTCTCAGAAATTAAACCTTAGGAAGTCTGTCCTCATCTTCGATCTGAAGTCATCACCTGGGTTCTAATCCAGTCATTTCTGCAGGGGCCAGGGATCTAGCTCAGTGTCCTCCACAAAGCCCTAGAGAGTCCCAGGAAATACTTGTGGAGGAATTTGGGGGTGCTCCTGGCTCCCCTTCATTCCCACTCAGTCATCTGTTGTTCCCATCTGTCAGACACGCCTTCTCAGGACTAGTGTTAAATACTTAACTTCAGACGCCTTGTTTCTCATTTCTCTTTTGGTCATTGTTGCTATTTTATAGTGTCCAGACTGGTGACCATTTCCAAGGACCCGTATGAAGCGTGTGATGGTGCCCATGCCCTGGTTATTTGCACCGAATGGGACATGTTTAAGGTGAAGTCTCTAAGGAAAATTCTGGAGGCATTCCGGTATCGGCGTGGGTTGAGTATGTGTCCACACGTGTGTTCTAGTTCTTCACTTGGTGTGTCTTCACAGGAACTGGATTATGAACGGATTCACAAAAAAATGCTAAAACCAGCATTTATCTTTGATGGGCGACGTGTCCTGGATGGGCTCCACAGTGAACTGCAGACCATTGGCTTCCAGGTAATCAGGACTCTGGACTGGCTTTTTGTTCGTTTGATCTTGTCATTATTACTTTATTACTCTGTGTGTGTGTGGGGGGGGGGGGGGGGGGTTTGGGGTGGGGACATGTTGGAGCTCTGAGGACAACTCTAGAGTCAGTTCTCTCCCCGCTTCTGTATATCTGTCCCATGGAGCTTTGGGCTTAGGCAGCAAGTGCCTTTACCCTCTGCGCCGTCTCAATGGCCTGGTCTGGTACAAACCCACTGTATGGGTTTTAGAATCGTCATATTTTCGTTTTGTTTTGTTTTGTTTTCGACAGAGGGTTTCTCTGTGTAGTTTTGGTGCCTGTCCTGGATCTCGATCTGTAGCCCAGGCTGGCTTGAACTCAAAGATCCGCCTGGCTCTGCCTCCCGAGGGCTGGGATCAAAGGCGTGCGCCACCGCTGCCCGGCAGAATTGTCATATTTTCTAACTTAGCAGTAAGATAACCAGGCAAGAGGTCTTCTGGGAAGTCCTCATTTTTTGGAGACCATTCCGCTCCTTCCCTTTGTGACGTAAAGTTGGTCTCCTTTACTTGGCCGCTGAGAGGGCATGAGGTGCCTGTCGTACAGCATGACCCTAGCTCACCTCATACCACCTGTCACGTAAGACGACACTGGTTGCATGGTGCATTCCTCGTGGTTTTTCACAGCTGAGCTTCATACCCCAGTGAAGCCCTGGGTGATGGGTGGGCTTAGATTGCGGGTGGCCACTGAGGAAATGCTTCATTGTGGCAGCCACACAGTCATCCTCGTGGGAGCATAGTTAGCACCCGCCTCACCAGGTACCTCGGATCATCGACTGGTGTTCGTCCTGTACCTTCCAGACACTCAGTGTGACCCTGTGTGTGAGCGGTCTGAAGGGAGAATATGGAGTTTCTGCACTAGCCCTCTTTTCAGTCAACTTCACTGATTGTGGAGCTTGGGAAACTGGCGGAACCTGCCCAGAGCAGTGCGTCTGTGTTCTCAGCTCTACCCCAGCAGTGCGTCTGTGTTCTCAGCTCTGCCCAGAGCAGTGCGTGTGTATTCTCAGCTCTACCCCAGCAGTGCGTCTGTGTTCTCAGCTCTACCCTGAGTTCTGTAAAGTACTAGCAGGTTGTCACTTTCTACCTCCTGAAGCAGTGTGAGCATGGCGTAGAGGCTCGCGGCAGAGGAAGTTAGGGGAGATTAAAAAAGAGTTGCCGGAGGAGGGCCGTCTGCACGGTGGCCCACAGAGGGCCTGTGCATTACCTCAGCGCCGCCGTGCAGGCGGCAGGAAGGCCTTATCTGCTCATTACAACACTGCATCTGCTTTCTTTAGCCTCTCACTCACTTGTTAAAGGGCCATTTCTGTCTTTTGTGAGACACTCACTGGGTTTATCAAGAGTCAGCTGATAACTTTAACCCCTGTCAGACCTTGGAAATTCCTCCATCCCACCCTCCTGAGCTAACAGCAGGACTGCTTTCCTGTGTGTAGCCTTGGCTCTCTTGGAATAGCTCCGTAGACCAGGCTGGCCTCAAACTCACAGAGATTTACCTGCCTCTGCCTCCCAAGTGCTGGGTTGCCCAACTGAGTGTTCTTTTTAAAATGTTATTTCTAAGACGTATGTAGAAAGATACATATTTAAAATTATTTTAGTCAGTTGTGGTTTCACTCAGGAGGCAGAGACAGGTGTATCCGTGAGTTCGAGGCCAGCCTGGCCTACAGAACAAGTTCCAGGACAGCCAGGGCTACACAGGGGAAAAAAAAAAAAGGTGGTCGTCTGGGGCTGGAGAGAGAGTTCAGTGATTCAGAGCACTCACTGCTCTCCTCAAAGTCCTGAGTTCAGTTCCTAGCACCCACATGGCGGCTCACAACTGAGGCCTTCTGGTGTACAGATGTCCATGCAGACGAAAGTACCCATAGACATGAAAAAGTGAAGCGCTTGTGTCTATAACTTGATGATTGAGGTGTGCTGGTCCGTGTACTCCAGCACTTGGGAGGCAGAAGCAGGAGGGTCTCTGAGTTAGAGACCACAGCTACATAGCAACACCCCGTCTAAAATCCAAACAAAATCAAGCCAGCAAAGTGGGGCAACACTTGATTCTAGAAACACAAAAATAAAGGAGCAAAGATCTCTCAGCAACTCAGACAACTTTAAAAAGTGTTTCTCTTCTTATCTCTCTATATTGTAGAGCTCTTACATATGTGCACTGTGATTAATAGTTTTGTTTTGTTTTTCCCTCTTCAGATCGAAACAATTGGCAAAAAGGTGTCTTCCAAGAGAATTCCATACACTCCTGGTGAAATTCCAAAGTTTAGTCTTCAGGACCCACCCAACAAGAAACCCAAGGTCTAGATAGTCCCATTTTATGTGGTCATTTTGGTACTTCAAGGTAGCCAGCGTCTGTCTGATATTAAATGGTAAATGAACTACATGTTTTTAAGGAAACAAAAATATTTTTTTAATCATCAAATTTATACTAGCTATATGAGTGTTAGCATACCTAGGAATTATGAGTGGAGAATAATTTTTACATATTTTTATATTATTATCCTGTTATTGAATGGATGGAAAACAATCATGGTGGTTTCAATGTTGTCAACTTTTGTAACATAGAAATTTGAACACTTTCCAGCATTACAAACTGTCCACAGACTGGAAAAGGCAGTCTCGTTCTCCTGGGCGTTGTTTGCTTACCATTAACTGTGATTTTTTTAAGCCATGAAATCACTGTGCTACTGTGTATGGGCTGGTTCAAGTTCTCTGGCCTTTGGTTTTAATGTGATATGTCATTAGTGGTTCTAATTGTTTTTTGTTTTTCCCCAAAAGATCACTCTGCATTTCCTTCCCTGCCTAACATGAACAGTACTTTCTTTTTTGAAAGACTTTAACCTGAGGAGAAAATCAGTCGGTGGTCTGTGTTGTTTCTTAGTTTTCACCACTGATTGTTACTTTTGCAGCCTGAGTCCGAAAGAGTTTGTTACCTGCATTTTGATTATGTCTATTACAGTTCTAATATTTTCCTTTAATCAAGAAATCCAATAAAATCTCACGTGTAAATTAAAAGATTTTCTAAGTTACATGCATCTTTTTTATAAGCATTTATTTATTTGGAGGGGATGTGGAGTATGCACATGGCAAAGCATGTGTGCAGAGGTCAGAGAACAAGTAAGTTAGTTGGGCAGGTCTCCTTCCATGTGCGTCCTGCCCGGGCTTCAAACTCTGGTGCCCAACTTTAATCCCAGCACTCGGGAGGCAGAGGCAGGTGGACCTCTGTGAGTTAGAGGCCAGCCTGGGCTACAGAGTGAGTTCTAGAACAGCCAGGGCTACACAAAGAAACCCTATCTCAAGACAAAAACAAAAACAAGAAAATTGGGTACTCTTTCTTTAATTGCAGGAAGTTTCTGTTCCTAGCGTGGAAAAGTAAATAATTATTTGTGGAATATAGTTATAATTGAAAAGGTAGAAAAATTGGAAGTGGAAGAAAATGGGCCAAAGAGAGGGAGCCTTGGAAATTTTCTGTTTGTGATGGGGAAGAAATATGTGATTCAACATATAAATGGGCATAGCAATTTGAGACCCTTTGTCCTCTTGTGTGAGTTAAAGACCACGGTTTTCAAAAAGAAAGAAGGGGCCAGTAGGATGTATGGTGATATTCTATTTGTACTAAAATGTGATTTGTATGTTAATAAATAAAGTTGCCCGGGGGTCAGAGCTATTAGCAAGCCATAGGAAAGCTGGGCGGTGGTGGTGGTGCACGCCTTTAATCCCAGCACTTGGTAGGCAGAGCTAGGCAGATCTCTGTGTGTTCAAGGATACAGCCAGCATTGGAGACTCACACCTTTAATCTCAATACAAACCATAGAAGACCTGGAGGTCTGTACAGACAGGCAGTGATGAGGCGGTCATGTGGTTGGGTTTACAACCAATGAGAAGGTAGAATAGAAACTCTATAAAAAAAAAGACAGACACAGGAAGTAGGTCTCTTTCGGAGAGGTAGGACCACCTCGAGAGGAAAGGTAAAGTTTTTAGCTCTTAGCTCTGACCTCTTGGCTTTCTTCTTTGCATTGGTTCTGTGTTTCTTATTTAATAAGACGGTTGGTTACATCTATAAGGATGGCCAAGTGGGTAAAAAGACACTGGCCACCAAGTCTGATGACCTGAGTTGAATTCCCAGGAACCACGTGGTGGAGGGAGAACCAGCTCCCCAAGTTGTCTTCTCACTCCCTCTCACAGTATGGCACACAAGCTCACGAGTGTGTGCAAACACACACACACTCCACACTCACAAAATAAAAACTTTTTTTAAATGTAAAAGAAAATGATCTTTAAAATGGAAAAGTGCTAAGGGCCAGGGACATGGCTTAGTCCCTGCTACACAAGCCTGACTGAGTTTGACCCCTGGAACCCATGTAAAGGTGGAAGTGAAGTTGTCCTCTGACCTCCACGTGCACTCTGGATTGTGTTCATCCAGGCACACATCATAGGCATACAATAAATAAGAAATGTTAAGCCGAGCATGGTGACAGATTTGGAGAGTGGAAGCAGGAAGATCAGGAGTTCAAGGGTAGCCTTGACTACATAGTGAGTCTAAGACAAGCCTGGGCTACATGGGATTCTGACCAAAGGGGGCTGGAGAGATGTCCCAGTGGTGAAGAACACTTGCTGTTCTTCCAGAGGACCAAAGTTTAGTTCATAGCACCCATCTCAGGCAGCTCACAGACGCCTGTAACTCCAGCTCCAGAGGATCTGACACCCCTGCGGACCACTGATATATACACATGCACAGTAATAAATCTTAATAAATGCTGGTCATGTTGGTACAACGTCAGTCTTGGGTGTCCAAGATGAGCAGATCCAAAGTACAAGGCCTGCCTCACTTGAGAGATCAAGACCAGCTTAAGGCTGGTCATGGTAGCACATGCCTTTAATCCCGGCACTTGGGAGGCTGAGGCACAGGGATCTCTGTGAGGTTTTTTGTTATTTGTTTTTTGAAATAGCCCTGGTTGTCCAGGAGCTCACTATGTAGACCAGGCTGGCCCTGAACTCAGATCTGCCTGCCTCTACCTCCAAGTTCTGGGATTAAAGGCACATGCCACCACA
The DNA here is from genome assembly GCF_049852395.1 of Peromyscus maniculatus bairdii. Taxonomy (NCBI): domain Eukaryota; kingdom Metazoa; phylum Chordata; class Mammalia; order Rodentia; family Cricetidae; genus Peromyscus; species Peromyscus maniculatus. Next base: position 60,857,991 of record NC_134861.1, on the reverse strand, counting down.
ACCAGTTGATCTCTGTGTTTAAGGTCATACTGTCTCAAAATAAAATAACAATCTTAAAAACAACACCCAGCCTGGTAAATTTATAGAGACCATGTTCGGTGGGAATACTTAAAAATGAAGATAATAAACATAGTAAAAGACATTCAACCCAGGTGTGATGGCACACGCCTTTAGTCCCAGCCTTTAGTCCTAGGCAGAGGCAGGCCTAGTCTTCATAGTGAGTTCCAGGACAGCCCGAGCAACATAGTTGAGACTCTGTCTCAAAAACAAAAAATAACATTAGAATAGATGGGGGGGGGCAGTGTGCATTACAGGATTTTGCTCTGTAGCCCAGGCCTCCCAAATTCTGGGATTGCAATAGAGGGCCACCATGACCAGTAAGTTTTTAATGGCTTCCTTGAATGACTAAATCATCTCTGACACCCACTTCCTGTTTGGTGGTGTAAATGCCCATGGTTAATAGAATCTGTTTGAAGAGATTTTCTTCCCTGATGTTGAAAACACACTGGTATTAGAAGTAGACTATTAGGAAGAGTGGATACCACTAGGCAGAATCACAGAATGATACTGACAGTGATAACTAGGGAAATGTCTTCCCAAAATAAAAAACCTCAAATTTATCTTTTGACTCAGAATCCTGTCTTTTTATTTTATATCTTACAAATGAAATTTTATGTGGCTATGTTGCAAAACATGTAATGTGAATAATCAATTCTGTATAAGATTTTTAAATCAATCAATAGTTATTGTAAAGGTTATGGAGCCAGGGATGCAACTTGGTTGGATCCAGTGCCTCTGGCTGGCCTCCACAGACACCTGCACACACGCATATATACCCCCACACAGATACACACACACACACACAAATAATTTTTTAAAATCTTATTTAAAAATTTAGCAACAACAAAGGCATGAGGCTGAGTGTGGTGGCCCACTTCTGGTAAACCAGCACTTGAAGGCAAAACAGGCAGAAGCCAGGAGTTCCAGACAGCCTAGACTCCAAAATGAGTTCCAGGATAACCTTTGCTACATAGTGAGACCCTGTCTCAAAACAGACACAAAGGACAAGAAAATCAAGGCTGTTTTTTGGTCTGGAGTCCAGGAGTCCAGGAGGAACAAAAGACTGCTTGGGGCAGGTAAGGAGGTGTTTTATTTTTGGGATATAATCTAGCCTGGCCTCAAACTCAAGTGCTGGGGTTACAGGAATGCTACTGGCCAGCCGGCAGTGTAATTGTAGGCCTGTAATCACAGCACTTAGGAGGCGGAGTCACATCAGGAGTTTGAAGTCATTGTCTACTACACAGCCAGTTTGAGGCTAGCCTGGGCTGCATGAGATCCTGGCTCAACAAACAACAAAAATCATGTCCTACCACATCCAGTTTGGAAGGACCCAGGCTGGCCTTGAACTCAGAAATCTTTCACCCGAGCACTGAGGTTCCAGGTGGGTGCCACCATGTCTTGTCCTGTGTGCACATTTATGTCCCCCCTTATAAGGAACCCATTACAAGTGAGGCTAGCAAGAGGGGTGGGTAAGGGAAGCCTAATTCAGTAGGACAGAGTAGGACGGAGCCACTGGTGGTCAGAGATGTCTGGACAGCATGGAGTGCATGGGCATGCCATGACTGGAATGCTGGCTGATGTCCCTGAAGAGCAAGTGCCCACCAGGACCACGGGCTCTACCCCAAGGGAAAGTGAACCGGGAGCACCGATTGGGGGACCAGCCGTAGGCCGAGCTTGAACAACCCTCCAACCCTCTCCATTCCTAGACTCCACAGAATGGGACGCAACCTGGCATTTATACGTAGGCCATCTTAGCCCGAGGGTTCAAAGAATAGCAGGAGAGGAGATGAGGAAGTGCCATGGAGACAACCAGAGCAACGGACCTATCCCTCCCAATTTCAGGGTTTTTCTTCTTTTAATATTCAGGTTCAGGCCTGGTGTGGTGGTGCTCGACTTTAATCCCAGCACTCAGGACGCAGAAATAGGTGGATCTCTGTGAGTTCAAGGCCAGCCTGGTCTACAAAGTGAGTTCCAGGACAGCCAGAGATACACAGAGAAACCCTGTCTCGAAAAAAAGCACACACACACACACACCATCACCAAGTCCAATATCCTCATGGGTGTTGAGTCATCCACTAGAGCAGTGGTTCTCAACCTGTGGGCCGAGCCCCCTTTGGGAGTCACATAGTCTCAGAAACCCTGCATTTTGGATATTCACATTATGATTCGTAAAAGCAGAATTAGTTATGAAGTAGCAATGAAATAGATGTATGGTTGGATGGAGGTACTGCAACCTGAGGAATTGTATTAAAGGGTGGCAGCATTAGGAAGATGGAGAACCACTGTTCTAGAGCACTGGTCACCCTATGGAGGCCACACCCCTAAAGAAAACTGACACCCAGCCGTCAGCAGCTGCTCAGCCCTTCCGAGCCCCATGCTTGATGCTCACTGACTGGACCCTGCCTGTGCCACGGAGTCCAGATGTGTGCAGATGTATGTGTTCCTCTAACTCTGGTCAGAAGACATCCTCCACAGGCGTGAGTACTACATACATATACATACATACACACACACACACACACACACACACACACACACACACACACACGTAAGTAAAAAAAGAAATGTCATAATAGATAGGTTACTGTGATTTATAAGAGCTTCTGAATGTTGTTAATATACTTTTAAATTACCATGGTAACAGCAAACTGTTCAAAGATGTTCTATGATTACATCATCACAAACAATGACAAAGTGGCAAGAAGCCAAATGAATTATTAAATATGTGTAGCTTACAGACTTTTTTCTTCTTTTTCTTTTTTCTTTTGAGATAGGGTCTTACTCAGAGAGTTCAAGATGGCCTGAATGGAATTACAGCTATATGCTATTCCTCCTGGATCAGACATGGGACATTTCAGACAGAACAGCACTGGTGTGCATGCTCAGGAATCCTGAAAGGAATCAACTGGAAGGAAACCTTAAAAGTCCTTTGATCCTATAAAGGTCTTGGCTCAAGTTTCAGAAGCTTTTGTTTTTCTTTTAGCCACTAGATTTTTCAGGAAAAATTCACCTATTTGAGAAAAATAAGAATACATTAATATTATCCTGAAGTAAGCAGCAACAAGCTGCTATTCCAGAATCCCCCCACACACACACAAAGAAGGGCTGTATTTCCTGGCATGTCCCTCCTCTCAGACCTCAAAGGCAGTATTTTTATCACCTAAGTATCCCGTATCTTTGGCATTTTCCCCTACTGTTTTGATTTAAGTTTTAATTTTTTTTGAGATTATAATACTTCCATTCATCTCCCCATGACAGCAGAGGCCTACCCAGGGACCAAAAAGAATTGCTCTCAACCATCACTCCTTCCAATACCCAAGCGTTATACAAGGCCTCTGAGCCTGCGGGTCGGCTTCTGCCTGTTCTCCCCACCGTGAGGGCTGACTACTCATTGATACAAAGTGCTGCTGTTGGCACAAATCGTTTCAGAGAGCAGCCTGTCCGTCATCAGTCTGGCTCTGATGTTTATAAAGCAGACTCGTGCAGCTGAGCACGGGTCGGAAGGAATCTCTCACTCACTCCCCTCCGGGGAAGCCAGAGCTCTTGTCTGTAATGGGCTTTTGTCCCCATCGTGAGTCAAGCCTGGGCTCCACGTCCCTTTCAGCCCACTGGGCTGCACTTGGTTCAGCACTGCGTCCGATGAGCTCAGTGCTTCCTGCTGAAGCTCAGTACTAGAGGCCTGACTTCATGAGGAGTCGGTCCGCCTCCTCTGTCATCTTACAGGTCCAATCAGAATGCAACCACCACATCCAAACCCAATCACCAAGGCTCCCAAGCCTCTCGTCTGTACTGCTCAGTCCTTCACCAACATCACCAGACTGAAATCCCTGACCTGAGTCCAATGCTCAACACGCCAGAATTCCATCTTTTCGTAGTGACTTTAAAAACACTAAAAGATCCATAATTTGCTTCCTTATAAATATTAGATTTCCTTTTAAATGTTACTTTATGCTGGACATGGTTGTTCACACCTTCAATCCCAGCACTTGGAGGCACAGGCGGGCCTGATCTACATGGTGAGTTCCAGGTCATAAGGACTATGTAGTTGAGACCCTGTCTCAAAAATTAAAAATAGCTGGGGTGGCAGTGGTGCACGCCTTTAATCCCAGCACTCAGGAGGCAGAGCCAGGCAGATCTCGAGGCCAGCCTGGTCTACAGAGCAAGATCCAGGACAGGCACCAAAACTACATGGAGAAACCCTGTCTCGAAAAACCATAAATAAATGAATACATAAATACATAAGTACATAAAAATATGAAAATAAAACCACCTGCCACACACATTTAAAAAAAGACAAAAATAAAATAAATGTTATTCTAGGGTATGCACTTCTAGAAACTAATACTTGTTCTGATATTTGTATGTATTTCAACTTGTTAGTTATCCTGCCGAATTCTCACTTCTAATTATATATATACATATATATATATATGCCTTCAGAGCCTGCTAGACGGTGCTGAACCAAATTCTTGGGCTTTTTAATAATTCTCTGAGAATCTCATACATTAATACAATGCATTTTGATCATATTCCCCTCCACTCTGACCCCTAACTTCTTCCACATACCCCAACTTCATGCTTTCTTTTATTACTTAAAAAAAAAAAAATAACCTAGAGTTCAAATTCTTGGCTTTTATAAGTAGGATAAACTGTTCATGAAAATATCTTAAAATTTCCTTTCTTTTTTCCTGTTTTGTTTTTTTTAAACAAGAGTCTCATGGAGTCCAGGCTGGCCTCAAACTCACCATGTAGCTGAGGGTGACCTGATACCCCCTCAAAGTGCTATAATTACAAGTGTGTACCACCATGCCCAGCTCACTGAAATTCCTTTACAGGGATACTGAGTATCACTGATACGTAAATGTTGATTTTTCTAAACAGAATTCTGTCTAACTTAAATCTGTCTATGACTTAGACCCCAGTATACACAGCAATCACTTAAATGACCACTAATATTGCATACACATCCCCAGACACCTAGCTTACCAATCCCAATTGCTGACCCCAACTCTAGGGAAACATCTTCCGCCTCCATCTCCTTAGCCTCCTAAATGCTAGCACTGCAGTGTATACCACCAAGCCTGGCTCAAATGGCTTTTTCCTACTGTCTTTCTTCTTATGCTACTGAGAACTCATCCTCGGGCCTCATGCACGCTGGGCAAGAGCTCTACCCCCGAGTTACACTCCTAGCCCTAAATGACTTTTTAATCCTGTGAAAAATGTTTTTATTTTCATAGCCAGTTCAGTCAACGGACCAAAGCAAGAGCTAACTACCAAAGATGAAACGTTCTATTAGTTAATAAAACGTTCTATTAGTTAGTAAAACCACTCCAATTTGATTAGGGAAAATGATTTGCCAGGCTTTTCTCTTTCATGTGAAGGGCCCTGGAAAATGCAGAGATTAGCTGTAAGGTGCTTACACTGATCTGGAACTGGCTGTGTGCAGATGCAGCCAGCACACTGCCGCATGAATACACATTGTCCAGAGGACACTGTCACATGCTCTGCACGCTCTGCTGTTTCTGGAAGATCTGCTACTGAAGCCACCCGTGCGGTAACTGACTATGCAAATGGCTTCTGTTCTTGTCAAATGGCTGCAACAGCAGCAAGAGCAGCAAGCGATGTGTGCCAGAGACTGATGAGGCTGAGGAGGAGCTGCTTTAGTACGGCCCTATGGAGCACAGCTGTGACAGACGGCCCGGGAAAGAGAATCTCTTTATTCCCGACAGATGACAACCACAGCTGTTGTACTTGGTAGTCTGGGTGGAACACAGCGGTGGGGAATTAACAGACCTCCCCCCGGCAGCCAGACTCACCTGCTTTATACGAAGAGCGCACCAATGGACCACTTGCAGTGTAATGGAATCCAAGCTCATTTCCTACTTTTTCCCAGTATTTGAACTTCTCAGGAGTAACATATTCTTCAACCTTGATGGAAACAACCTCTTGAGAGCAGATTCCAGCATTCTAAGTAATTCTGACTCCAGATAGTCTACACCGTGTATTCAGAACGGCTCATCATTTGCCCAGCCCTCCCTCTCTGGTCATTTACACGTTGTTGGACTCATCACAGCATTAACCACAGGAACTTAGAGAGAAGGGAACATCACTTTGTACTGCAGTAGCTGTTCCAAAGGGGAAGAAAATGAGAGTGCAGAGACGATTTATGCTTTTCTCTCATTTATTAAGAATCCTGTAAGATTCTCCGTGTGTGCATGAACATTTTTGTGGGTGCTCATGTACGGGTGTACAGGCCAGAGACAAGCTTGGAAGTCATTTCTCGGCATTTTCCACCGTCTTTTGCACAGAGCCCTCAGTGGCCTGGAACTCTGAAGTAGGTTAGGCCAGCTGGCCATCGAGCCCCAGGAACCCACCTATTTCTGTCTCCCCTGTGCCGGCATCATAAGCACAGTCCACCATTTCTGGGTAAAAGAAAACGTGGGTCCTGGGGCTTGAACTCAGTCTTTATGCCACTCCAAGTCCCCCTTATAAGACGTCTGAGGACAAGACAAATTCATCTTGCACCTCATGTTTAGCACTGCCCCTGGACAGGTTTTATTTTTGTCTGTCTGTCTGTCTGGTTGGCAGGACTAACAGTTGAACCTAGGCCCTCCCACATGCTAGGCAAGTGTTATTGGCACATGATAATACTCAGCACAATTTTCCTGAGTAAATCAACACTCCGTGAGAGAAACAGAAAAGTGCCTTCCTTTGTTTCCTTCAGCTCAGTCTTCCAGGCATCTCTAACCGAGTCGCAGGACCACCAAATGTCAGTAACACGACCTCCCACCTTTCCACTTTTTCCGTATGCTCACGTGACTTCAACAACTGGGTAGCAGTGAGTACCACTGTCACCGCTTTATGTGGGCAGGAAGATGGACATTTACATGTACACACGGGATATTATATGGTTTCTTATTTGTACCTGTGGACCATGAAGACTTACTAGGAAAAGAGTTGGCAACTCAAGACACCTGTACCTTAAGGTGGCGCTTCGTTGGCTGCATATACTGTCCTAGAGTTAAACAGTCCACGTCGGCTGCTCGGAGCGCTGAAAGGAAAGAGGCAGGGTTGCCCCACAGTGTTTCAGTTACCGCTATGATCTGAGCACAGGTTTGGGGCGGGGGTTCTTCCACACTGTGCTTAACTACATCACAGGCAACACGGGACAGGAGAAACCAGTCATTCAAAAAGAGAATTGGAAACACAGGAATAATCGCCACAGGAGTGTGACACTGGGAGAGAGAAAGAAAATGCAAGGCTGGATGTGGTGGCGCACGCCTTCAGTTTCGGCACTCGGCAGGCAGAGGCAAGCAGGTCTCTGAGTTCGAGGCCAGCCTGGTCTACAGAGTGAGTTCCAAGACAGCCAGAGCTACACAGAGAAACAACAACAAACATAACAAACAAACAACAACACTGCAGTGCTGTCAAACCAAGGCCACAACAGGAGAGGGTTTTAGAATGGGAGTCTGTCAGGCATAACAGGTGAAGGGAGGTGACCCTGGGGGAGCCACGCCCAGGCCTGGCTGTACTGCATCCTTCCCTTTAGTGTGTCTCTATTAACCCCCATCCTTAAGTCTACGTTAATTCTTTTTTTCCCCCTTTTTGGTGGCTGAAGAACCACGGGTGCTGGGAACCGAACTCTTACATATTTGGTTGTGAGCCTAGCCTTTAACAGCTGAGCCTTCTCTCCAGCCCTAAAATGTTTTTCTTAATAAACTCCACCTCTGCCTTAAAAATAAAAACAGGTGAAGGAACAATTATCCTAGAGTGAAAACATTCACATGAGGCGAACATACCGTCCTGGGCTCTGCCTTGGTGAGCAGAGGTGTTCTCGGAGCGTGACCTGACCTGTGACATATCAGTCTTTCCTTTTCAGCTGTACTTGGTGGGCAAGCGCTCTACTAAAGCTAAAGCTGCAGCCTTCAGAATCCCATCCACAGTACCTGGCACCTAACTGGCTCTCAAAACCATCCAACGACAGAAAGAAACCCCATCCTCATTGGACTAGGTGAGGACAAGGAGGGCTAAAAATCCCATCGTGAGCACCATGCACACATTCCGTGACGCTCAAGGAAAGCTGCTTCCCCTGTGCATGCTGTACATTTGCGACCACATCCTTTCGTTTGTTCTGGACACGGAAGCCGGAACGCTCCCACTGGCCTCCACCTCAGCTCCAGACACTTTGTTCCCACTGTCACCTGCGCTCAGGCTATGGAGGAAGCGGACATTTAACAGGCTCTTTAGAGTGGAGTTCCTGCTACCATGGAAATGGGAAGGGGTGTCTGGTTTTCAGCTGCTTTACCTTTCATCGTGGCGAGGACCTGCTCATCCGTCTCACCTAGGCCCAGCATTATTGATGTTTTGGAAACAATGTCAGGCTGAACTTTCTTGACATGTTTCAACACACGAAGAGACTGGTCAAAATTGGCCCGGGGATCACGAACTTTCCTGGAAAACAGAGCAGCTCTCAGTGACGAAACAAGTTCAACCCAATACATTGTTATGGAAGCTGGAAGATCAGAAAGCACATTCTAGAACAGTGTTCTCAACCTTTCACAGAGGTAGCCTAAATCACTGGAAAACACAGATATTTAATTATGATTCCTAACAGTAGCAAAATCACAGTTAGGAAGTAGCAGTGAAAATAACTTTATGGCTGGGGGTCACCATGAGGAACTGTATTAAAGGGCCGCAGCACTGGGAAGGTTGGGAACCACTGCTCTAGAACACATGACCCACAGTTAGTGAGCAAATGTGTCAATGTACATACGTGCACAGAGGCAATTAACGCAGGAGAGAAAATGAGGCCTCACTGGCTTCCTAGATCTGTCAACTTTCCAGGCCTCTCAAGCCTGGGATAGAGAAAACCAGACTAGAAGTCACTCGGTTTATACACTGAAAAATTAAGATTCTGAAACTCGAAATTATAATGACGTCCAGTGAGAAAAGAGACTGGACAGAAGACAGACAAACCCCACTCTGAGGACAAAACCTACCCGACTGCACATTTCTGGGGTTGAAACTTGTATGTGCATTTCTTTCCTGCAGGTTGACTGCCCTCTGCTGGCAAGTACGGACACTGCAGGCTCGGCGGAAAGGCATTCTGGGATTTCAGAAGTGAAACCAGGGAGACTGGCACCCACTGCTGGTGGTATCACCACAGCCTCGGTCGTGACCCTCCCACAAAGCCCAAACCACCAAGGCTTAAATAGGAAGAAAGGCAAAGGCTAAGGGAGGATCAGCACTCAGATGAATTCTAATACAGCCTGCGCGCCGTATTTTTGCTTTGTTTTGTTTTAACTTAAATAAGAGGCAGGGGGTTGAAGAGACGGCCCGGTGGTTAGAGCTGACTGCTATTCCGGGGGACTCAGGTTCAATTCCCAGCACCCACAAGGGGCTAACAACTGTGTACCTCCAGTCCTAGGGGACTGACACCCTCTTCTGACCTTCCAGGGCGCGCGCGCACACACACACAGAGTGCACAGGTAACACACCCATGTAAAAGGAAAAAACAGCTAGTTATTCTCCAACTTGTACATGAGTGTTTGTGTATATACATATACGCACACACACACACACACACACACACACACACACACACACACACACACACACACACACTGTAAGTTTAAAAAGAGCAGTCTAAAAAAAAACAACCTCCATAAGTTGACAGTACAGAAAGCCAACACTTTGTGAGACAGTCACGCCAGCCGTGTTGGTCTTGAAGTTGCAGCCCGCAGCCTCAGCCTCCCGTGTGCTGACTGGGATGACAGCTGTGAGCCACTACACTTCAAACAGTCCAGGAGCAATGTGCATGGTACCACCCCCTGTAACTTCTTGTAGGTCTGTGACACAGAACAGTGGGATGTGACTAACAAAAATAACCACAGCCAAAGACCTGAGAAGTTACATGAAAATATTAATCTGTCTGCAGCTAAGACGCTTCTCACTTTTCTCAAATCCGAATATACTCGTTATGTGGAATAAGTGTCCTTCAAAATTTCTAACCACTAAAGTTGGCAGGAAGACTAAAGCTTAGTGTCTACTCTCGTGTGTGAGTCTATGTGTGGGGTGTGTTTGGGCTTTTGTTTGAGACAGAGTCTCACTACGTAGTGCTGGCTGGCCTCAGACTTGCAGAGATCACTTGCTTCTGTCTCTGTGTGCTGGGATTAAAGGTGTGCACTATTACTTTTGGCTTTTTAAATTTTTTTTAAAGAAAGGGTGTAGCCCAGGCTTGTTCCCAAACTTTTGATCTTCTGCCTCAGCTTTGCAAATATTAGAATTACAGGACGGTATCATCACCAAGGGCCATCCTGTCTACTTTTGAAGAGATTTAAAACAGTGGTGTTTTTGATACATCATTTTTACTTGAGAAGTATTCTCTTGGGAAAAAAAAATCACAATTCAGTGCATCTGCAATGATACCACCTTAGAACACAGTAAAGATGTTCATTGTGTGTCATTAAAACACAGCTGGGAGGTGGTGGCGCACACCTTTAATTCCAGCATTCAGGAGGCAGAGGCAGGGGGATCTCGATGAGTTCCAGCCAGCCTGGTCTACCGAGCGAGTTCCAGGACAGCCAGGGCTACACCAAGAAACCCTGTCTTGAAAAACAAAATCAAACAAACAACCCTGGACGACATTATCAGTTCCTAGCACATTAGCACATGAATTCACAGGTATAACACAACACTAAAGTGACGGGAACTGACATTACTGGCCAGAAACATCATGGGTGATGTTTGCACATTTTTCAAAGTCACTTTCCTTTTTAATTATGTGTATGTGTGTATGCCTGTGTGTGGGTGTGTGCACAAAAGTGCAGTTGCCAGCGGAGCCCAGAGGCATCGGTCACCCCGGAGCTGGAGTGACAGGTCACCAATGTGAGCACCAGGAACTGAACTCTAGCTCTCTGTGAGAGCATCCGGGCTCTTCTTCACCACTTAGCCATCTCTCTAGGCCTTGCTCACTCACTTTTGGTGGCCGTCTTTCCTGATGTTTGTATTAACTCACAAAGAAAGGACAGAATGAGAAGAGCAAGAGAGGAAGGGAAGGCAGGGGAGGGGAGGAAGGGAGGGCAGGGGAGGGGAGGAGGGGAAGGCAGGGGAGGGGAGGAAGGGAAGGCAGGGGAGGGGAAAAAGGGAAGGCAGGGGAGGGGAGGAAGGGAAGGCAGGGGAGGGGAAAAAGGGAAGGCAGGGGAGGGGAGGAAGGGAAGGCAGGGGAGGGGAGGAAGGGAAGGCAGGGGAGGGGAGGAAGGGAAGGCAGGGGAGGGGAAAAAGGGAAGGCAGGGGAGGGGAGGAAGGGAAGGCAGGGGAGGGGAGGAAGGAGCTGCCTTTGTACAGCCCGCTGCCCAGTCCCCCTGCGAGTGAGATCCAGGCCCGCTGGGGCCCGTTAGCGTGCGGTCACCTCTGCAGCTCCGGAACGGTCTCTACGTTATGTGCGTACACGTCTAAGCCCGACAGAGCGACCTTCTCCACTGCTCTCAGGTCTCCTCGGAAGTCCGGGGTGAGGCACTCCACGAGGATCTGGGGATTCCTAGGAGGACAAGAGATGAGCAATGAACTGAAGGAGAGGACCGACAGGACTGCTGTCTACACAGCGGTGACCGCTGAGCCAGGGAGCACTGAGCCAGGGAGCACTGAGCCAGGGAGCACTGAGCCAGGGAGCACTACGTCAGCAGCCCTGACCCCCGCTAAGGCAGGCCTATGTGAGCAACCGTCGGAAACCTCAGCATGGTACACTGTGTGCATCATGACCAGACCGTCTACTGCGGCAGCCATCAGTCGACTCCGGCTTAGACCTAACAGGGGTAGGTGGTTAAAAAAGTAAAACTGATTACAGAAACCGAAATAGAAGACACAAGTAATATTATTATTATTTTACTGTTTAGAAAACAAAGTGGGGTATTTCTTCTGTGAACGCAAATGCCATCTGCTTCCACTTGGATTTCTTCTGTAATTATCAAACCCTACGCTCCTCGCCTCCTATAGGCAAATATCTCACCAGTGCTAGGAGCTTTAAAAGCTGTTTCCAGGCTTGCCGCGTCATATGGCTTGTTTTTATATGAAGTGCCATCCAAACACTAACCTTCCTGTTTCTACCTGTCCTTTCTACTTAATGAAGCACTGTAGTGTGACCTAGGTCACAGAGCTGTCTGCAAACCCGCAGGAAGGCCCAGCACAGCTCTTCCCTGAGAATAGGCAGGAAGGATCCCACTCGTTCCCTTGGGAACATAAGATGCTCAAAGATCTTAGTGTATAACTCTGAAACTGGCTTTTGAACAGTTGCCCCCGAGACCCACTAGTGGCTAGAAAGAAACTGTGTGAGCTGCACTAGTTTTGGAACTGTTAACTATCAGACAAGCTGGGGAATCGTGGGAAAGCATTTGTTGTTAGGATAGACATTACAAAAGCACTAAGCTCGCCGGGCGGTGGTGGCGCACGCCTTTAATCCCAGCACTCGGGAGGCAGAGCCAGGAGGATCTCTGTGAGTTCGAGGCCAGCCTGGTCTACCAAGTGAGTTCCAGGAAAGGCGCAAAGCTACACAGAGAAACCCTGTCTTGAAAAACCAAAAAAAAAAAAGCACTAAGCTCTAGAATCACTTGGTTCCTTCTGGTTTTAGAGACAGTCTCCCTATGCAGCCCTGGCTGGCCTGGAGTTCATCACGTACACCAGGCTGGCCTCAAATTCACAGAGACCCCTGTCTCTGCTCTTGAACACTGGGATTAAAGGCATGTGCCACTAATCTGGTGAACTTTGCTCCTTTTTAAACCTTTTGGAATTAATTAAAACTTTTTTAAAAAATGTAGATTACAGCCGGGCAGTGGTGGCGCACGCCTTTAATCCCAGCACTTGGGAGGCAGAGCCAGGAGGATCTCTGTGAGTTCGAGGCCAGCCTGGGCTACCAAGTGAGTTCCAGGAAAGGCGCAAAGCTACACAGAGAAACCCTGTCTCGAAAAACCAAAAAAAAAAAGGTAGATTACAAGTAAAATTGGCAGTTTAGATGGATATGAATGAAAACTGTATTGAGATGTATTTTACAAGGTTGTGCTTACCTCATTTTGGTTTTTTATTTTTCTTAAAGATCTGTTAATTTTCACCTTATGTGTCTTTCGCCTGTGTGTAAGTATGCTTGTGCACTGAGTATCTGCCTAGTGCCCACAGAGGCCACAAGTGGGTGCTGGCTCCCCTGTGGAGTTAGGATGGTGTCAGCCACCGTGTGAGCAGGGAACTGAACCTGGGTCCTTCTGCAAGAACAGCAAATGTTCTTAACTGTTCAATTGTGTGTGTGTGTGTGTGAAGGGAGGGGGTAGACATCAAATCCAGGGCCTCGGGCATGCTAGGCAAGTATTGTACCACAACGCTGTAGCCTCAACCGCAATCCACTCTTAAATGGGAACTTATTAGAAACTCAGGGCTGGGCTGGTTGTGCTGGCCCACCTTTAATCCCAGAATTTGGGAGGCAGAGTTGGGTGGTTCTCTGGGGGTTCTAAGGCCAGCCTGGTCTAGAGGGTGAGTTTCAGGACAGCCAGGGCTGCACAGACTCTGTCTCAAAGAAGAAAAAAAGAAAGAAAGAAAGGAAAGGAAGAAAGAAAGAAAGGAAAGAAAGAAAGAAGGAAGGAAGGGAGGGAGGGAGGGAGGGAGGGAGGGAGGGAGGGAGGGAGGGAGGAAGGAAGGGGAAAAAAAGATAGACCTCAGAACGAATTTGCATGTGTCTAAAAGACCCTTAACTCGCCAGGCAGTGGTGGCGCACACCTTTAATCCCAGCACTCGGGAGGCAGAGCCAGGCGGATCTCTGTGAGTTCGAGGCCAGCCTGGGCTACCAAGTGAGTTCCAGGAGAGGCGCAAAGCTACACAGAGAAACCCTGTCTCGAAAAAAAAACCAAAAAAAAAAAAAAAAAAAAAAAAAGACCCTTAACTCATACAACAAATGTCAACAGGTACCTTTCTTTCAAGCATATCACAGTCTTGGCAATGTGCTCAGCTCCCCCGTCAGGCACATCTAGAAAGAAAAGAAGTTCTTGTTCAAGCTATGCCACACTTAGCTGGAGCCTGGCACACTGGCACTCTACTAACCATCTCGATCCACCGACGTCAGGACAACGTAATCCAGACCCCACTCTGAAATTGCTTTGGCCGTGTTGTAGGGCTCATCGGCGTCCAGCGGAGGGGGGTTTCTTGCGGTCTTCACAGAACAAAATCTGCAACCTCTTGTACAAGTGTCCCCCATCAACTGGAACAGAGACGTTACAATTTAAATCAGATGACCCTCAGGAATACAATGCCAAAACAAATGGCAAAGAACATCAACAGAACGATTCTGTCTAGAAGGAATCTGAAGCATTCCAAATGAAATAATAGATGGCTAAGGAATACAAATTTACGTGGAAAAAGAAATTGATACACTCAAGTAAGTGTTAAGGAAACTGGAGGGGGCATAGGATCAGGAGAGAAGATTTGAATTTTATCATTAAAGGGGCCAGCGAGATGGCTCACTTGCCAAGCAAGTACAGTGACCTGGGTTTGATTCCCAGACCCCATGTAAAGACGGCAAGGAGAGCAGACTCCACAAAGTTGTCCTGTGACTTCTATACACACCTCCACATACACACAATCCACCACCACCATCATCATCACCACCATAATAATAATAAATACAATTTCAACTTAAAGCCAAGTGCCTATAACCCTAGCACTTGAGAAGTTGAGGCAGGAAGATCATGAGTTCAAGGTTAGCCTGGGCCCCACAGTGAGACTCTGTCTCAAAATTTAAAATGGGAGATGGCTCAGTGCCTAAGAGGATTTGCTGTTCTTCAGAGGACCCAAGTTCGGCTCCCAGCACCCACACCAAGTGACCCAATGGCTCTGCACTCTACATGCCCCTGCACTCATGTATACACACCCACACAGACACAGACACAAGAATAACTGAACATAAAATAAAGCATAAAAACAATGGGAGCCAGACACAGTGGCGCACACCTTTAACCCAGCACTCAGGAGGCAGAGGCAGGAGGATCTCTGTGAGCTTGAGGCCAGCCTGGTCTACAGAGAGAAACCTTGTCTTGAACAGAGAGAAACAAATAAAAAAAATAATGGGGTCCCAATGCAGAGTCTGTGAGAGGCTGAAGTTCTGCTCTAAATGAGGTGCCAGGATGTCTGTTGTATTGCCGTTCTTAAAACTTACTCAATAATCAACAAGTGCCATTTAAAAATATTCTCTTTTAATGATAGTTTTCTGTGTGTGTGTGTGTGTGTGTGTGTGTGTGTGTGTGTGTGTGTGTAAACACAAGGACGTCAGAGGACAACTTGCAGGAGTTGGTTTTTTCCGGCCACTATGTGGGTCCTGTGGGTTAAACTCAGGTCACCAGGCTTGATGGCAGGTGACTCTGCCCACTGAGCCACCTGGCTGGGCCCCAGATATATTCAGTGGGAAGACGAATGTGCAGATCTGAGTAGAGTGAAACTGGAAATACCGCTCATTCTTGTTAAATAAACGAGACAGGAAATAGTGTACAACAGTTAAATAATTACGAAGAATATTTCCAAACATTAATGCAACACACACCCTAAGGGACCAAAGTGTTAATTATCAGATACTCGGAAGAATCAATAACAGATTAATTCAGAAGGGTGAAATCACAACAGGTGACGGGATTCTGACTCTTCTTTCTTTGTAATTTTCATAAATTCATAGGCAATAAGAATTTCACTGGGTGTTCACAGTGCACATCTTTAGGAGGAGGACATAAAACGTCCCCGTTCCATGCCTGAGCTGTAGAGACCGAGCTGGCCTTACCATGATGGTGGCTGTGGCCGTGGCATACTCTCCACCTCCCCAACACTCTCCAATGTTGGGACATCGGGCTTCCTCACAGACCTGTGGAAAGGGAAACACTGCATCAGGCTGAAAAGACTACCCACCATCAATGAAGTACAGGGATTTCCAGCTTTGTTTAAGATTATTGTTAGTATCGGTTTGTATGTTTGGGGGTTTGCCTGCATCTATGTCTGTGCACACACACATGCAGAGTGTCAAAGAGTCCAGCAGCCTGTCAGATCCCTGAAACTGGAGTTAGACATGGTTGTGAGCTGCCATGTGGGTGCTAGAAATTGAACCTGGGTCCTCTGGAAGAGTAGGCAGCCTATGGTCTTAACCACTGAGCCATCCCTCCAGGCCAGCATTAGGTAATTTAAACTGCCCATTGTTTCCAATGTATTTCAGAAGAAATATAATCAGGTTTCTTTGGCAGGTAAACATAAAGGGCAGCTAGGGACTGAACTGCTCTCTCACACTAAGCAAGCACTGGGTTATACTCTCAGCCCCTAAATGACTTTGTTTGTGTTTTCCGAGACAGGGTTTCTCTGTGTAGCCCAGGCTGTCCTCAAACTCACAGAGATCCACCTGCCTCTGGCTCCTGAGTGCTGGAGGCACCGCCCAGCTCTATGTCCATTTTTATTGCTGTAGCTACACTTCACTTTTCATCTTTACCCGCTCTCCTTGCTAATATTTATAACTCATTAATCATTTCTTTTTGGTCTGGTCTGGCACCACTTATCTTATAATCCAAGCACCTAGGAAGCTAAGACAGGAGAATCACAAGCTTGAGACCAATCGGGCCTATATAGTGAGCTCCAGGCCAGCCTATGCTAAATAATGAGACCATATCTCAGAAGCTTTTTGTTGTAAATATGGAGAAACAGCACAGCCCTGGGGTAAATCAGAGAGGAAATACACTGGCTACTTACTGTGTGGAGATTTAAATTCCGCAATGTGTTTTTCAGTTTATTGTAATTTTTACCCATGGGTATCTCTGTCTTTAACCATGGAGGCAGTCTTAACCTAGGGAAAGTCAAAAAGAACCATCCATTACCAACCTTTGGAAGACACAGAGCTTAGCTCCAGCAGTTCCCCAGTACAGCCTTTTCCATATTCCTGGACTAACTCAGTTCCATCCCAGGAATAAGAACAAAGACTCAAACTCAGGTCTGCTCCAGCTGCATTAGGAAACACTGATCATGGAGTCTAAGGGGGTGCTATGCTTAGAGCTACCTTATTCACAGGTGCGTTGCTATACTAGTCTAATTAAAGGACAGATACGTCTTTGAGGGTGTCCTTCCCTATGCATACCACTGTACCAGGCTTTCTCTTCTGGGCCACCAACCGGCTTCCAAATCATGACACAGAGACTTATTGTTACTTACGAATGCTTGGCCTTATCTTAGCTCTTACTTAATCTGTTTCTCTTTATCTATATTTTGCCTCGGGGCTTTTGACCTTTCTCCTCTCTCTCTCTCTCTCTCTCTCTCTCTCTCTCTCTCTCTCTCTCTCTCTCTCTCTCTCTCTTTCTGTATGTCCTACTTTCCTGCTTCTCATGGCTGGCTGGTGTGTCCCTCTCTTTCTCCCTCATTCTTTTTTCTCTTCTCCTCTCTCAAGCCTAGATTTCTCCTCCTACTTATTCCCTCTGCCCACCAGCCCCACTACCCCTCTATTCTCTAGCTGTTGGCTGCTCAGCTTTTTATTAGATCAATCAGGTGCCTTAGGCAGGCAAGGTAACCAGTGAAACAAATGTAACACATCTTTACCTAATTAAACAAAGGAGGCAGAAACAAATGTAGCACACCTTCACATACTTAAAGTAATATTCCACAGCATAAACAAATGTAACACATCTTTGCCCAGTTAAAATAACATTCCACAACATACTACAAATTACTACAGTAACTCCAAACAAGGAAGAGCCCAGCTGCACACTATCTACCCTGCATTCTAGATTCTAGTCATTAAGAAAGGGACATAACTTCCTAGTTGTGGTGGTTCATGTCTGTGATGCTAGAATTTAAACCATGGAGGTAGGAGGCTGGAGAGTTCAAGGTCAAATTTAACTACATAGTGAGTTCAAGGCCAGCCCAGGCTACATAAACCAGAAAATGACAAACTGAAAACAAAAGCTAGATCTAAAATCTGGAACGAGACTGTATCCTTGTTTCCCCCTTGACTGTATTCACTTGTGGTCTAGAAGTTGTTTGATAAGTATTTTTGAAAACCACCCTGTTCACCCAACCCTCACCACACTTCTCTTACTATTTCTGTTTATTGTGGTGATAGCAATCGAACCCTGAGCCTTCTGCATGCCAGGCAACCCTTTCATTACTAAAAAACAATAAAGGTAGAGTAACCGTAGGCTCTATGTAAACTTTCTCAGACAAGGAACAAGTTAGGGCCAGGCATGGTGGTGCTGGCTTTTAATCCCAGCACTTGGGATGCAAAGGCAGGCGGATCTCTGTGAGTTCAAGGCCAGCCTGGCCTACATAGTGATTTCCCGGTCAGCCAGGGCTCCACAGTGAGACCCTTTCTTAAAAAAAAAAAAAAAATTAGGTAAATCAATAAGTAAAACAGCCAGTGGTGGCACACGACTTTTATCCCAGTCCTTGGGAGGCAGAGAGGCAGGGGAATCTCTGAGTTCAAAGCCAGCCTGGTTTACAGAGTGAGTTCCAGAACAGACAGGAGTATACAAGAAACCCTGTTTTGAAAAACCAAATAAAATAAATCAATAATTACCAGGAGGAAAACTTTTCCAAGCCGGGCGGTGGTGGCGCACGCCTTTAATCCCAGCACTTGGGAGGCAGAGGCAGGTGGATCCCTGTGAGTTCGAGGCCAGCCTGGGCTACCAAGTGAGTTCCAGGAAAAAAAAAAAAAAGAAAAAGAAAAAAAAAAAACCTTTTCCAATTAGATGCTGGGTATAAAATGGGAGATCATAGTATAAAATGGTCAGGTCCTTTTAGAAAGGATAAAGAAAAATGGCCAAATGGTACAGAAAAAATAAAATGATTCTAATAGCTTTGCTCACTTATCCTGTTGAGATTTGTTATCACTTCTAGTAACTTCGGGTAAGTTTAACCTGTCTGAAGTTTAAAATCTACTACAGGGCTTGATTAAAAACTGCACAAACTCCAAGAGTGGGATACTAAAATGATACCTTCATATTCTATTACCTTTCTCCTTTCTGGCGCTTTAAGTTGCCTTTATATTCATCCCAGGTGCTCTTGTCCGCAAGATCACCAGATACAAAATCTTGAAGGTCTGGTCCAGTCTGTAAAAATTCCTTTTTTTTATCGGGCAAAGAACTTAATGCTCTAACCGGGCTGTATAAACATCTTCCCAATACCTACAGAAAAGGTTCATTACAACATTCATTCAGTAGACTCTGCAATTATTTAGTTTTAACCCATTATAAAACCAAAGCCAAAGAACTGATTCAGAAGTCATGTAAAAGGATTTAAGAGCTGAAACTATTTAGACTCTTCAAAAGACTCAAGGTTTAAGAACTCCTAGACACGGTGGCTCAAACCTGTAATCCAGCACTCAGAGGCAGAGGCAGGATTCAGGCCAGCTACAGAGAGCCTGATGCACCACCTGCCCCGACGGAAGGAGGTGGGGTGTGGGGTACGAGAGTAAGAGTTAACTGCTAAATATAGATTAGAAAACCTTAGGAACTGACTTAACGTGTTACATTTTCACGTTATTCCCTTTTTTTTGTTTGTTTGTTTTCTGAGACAGGGTTTCTCTGTGTAGCCCTGGCTGTCCTGGATCTCACTCTGTAGACCAGGTTGCTCTCGAACTCACAGAGATCCACCTGCCTCTGTCTCCCGAGTGCTGGGATCAAAGGCCTGCGCCACCACCGCCCGGAAAGTCTTAAGCCGGGCCCTAAAAGTTTGTGGTCAACAAGTTTAAACTGCGATCATTACGATACGCCACGGCTGGGAACGTTTTCTCCCTGAGTCGGGGAGTTGGAAAAAAAGGATATCTGGGCTGGGCCTTGGGATAAATCAACAGCCTTCCTGCAGCTCACCCAGGACCCCAGGCTGCGGGCCGCATCGCCGCGGCGCAGAGCAGACATCCCCTCTTTAGGTCTCAGAAGGCTCCAGGGCTCCAGGGCACCAGCACGCCCTGAGCAGGACGCGTCTGGGAAAAAAATACAAAACCAAAGCGCGTCGCTCGGCTGATGACGACGACACGTCGCCGCCCACCCCGCGCGGGTCGGCCTCTCCGGCGACGGACTCGTCGCGCCCGCCCGCAGCCCCGTCGCACGCTCGTGACGCCGCACGCCGCGCGCCGGGGGGCGGGGCCGCCGGGTTACAAGAACGTGATGACGGAGCACGTTCTCTCTTTGCCCCGTCTCCTGCGAGGTGAGCGGCGCCCGGCCTGTGCACCTTGGGAATCCGAGGCCATCCTCTCCGGCGGGGACACCGGCGGCCCCGGGCCCGCTGCCCCGAGTCCATGTCCCGGCCGCCCCCGAGCACGGCAGGCGTCCCTCGGACGCAGCGGCGCGGGCTGGACGCTGCGGCCCGGACTCCCGGCCGCGGCCCCTCCCGCCATGGCGCACCGGGCCGGGGCCTAACATCCCTGCCGGGCCGGCTCCCCCGATGGCACGGACCCCTTCGGGTGTCTTTGCCCCCGGATTTTCCACCCGGCGGTGCCCGGTGGGAGCGGAGCTCTGCCCCGAGTCCGGTGGGAGCGCGCTCCCCGGCCCAGCCTTCTTAAACCCCTGGGTGTTTGTGTTTCAGAATGAAGACCATTCTCAGCAACCAGACGGTCGACATTCCGGAAAATGGTAGGGGCGCGGGGGAGGACCTGATGGCTTTGGCCTTGACGCCCCTCTTGCATGCTCTTGAGCCTTGGCCTGTGTGGCCTCACGGCTTCGTCCTCTCTCTTCTAGTGGACATCACTCTGAAGGGGCGCACGGTCATCGTGAAGGGCCCCCGAGGAACCCTGCGGAGGGACTTCAATCACATCAACGTAGAGCTGAGTCTCCTCGGGAAGAAGAAGAAGAGGGTGAGGAGGAGGACTCCTCCCGTTGCTTCCTGATTCTCGGGTCGCTTGTGTGCAGGGTTGTTTAATTGTAAGGGCACGAGGTTTGATGCCTTAAGACCGCCGTGGTGGTGCAGCAGGCCTTTAATCCCAGCAGCGGGGGCGCAGATCTCTGCCAACCTGAGGCCAGTGAGTTCCCGGACAGCCAGGGCTACACAGTTGAGACTTTGTTCAAAAAAAAAAGTGGCTTTTAACTTTTAAAACTTTACCGATGGGGTGCCCGAACTTATAGGCAATTTTGCTTTGGGGAAATTATAAAACCAAACCTAATATTGTAAAGCCCGGTATCTAGTATTAATTTTCCAAAATATTATCATTTAAGTATTTTTCAGTCTCAGTCCTGGGGTGACCCTTATGTCTGCTCGATTTTTTGTTTGTTTTTGTGGTGGGGGAATCATTCTTATGTGAGAGCCCGTGTCTGTGACATACAGTGTATTATTGGTCATTCATAGGTGGTTTTGAATGCCCTTGTGGTAACCAGTTAAAAACTCTTAATTTAGTTCTGAAGTCTTGTTGTGTTACAGCTCCGGGTTGACAAATGGTGGGGTAACAGGAAGGAGCTGGCCACCGTCCGCACCATCTGCAGTCACGTTCAGAACATGATCAAGGGTGTTACGCTGGTAAGCCAGCCCATTGGGCTGCTTTTAAATCCTTTGGAAGAAGTTTCTTGGGTGTGTTTTGTATATACAGATGTCTAGTACCAGAATGGGCTGTGGACCCTGATAGAAGTTAGGCAGTTTTTTGTTTGTTTAGTAGGAAAGGGGCGTACCATGGATCAAGCCTAGGAATTTGCCTGGCAATCATGCTTCAGAACTTACTTTCTTAAATAGTCTGCTATAGTGTAGATTCGATTATTGGTTGGTATGTGTGGAACTTCTGGATAGAAAAGGTCTGACTTCTGCATATCTGATATCCTGCATATCTGATATCACTATTAGTTCAGAATCCATTCTCCAAAGATTAAGTTGATGCTGAAGGAGTTTGTTGCATAAACACACCCTGTACGTAACAGGTCTCTTCCGTTCCTGTTGGTTCGAGCTTCCCTGTTCCCATAGTTTCCTTGAAGGACCAGACTTTTTATTTAGCTTGCTAATCTGAAGTCTGTTCTGGTGTGTCTAGTAATTCAATAAAATCTAGTGCCAAAGATGAGGATCTTGGGCTCTCATTGAAAGAAGCAAGCCAGGATGGGATAGTAAAACACATGCTTCCTCCAGGAATATTCCTACCGAAAGACACAGTTGCTCCTTTGAAGTAAACGTCAGCTGTATGAGACTTGTTGCAGGTCACAGATGGCAGGTCGGGTGTGTTGTGTTAAGTTTTCAGGTTACAACAAAAGCACCTTAGAGAATTTGAGCTGGCCCTGGTGGCGCACAGCTGTGATCCTAGGGGAAGCTGGAGAAGGGGCCAGCCTGAACTGAATATGTTCTGAGATTGTTGAATATTTGTTTAATTCAGGGCTTCCGCTACAAGATGAGGTCTGTGTATGCCCACTTCCCCATCAACGTCGTCATTCAGGAGAATGGGTCTCTGGTTGAAATCCGAAATTTCTTGGGTGAAAAATACATCCGCAGGGTTCGGATGAGGACAGGTATGTGTGTGCCTTCAGGAATGATCAGCTGCTACAGTTCTTTCCTTGAGTCTTGGAGTGCTAGTGTTTGGCTGTGGTGAAGGTTATTTCAGAACTGTGTTACAGTAACTGCTAGCTTGAAAAGTTGTAGTTTGTAGGATAAAGCAACTTTGTGGGTGCTGGGAAAGAGTCTCTCACATCTGTAATCACAGTATGTTGAGAAGTCCAATCTAAAGTTGATGGGTGGCATGTAGTTTTAAATGAAATTGTGTTCTGTACGGGTCTCGTGTTAATCCTGTTGAATGCACATCTCTTTTAGGTGTTGCTTGTTCTGTCTCTCAAGCCCAGAAGGATGAATTAATCCTTGAAGGAAATGATATTGAACTTGTTTCAAATTCAGGTATGTGTGCTTATGTCTGTTATCTGGCAATTTTATCTAAGCCTTAAGGCTGAATGCATGTCTGATTTCTGTTTCAAAACTTCTGAGAGGTCAAACGTCATTCCAAATCTGTTCTGTGTATACTGCACTTTGTATCATGAATACGAGGTGGTGGGTATGCAGTCCTAAGTTGATGGGTAGCCTGTGGCTGGCTTTGTGTCTGTATTGGGGTGTGTGCTGCTGCACTCAGTTGAGAACTGAGGGCAGTGAAGGAGTCTCCATCCATCATGTAGGCTCCAGGGATTGAGCTCCAGTTGTTAGACTTGTAGATGAATTTGACTGGTGAAATAATGGCTTTATTTGCTTCTTCCTTTATAGCGGCTCTGATTCAGCAAGCCACGACAGTTAAAAACAAGGATATCAGAAAGTTTTTGGATGGCATCTATGTGTCTGAAAAGGGAACCGTGCAGCAGGCTGATGAGTAAGACCTCAGGTAGGTTCACGTATTTATAGTTGATGGAGCTTGTTAGACTGAAAGTTATTAAATCAATACTTGCCTGTAAAGTATATCATAAATGATATGATATACATAAATGGTATACTTCTGTATATAAAGAACAGAACTTTCTAGGCAGTAATATTGATGAAAGTTTATGTGTATTGTGTTTCTTTTTACAGTTACCCTGCTCCAGAAACAAGATTCTTCATTTAAGTACGATTTGGGGTGTCTTTTGGGACAATAAAAGACTTGTATTAATTTGGTGCATGCTTGATCTTTTCTGATTAGTTAGCAAATAGGTAACTGCTCTTCGAGAAACACAACAGATTTTTTTTTTTTTCTTCATGGAAACAAGTGGCTTAAAAGAATAACAAGACACTTCAGATAACAGGATGTAGTATCACTGACAGGCAGTCATCCTGGTGAATGTTCAGTGGGCACTTTGGCCCAGGCATAATGACTGTTTGGTGTGCGGATGTGTCTCAGGAAGGGCTGAGAAGTGACAGTCAGGGTGGAGTCTTGGTAGTCCTCAGTACTTTCTTGGCCGTAATTCAGCTCTGAGGTTGATGGAGGATCAGGCATTGGGGGCCAGCATGGATTACATGCTTGAAGCAGTGAACTTGGGGTTCCTTTTTAACATTGGGGTTTGCAGGCTTTGAATATAGTATTCTAGACATAGTAAGCCCGTGTTTTGTGTAAATTACTTCCTACCCACCTGGTGAAGAGTGGACCCAGCAAACACTGAGGGTTATCCCCCAGACCTATAGTAACTTTCTTGGACAAGTTCTGTCATGGCCTCAAACTCCTAATCCTCTTGCCTCCACCTACTCAGTGCTTCTAGGATCACAGGCAAATGCCACCACACCCAGCTTTTGATGGCCTCAGGAGAAAATTGTCGTTTGTGTGTGTGCATGTACATGGAATTGGTGTGTGGGCCCTATTGCCCTTTCACCTTGTGTTTGAGGCAGTGTCTGTCTTCCCCAGTGCTAGGGTGCAAACTGCCCAATTAACTATGCTTCCTGTGTGTCCAGAAGTGTCAGTTCCCCTGGAGCTGGAATTACACAGGGGAGTGATTGTCAACCACTAGATGGAGTTGTGGGAGCTGAACTCTGGAGGAGACGCATTAACAATTGCTGGGTGGTGGTGGTGCACCCCTTTAATCCCAGCACTCAGGAGGCAAAGGGACCAGGGTGGCCTCAAACTCAGAGATCCACCCACCTCCCGGGTACTAGGATTAAAGGTGTGTGCCACCATGCCTAACCAGTATATTTAATCCAAGCTAGGTTTGCCATAACTCATACCCAGCTAAATCCTACAAGCTATGGCCACTGGTAGAGGCCTGTCCTTAATCCATGGCAGAAAGGTCAGGAATTTGAGGCTATGTGAGACCCTGTCTCAACCACAAGAAGGCCAGGTTGTAGCTCAGTTGACAGTGCTTTCCCAGTATTAATAAAGCCCCAGCATTGCATGTAGGTGTGGCATGTATCTGTAATCCTAACCTTGCAGAAGGACAAGGGCTTCAAGGCCAGCCTCAGCTACATATTTGACCAGTTTGACAGACACCATTCACCTCCAGCCAGATTGTTCAATATAAATAATTGACGTCAACCAGGTTGTTTGATAGCACTGAAGGTTAAAACCTTTAGACACAAGGTTCTCACCTCATTTCCCAGAGGCTAAACAAACACCAGCTAAGGCAATATTTAAAGATTTAATGAAAGATGGGTTTTATTGAGTATGTAAAATGTGGCATAATCTTTTTCTGCAGCTACTCAATTGAGTTAGAAATGTTCTCATTATCAGCAGTCAAACCTGGCATCATGTGTGTGCTAGGCAAGTACTATGTACCACTGAGCCATATTCCCAACCTGTGCCTTGGAAACTCAATGCATTTGCTATCACTAGATCGTGACCTAAGGGTTTTCATATGATCCTTTAAAATGGGTAACTGCACATACACACACTCCCCCACCCAAGTTGGCAGCATTGGGCTAGGAACTTGACATATGGGGGACTCAGCAAGGCAAGTTTGGGAGGGAAGGACGTGTTCTAAGCTTAGCTTAGTGGGAGCACATTAAGGAGGAAAGGTTTTAGGTGGATGTGTGGTGCATCCCTGTAGTGGAGTTGGAAACCGTAACTGAACTGGGCATGATAGTGTGCACACCTTAATCCCAGTGCTCTGAGGCTGAGGCAGGAGGATCACTGGCCAGTTTGAGGCCAGCCTAGTCTATATAATGACACCCAGTCAAACCTTGAACATATTACTTGAATTAAGGATTGATGCCAAGTTCTTCGTTAACTCCTATTGCTTGCTGCATTTTTCAAGGCTAACATGGAAGCTTATAAATTTTAAGAGGTCAATAAGATGATTTTAAGAAACTTATGGGCCGCACGCCTTTAATCCCAGCACTCAGGAGGCAGAGCCAGGCGGATCTCTGTGAGTTCGAGGCCAGCCTGGGCTACCAAGTGAGTTCCAGGAAAGGCACAAAGCTACACAGAGAAACCCTGTCTCGGGAAAGAAACAAAAAACAAAAAACAAAACAAATCAAAGTTTTTCTGGAGTGAATTCCTGTGAAAAACCCAAGGAGGGCTACCTCAGTTGTTAAGAGCACTAATTGCTCTTGAAGAGGAGTTGGGTTTTATTCCTAGCACCCACTATGGAGGCTCACAACCATTTGTAACTTCAGTTCTAGAAGATCTAGTGTACTCTTTTTGACCTCCAAAGGTACCAGGTGCACATCCATACGTGTATGCAGGCAAAATACTCAATTCCAGGAAGGTTTTTCCCCCCCCAAAAAACAAGTGATTCCTAGCCTTTCTATGTGGCTAACAATACAGCTGTCCAGCCAACTGCAATGGGTGTTACTGTGCACAGTTCTCAAAGGAGAGAAAAAGATTGTTTCAAGATCTACTTAGGAACTACTAAGGAGATAGGCAGGGGAGTTCAAGGTCAGCCTGATCTGTGTAGTGAATTCCAGGCCAGCCAAGGCTATCCAGTCAGAACCTGTCTCAAAAAACCCCAAACATGGCGGGCCTGGCAGTGGTGGTGCACGCCTTTAATCCCAGCACTTGGGAGGTAGAGGCAGGCGGATCTTAGTGAGTTCGAGGCCAGCCTGGTCTACAAATCGAGTTCCAGGAAAGGCGCAAAGCTACACAGAGAAACCCTGTCTCAAAAAACAAACAAACAAACCTAAGAGCTGCTCAGTGTTGATGAGCATTGGCTGTTCTTAGAGAGGATCCAGGTTTCGTTCCAGCACCCACATGTTGACTCACATCCATCTGTACCTCCAGTTGCAGGGATCTGATGCCTCTTCTGGCTTCCAAGGACACTAGGCATACAAGTAGCACATACATGCACGTAGGCAAAACATCCATACACATTTTTAAAAGGAAAAGCCAAAGACTGGACTGGTGGTGGTTGTGGGAACCAGAAGTAGAGAAGCACAGATTTATTGTTAGATTTGGCTAGTCCAATAGCAACTTTATTTCTCATTACTTTTGCCTCAGAGCGCTGGGATTAAGGTGTGTGCACTGTCATGCCCAGTTCAGTTACGGTTTCCAACTCGACTGCTTTTGCACGTGCTGTTTCTATGATCTTTGAAAATTAGTGATGATTACTAAGAATCATAATTCTGCATCAGGCGGTGGTGGCACATGCCTTTAATCCCAGCACTTAGGAGGCCAGCCTGTTCTACAGAGTAAGTTCCAGGATGGCCAGGGATAGAGAAACCCTGTCTCCGTTGGGGGTGGGATCCTAATTGTGTCTTAAATTTGACATCTAACAATAGGTAGATCTGGAGTACAGTTAAAATCACCTTGCATTTTAGGATGGCTTCTTACTAAGGCTCTTTGTGGAAGAGCCACTTTCTTGGGGGTGGGATCCTAATTGTGTCTTAAATTTGACATCTAACAATAGGTAGATCTGGAGTACAGTTAAAATCACCTTGCATGTTAGGATGGCTTCTTACTAAGGCTCTTTGTGCAAGAGCCACTTTTCTTGGACTCCTACGTCTGAATTCCTGGAGAGAGTTGACAGTGACTGGGTAACATGGTTATTCACATTTGACTTGAGAGAATGGATGTGGATGGGTACACATTCAGATCACTCCTAGTGTTTGTAATCAAGCGTAGTTCCTTAAATACAAAAATATCCAAATTGAGATTTACTTAGTGCTAGCCTTAAAAGGTAAAATAAAATTAACTCATTCAAACTAACATGCTAGATTCATCAGTCACAGTGACTTGTTCCAGATATCATAGTTGTATTCAGTACCTATGTGCATAAGGAAGTTATGAAGCTGTAGGGGACAGAGCAGGACTCTAAATAACGGTAAGGTCTTTGGCCTTTACCCATAGTAAAATCTGTGTCTTTTTAACTTTCCTAACATGCTAAATCTTCTCACCTCAAAATCAGGGGTCAGGGGTAATGTCTGGCTTATTATAAAATGGAAATTGCTATGCTGCAAGGCTAAGTGAGCTTGCTCTTCACAGACAAGTGGGTCTAGTTGTCTAATGAGTTATGAAAGCTACTTTTAAAATCAGGAGTCCAAGCTGAGTATGGTGGGCACCCCTTTAGTCCCAGCACTCTGGAGGCAGAGGCAGGTGGATCTCTGAGTTCAAGACCATCCTTGTCTACAGAGCAAGTTCTAGGATAGTAAAAGCTACACAAAAACACCCGTCTTGAACCTCCCCCCAATCAAGTCCATTAAGAGAGCTCACAAAATTGAATGTTTAAGAAATGCCCGGGTTTTGTGTTTGATTTTTTGAGAAAAGCTAAGATTGGTGTGTTTTAGATCTTATGCTTTAACTACCTATGGACAAACATGATCTGAAATCCTGTTGTGTTTCTACATTCCATCTGAAGACTATCTGACCTAAACAGAAGAGCACCTTGTTAGCAGTGACAGCATATGTCACTAACTGTCCAGTTTAAAGAAGAGTTTTAGCTGGGCGGGGTGGTGTACACCATTAATCCCAGCACTCAGAAGGGTGAAGCAGGTGGATCTTTGTGAGTTCCAGGACAGCCAGAGCTACACAACAGACCCTGTTCAAAAACAACAACAAAATAGTTTTAAACTATGAAGTCTAAAACAATAAAATTTCACTTTTTAAAATTAATTCCTTTACCACGAATAGTGATTGCTATTTACAGAAGAGAGCTAGAGAAAAAGGATGGGAAACAGCGCTTCACACTTCCTGAAGCCATGTTTGGGGTCATCCCCAGGATTACTGTCAGGATGAAGCCTTCAGCCCTAAGAACTGAATTCACTGATTGTCAATACCTAAGGGAATGATTTGAACCACACTGAAGGGCATCGATTGTCATCACCTTGGTTACGGCTGTCTCTCACATTGTAAGTTACCAGTATATGGAACTGGAGTGAATCTTTAAACTATGTCAGAAATGATAGTTTAGCTAAAGAACTCTGCTCTGGCCTTTCTTCAATGGTATATTTTGTAAGTTCTTTGCTTTCCGAAATTTTCTTTTCTTTCGATGATGAAAAATGGTGATTGACAGCAGCAGAGCCAGCGTGGAGATGAAGCAACAGCCGAAGAAGATGAGTGATCTCTTCTGGGTGAGGTACGAGCAGAGGGTGCACTCTGTGCCCGCTGGAGGCCGGCCGCATGCGGGGCTGCTGGGCTCAGAGGGGAAGCCACTGTTGCTGATCACCTTGCTGTAAAACTCAACAGAGGACTTAGCTTTGAATTCAGATGTGAAAAATCCAAATCTAGGCTTTGATTTCTCTTCAGTCAGTTTGAATGCATAATAACCTTTGATTTTGACCTTGTCGATGAGGTATGCTAGAAAAAAAAAACAAAAAACAGAAAAGAACATTGTGATCACAAATAGACAGTAAAGTATCTTTGAATAAGAATTTAGTTTTAGTTTTTGCCAGGTGGTGGGCGTGCCTTTAACCCCAGCACTTGGGAGGCAGAAGCCAGGCAGATCTCTTTGAGTTCGAGGCCAGTCTGGGCTACAGAGTGAGTTCCAGGACAGGCACCAAAACTACACAGAGAAACCCTGTCTTGAAAAACAAAACAAACCAAAAAACAAAAAAGAATTTAGTTTTCAGGGGTAGAGAGATGGCTCAGTGGTCAAGAGCACTGACTGCTTTTGCCGAGGACCTGAGTTCAATTCCCAGCTCCCACATGGTGGCTCCAGGGGATCTGATGCTCTGTCTTGACCTCCACAGGCACCAGGCACACATGTGGTAAACATATGCATGGAGGCAAAACACTCATACACAAAATAAAAATATAAAAAGAAGAATTTAGTTTTTATTGAAACTAAGGTCAGGTCAATAAGTCATTAAGGTTTTGTTTTGGAGACGGAATCTCATGTATTCCAGGCTGGCCTCTAACTCCCTATGTAAGCAGAAGACCACTGTTAACTTGTGACCCTCCTACCATGTCCTCCAGAGGGCTGGGATTGCATGCGAGGCAGACACCACCAACTATGTCCACAGTCCCTTTTGGTTGTTTCTAGTCCCCAAAACATTTCCATATATTGAGCAATCTCCTCTAAGGAGGTAATTAGAAATGGCATTTCTGCACAAAGACAAATTTTTCAGTGGGGTGGTTCTCCCACCTAAAGAATGATTGAATACGTGACATGCTTATTAATAGGACGTTAAGCATCCATTAACATTCTTGAGAGCTTTTAATGACATGAAACACATCTAATGTTTTAAAAGGTGGGGCAGGTGTGGTTACACATGTCTGCAACCTTAAGTGGAGGCAGCAGAGGCGGAACAGGAGTTCATGACAAGCCTAGGGTACATGAGACCCTCCGTCTGGAGAGTAAGTCAACTGCATGGCTGTTTTGTGGTTCCCTGGTAGGTTGATTGCTTAGCGCACATAAAGCCCAGCACTGCACACACAAAAGTTAGGGGCTGGGCATGTAGGCCAGTGGTAAAGTTCTTGCCTCATATGCATGAGGTCCTTGGTTCAATTCCCAGCTCCACAGAAACAGAAGGGTTAGGGATATGGGGTGTAGCTTTTAGTACGGCCAAAAGGACCTGAGTTCCACTCCCCAGACAAGCAAACAAGGTGTACGCAAAGGGTAACAGCTTGAGCTCAAGTGTATTAATATCTAAGAAGGCCGGGCAGTGGTGGTGCACGCCTTTAATCCCAGCACTCCGGAGGCAGAGGCAGGCAGATCTCTGTGAGTTCGAGGCCAGCCTGGTGTACAGAGCGAGAGCCAGGACAGGCACCAAAAACTACACAGAGAAACCCTGTCTGGGGAGGGGGGTGAGCCGCACTGGAAGTAATCCAAAATTCATTGTGTTTTTCTTGGGAAGTGAAATTTTAGGTGTTATTTAGTGGGGGGAAATGCTTTCCAAATTTTCCATAATGAGTTTATGCCACTTGATGAAAGTCCAGATGTGGTGATCTAGGCTTGTAATCCCACTTCTTGGAATGCTGAGGCAGGAGGAGAGGGGTCAGCCTGCACTGGAGGCCAGCCTGGGTGACTAGTTAGACCCTGTCTAAAAAAACATTAATGATGAAATTAAAAATTAAGCTGGGCATGGTGGTGCATGCCTTTAATCCTGACACACAGTAGGCAGAAGCAGGTGGTTCTCGGTGAGTTTGAGGCCAGCGTGGTCTACATAGTGGGTTCCAAGACAGTCAGGACTAAAGAGACTCTCAAAAAAAAAAAAAAAAAAAAAAAAAAAAAAAAAAAAAACCCAACTAAAAATTCAATAATAAAGGCCCATTATAAGGAGGAAATGCAGTGGTCAGGAGCCACAAATCTGAATTACTGGTGATCTTTGTGCCCAGGTTTCCGATGCTGTCAATTCATCCACCTCTCCCACCTCACCGCATGTGCGCTCCCAAACCTCACCTTTCAGAGCCTCCTGGATGTACTTCTCCAAGTAGTACTTGCGGATCCGATCGTTCTCCAGAGCCAGATCATCGATGCCGTTGGCTGTGATGTAGATGTCCATGTCCCCGTAGTTCCTCCGGACCCACGCAAGCAGCTTGCGTACTCCCCAGGGCGTTACAGCCAGGCGGCTGGGCGAGCTCAGGCGGGTGATGTCCTGCAGGAACTGGACGTCCCTATCTGCCACAGAGCGGCTGCTGTTCAGCTGCTTGTGTATCACGAACCTGGTCGTGAAGTGGTTCAGCGCATAGAAGTCGATGGTGCCCTTCACCAGCCTGCTCTCCTTGTGGGTGAAGCGCGGCAGGCCGGAGCTGGACAGCCCTCGCTGGTTCTTAGAGGCAATATACTCCTTCATGGCCAACGGGTAGTCCCCAGTCTTGAAGAGCGGATCCGCGAACCAGGCGATCTCAAACTGCAGGAAGCGCTCGGCTGCCTTCCAGTGTGAGTCCACATAGGGGTTAGCAGGTTCCGCCCAGTCGGAATGTAGGGAGAGCGACACTGCCCCACGCTGGACCGGCCTATACAGCCTGTCGTAGAGGCGCCAGACCTGGGCGTGGGCGATCATCAGGTTATGGGCTGCACGGTAGGTGTCGTTGTTCGTGCGGTTGTACATGTCACTCAGCCTATTAGGCTCGTTAATGGTGATCCAGAGCTTCACCAAGTCCCCCAGTTCCCGGAAGCAGAGCCCTGCGTAGTCCTGGAAGGCCTGGGCGGTGTATGGGTTCAGCCATCCCCCGCTGCTCAGAAGCGGCTCAGGGAGGCCTAGGTGGGAGTGGGTGGGGTGGTACAATGTCACCATGGGGGAGACGCCCAGCTTCAGTCCTTCACTCAGGATACACCGGTAGTACCTTAGCACTTGTCTATTAACTTGAGACAGATTGCCAGTGGGAAGGATAGAGGTCCAGTCCAGAGCAAACTGGTAGTGGGTGACTTTCATTTTGGCCAGCATCTCAACTCGTTTTTTGATGCTCACGTAATCTGTGCAGTGGGACGGCCTTGTTTTTAGCATTACTCCTTCCACTCGCTGCAGCAATCTGTCGCCCGTGGCGTTCCACACATACAGGTGAGGGTCGATAAACTGTGGGGAGGACACCATGAACTCCGGCTGTGGAAAGCAAGCCCATTCAGGTAAATCGAGTGTGTCTCCTGCCATATCCCACCCGCTCAGATCGGAAGAACTGAGCTTACGAAGCAAGATAATTACTTTGTCCTTCATAATGGTCTCTGTTCCGGCTGTACTGCTGGTCACATGGGAGAAGCGCCTTGTCCTAGCCCTTCAAATCTCCAGGGAGACCAGGAAATGCAGGGAAGGAACCACAGAGAGGAGAGGGAGAGCAGTTGTTTGACAAAAGCCTAAGAGGCCGTTTTCCGGCTCATTTGACCTACAAATCCGGGTTATATGGCATCCCGTGTGATGGTGTTGAAATGCATCAGGAAAGTGGCCTGGTGCCCTCAGTTGAGGGCGGTTATGAAAGATGGATTCTAAGTCCTGCCCTCAGCTGATGAGAGGTAAAAATGAGGATGTAAAGGACCCACTGAGGGCAGCCCCTGCATTCAGAGGAGAGCCAGACCGTCCCTGAAAGACGCCGTGGGAGGGGGTGACAGGAGGTAGTGACGCTTTGCATGCACTGACCACAACTCTCAGCAGGTCTTGTTTGAAAAGTCCAAGCGATAGCCTAGAGTAGTGGTCATGTGTAGATGTAACCAACCGTCTTATTAAATAAGAAACACATAAAATACCACCATAGTCATGTCTATAATCTCAGCTCCCAAGAGGCTGGAGCAGGAGGATTACTATGAGTGTGAGGCCAGCCTGGGCTATATAGCAGAGACTACAAGATAAATAACTTTGTCCTTCGTAACGGTCTCTGTGTTCTGCTATTCTGTTTATAATATGGGACAAAAAAGCTTTATCCTTCTAACCCTTCAAAAAAATTTTTTAAAGGAAGGAAGGTCCAAGGATAGCCCATTTTCACACAGTATCTCCTCCACCATGTGTCTGTGAGCATGGCACTCACTCAGCAGCAGAGTATGGAATGTTCTCCCTGTGCAAGGAGCTTCAGTTATGAGGGGGAAAGACAGTGAGATAACCTCAAATCCTGAAGATTGACTTTGGATCTCCCAGCCTTTCTGCCTCGGAGACTCACAGACTTTTCTGTCTTCCTTTTCCTTTGTGTGTGTGTGTGTGTGTGTGTGTGTGTGTGTGTGTGTGTGTGTGTGTATGTGTGTGGCGGCTCATACAGCCCAGGCTAGCCTTAAGCCTAATAAGTACCTGAGGATGACCTGGAACTCCTGCTTCTCTTGTCTCCATTTCCCAAGTGTTGGGCTTACAGGCATATAGTGCTCCACCTAGTTAATTCCATGCTAGGGATCAAACCCAGGGCCGTGTACATGTTAGGCAGGCACTGTACCAACTAAACTATATCCTCAGCCCTGAATCTCCCCCTTTGAGCTTCGGCTGTACAATCAGATGGGGATGGTCCTGTGTCACCCCCCAGGTGCACTGTGGGGAAGGCAGGGTCTCAACTGGAAGCCATCATAGAAAGGTAAGGTGGCCAGGCGGTGGTGCACGCCTTTAATCCCAGCACTCGGGAGGCAGAGCCAGGTGGATCTCTGTGATTTCGAGGCCAGCCTGGACTACCGAGTGAGTTCCAGGAAAGGCGCAAAGCTACACAGAGAAACCCTGTCTCGAAAAACCAAAAGAAAAAAAAGAAAAAGAAAAGAAAGAAAGGCAAGGTGACTTGGGTTTAGTTCCAGAACAGCCAGGGCTACAAAGAAACCCAGTCTCAAAAAACTAAGAAAAGAAAAGAAAAGAAAAGAAAAGAAAAGAAAAGAAAAGAAAAGAAAAGAAAAGAAAGGAAAAGAAAAGATGTAAGAAGAACATTTCCAAATTCGAGATTAATTAGAGCAAGGAAAAAAAATCTGCACTTGGGTTAAAGTACTTCCCCCCTGTGGCTGAATTTAAATGCACCAGGAAAAATGGTGATTAACCTTTGGTAAATATTTCCCTTCTAATTGTTTTCTCGTGTGTCATCTTTCATAGTCTAATTACAAGGTCATATTATTGCCCACTTGCCATCTGCCAGCCAGTTATCTAGAACATTAAGCAGAGAGAACATTGACCATGTGAGCATGAAGTTCAGCCTGTGCATAGTGAATGACCTCAGCAGTCTTCCCAGCTAAGGCCAGCTCCAGTGTTTCAAAAAGTTGCGAACGTCCCAGTATCGTTGAAAAGATGTTCATAAAAGGTCATTTCGCCACAAAACAAGGCAAGATCAGGCAAAATGCCCTGCACTCTACAGACCCCCAGAAAACACTAGCTGTGGACAACACAGGTGGTTATCTGCTAAGAGTCCACATAAACATGATGCACTCCAAGTGGAAGAGGACCAGCAGGAGAGTGAGGGATGTGATGGGGAGGTGACCGTGACAGAAGTGCATTGTACACACATGTGAAGGGGTGATACTGAACACACTAGTGTAATTAACATGTGACAATGAAAACCAGGGGATTCAGGCTGGGGAGGTGGCTCAGGGTGTGGAACACCTACTCAGTTAGTCTGGTGCTCCGAGTTCAAATCCCTCACACCCAGATAAAGGCGGAGGGAAAGAACCAACTCCACAAATTTGTCTTCTAACCTCCCCAAATGCCGCAATATGCACTGTGCTGGTTTGAAAGAAAATGGCCCCCAAAGGAAGTAGCGCTATCAGGAGGTGTGGCCTTGTTGGAGGAAGCGTGTCACTGTGGGGGCGGGCTTTGAGGTCTCTTTTCTCAAGCTTCCCTCAGGGTGACAGTCAGTTGACTTCCTGTCGCCTGCACTCTCAGCTCCAGCTCCGCATCTGCCTGCACGATGCCATGCTCTCCACATGGTGATGATGGACTGAACCTCTGAAACTGTAAGTGAGCCACCCCAATTAAATGCTTTTTTTCTAAGAGTTGCCGTGGTCGTGGTGTCTCCTTACGGCAATAGAAACCCTAGCTAAGATATGCACCACGTTACATATGCAATTAAATGTAATAACGTTTTTAAAAACCACGACTCAGGGTTGGAGAGATGTCTCAGCAGTTAAGAGCACTGACTAGTATTTCAGAGAACCTACATGGATGTTTATGACTATCTGTATATCCTGTCCTAGAAGATACAGTAGTGCCCTCTTCTGGCCTCTGTGGGCACCAGGCACGCAGACACACATGCAAGCAAAACATCCAAACACGGGACATTTGTAAAAACATGTTGTACCCTCTCTCCCCTAGTGTGTGATTAATCTAGAAGCAGCCACTTACCTTAAGAACAGACTCGGTGACCCCCCAGGAAAAGTCACAGGGAAACTGGCCCTGCACGTCTGGCATGGACTCTCTCAAAGGGAAACCGTTTTCTTGTATGATCTGTTTGTAGTAACGTGCCGAGGTCTTGGGTTTCCTCTCCTTCTGCTCACTATTAAAATCCACATAAAACAGTCCTCGGCGGGTCCTGTAGGCATCCTGCCATTCAAAGCCGTCCAGGAGTGACCAGGCTGTGTAACCAAACACTCGGATTTCATCAAACTTGATTGCTGCACGGAGAAAAGGAAGCAGGGATTTTCAGCTTCATTAACAACAAGCAAGGCCGGACATATCACAGCAGCAACACTTTTGCTAAATACCAGGCCTTTTAAATCAAACAAAAAAATTGTTGGTTTGGGGCACCTGCCACAAAGCTTGCCAACATCAGTCAGAGACCTGAATGGTGGGAAGGGAAAAGTTGTCCTCTGACTTCCAAGTGTACCTCACACACAAAATAAATAAACACTACACACTCTCTAACAAACAGATGACAGTTAAGGATCTCATTAAAAACATTTCTGATAGTTAAAAAAAATATTCTATTTTATTTTGTAAGACATGGTTTCTCTGTGTAACAGTCTTGGCTGTCCTGGAACTTGCTTTGTAGACCAGGCTGGCCTCGAACACGAAGAGATTCACCTGCTTCTGCCTCCCAAGTGCTGGGATTAAAGGTGTGTGCCACTACTGCCCGGCTATTTAAATTTTTTTTTAATCATGTTGTTTAGCAGGGTATAATGGTACTTGCCTTTCATCTCAACACTCAGGAAGCAGAGGAGGGCAGATCTCTGAGTTCAAGGTTAACTTGGTCTACATATTGAGTTCCAGGTCAGCCAGAGCTACATGGTGAGACCCTGTCTCAAATTTTAAAAGAATGGGGGAGGGCTGTATTTAGTGTGCAGATCTGTGTCCTGGGGCATGGGGCATCTGTTTCAGAGCCTTTGGGGATGTAGATGTTACTAGTGACCTGGACTTACTCATTCTGAGTTTGGGCAGGTTCCTGCTTGTGCATGACTGTCCATTCTGCGATATTGTCCTTCAGGGACTGAAATACCAGCTCTCAGGACGAACACAAGCAAATGCAGACAGGAGGCGTGGAAGGCAGAGGCGTGGTGTTAGAAGTGGCTGGGCTGAGGGGCAGCAGGTCCAAGGCCAGGTCCCGCCGGGTCTGTGGGAGGGAGCTATTGGGCAAGGTTTGGAATGGCTGCTTCCTCATTTGCAAACAGAAAATATTGGAAAAGATAATCCCTAAGGACCTTTCTCACTAGGTAAAAATGAGATACGGAGACTTTGATCCCAGCACTTGAGAGGCAGAGGCAGGCAGATCTCTGCGAGTTCAAGGCCAGCCTGGTCTACAATGAAAACTGAAATTAGCCCTGAATCATTTTTAAAAAGTTATTATTTTTGCTTATTAACAAAAAAATCATTTCATGTGCAGGAGTATTTTGCCTGCATGTGTATCTGTAAACTACCTATGTGTCTGTGTACATGGCAGCCAGAACAGGGAATCAGATCCTCTAGAATGGAGTTATAAACAGTTGTGAGCTGCCATGTGGGTGCTGGGAATTGAACCCAGGACCTCTGCAAGAGCAGCCTCAACCCACCTTGAATCATTTTAATTAAAAAAAAAAACCAAACAAACAAACAAAAATAAAAACAAAAAAACCCCACCCTTAATTTCTCTCACAGAAATGCCTCATTTCTGCATTCTGGGGCTTTATCATTAACACTTTTTTTAAAAGGTAGAAAATTGGGGAGCTGGAAAGATGGTTCAGAGGTTAAGAGCACTGGCTGCTCTTCCAGAGGTCCTGAGTTCAATTCCCAGCAACCACATGGTGGCTGACAACCATTTGTAATGAGATCTGGTGCCCTCTTCTGGCCTGCAGGCA
The DNA here is from genome assembly GCF_049852395.1 of Peromyscus maniculatus bairdii. Taxonomy (NCBI): domain Eukaryota; kingdom Metazoa; phylum Chordata; class Mammalia; order Rodentia; family Cricetidae; genus Peromyscus; species Peromyscus maniculatus. Next base: position 60,820,516 of record NC_134861.1, on the reverse strand, counting down.
TACATGCAGGCATGACACTGTATACATAATAAATAAATAAACCTTTTTTTTTTTTTTTTAAAGGTATGCTGGGTGGTGGTGGCGCACACCTTTAATCCCAGCACTCGGGAGGCAGAGCCAGGCAGATCTCTGTGAGTTCGAGGCCAGCCTGGGCTACCAAGTGAGTTCCAGGAAAGGCGCAAAGCTACACAGAGAAACCCTGTCTCGAAAAACAAAAACAAAAACAAAAACAAACAAACAAAAAAAAAAGGTAGAAAATCCTTTTTTGAAAGAAAGGTAGACAACCATGGCAGAAGATTCCAAAAAGGCAAATGTATTTCAACAAGCCATAGTTCTGATCCCATGGTGGTGTGGTGTTGTGAGGAAGGATGGAATAGAAACCCCTCTTGCCTAAGTGCGTGGCACTTGACCCAGGGGCCTGTCGGCAGTGTTCTTTGAGGCCAGCCATGTTCATGTGGCCCAGGGCCTGGTGTGGCTGTATTTCATGCTGTTCCTTCTTGCACAGTGGGGCAGTGAGACCAGGAGAGGGACTTGCTCTTTCTTTTCTAAGATTTATTTATTTATTTTATGTATACGAGTGTTCTATCTGCATGTACACCTTTACGCCAGAAGAGGGCATCAGATCCCACTATAGATGGTTGTGAGCCACCAAGTGGTTGCTGGGAATCGAACTCAGACCTCAGCCAGCGCTCTTAACCTCTGAGCCATCTCTCCAGCCCAGTCCCAAGACTTGCTCTTTCTGAAGACCCTTCCTGAAGCCTCTTTCCTGCAGGAGCTGGGATTTCTCTCCACATTTAGGACTTAGTTTTGAAGTTCTACTTTATTTATGTATTGTGGTGGGAGGGGTGTGTGTGTGTGTGTGTGTGTGTGTGTGTGTGTGTGTGCAGTGCATGTGTGTGGGTGAATGCATGCCCTAGTGCATGTGTGAGGACAACTCGCTGAAGTCACTTCTCTCTCTCCACCATGTGAGTCCCCGGATTGAATTCCGGGGTCTGCCTTGGTGGGGCACGTGCCTTTCCTGGCTGAGTCATCCCACCTGTCCTGCGCCCAGCTGTGTTTGTGGGTGCTGGGGGTCCAATTCAGGTCCTCTTGCTTTCATAGCAACTACTTTACCCTCTTAGCCTGCTCCCTAGCTCCAATACTTAGGACTTCGAAAGAGCAGCTCAGCTGGAGAAAGACCCACAGGAATTCTGTTCAGGTAGGGTGGAGCCTGATCTGATGGGGACACCCTGAGCTGTCTTTGGCCTCCTCATTTCCATTGGCCTGTAGATGTCACTGCCTGAGTAGTGAATGAGGTGACATTGAGGTAGGAAAAAAATCTCCAAGAGCGTAGAAATGGCTCAGCTTTGTTTTCAGAACTTTCATTGTTCAAACGTGTCAAGATGTTCATATGCCAGGGGGTGGTGGCGCATGCCTCTAATCCCAGCACTGGGGAGGCAGAGGCAGGCAGATCTGTGAGTTTGAGGCCAGCCTGGTCTACAGAGTAAGTTCCAGAGTAACCAGGGCTATGCAGAGAAACCCTGTTTCGAAAGACAAAATAAACAAACAAAAAACCACCACCAACAACAAAAAAGGATCATGATTCCAATAATCACTCTTTTTTTTTTTTTTTTTTTTTTTTTTTTGGTTTTTCGAGACAGGGTTTCTCTGTGTAGCTTTGCGCCTTTCCTGGAACTCACTTGGTAGCCCAGGCTGGCCTCGAACTCACAGAGATCCGCCTGGCTCTGCCTCCCGAGTGCTGGGATTAAAGGCGTGTGCCACCACTGCCCGGCCTCCAATAATCACTCTTGATAGGAAACTTTAAACATATGTCCTTTATAAAGAAAGAAACAGCTGGGTGGTTAATGCCTATAATCCTAGCATTTAGGAGTAGAAACAGAACATTCAAGGCCAATCTGGGTTATGCGGGACCCTGGCACTTACAACAACAAATTTTGGCCAATACTGAACGATAGAAAAACCATCATCCGTAATGACATATTCAAGGTAACTAGCTTAAACAAAACCTTGAGCTGGGCTGGGAGAGAACAGCTCATCAGTTAGAGATGCCTGCAGCTCTTCCTGAGCTTCCTGAGTTTGGTCCTCACACCAGTGTCAGTCAGGTGGCTCACAACTGCCTGTAACTCCAGCTCCAGGCCGTCCGACTCCCTCTTCTGGCCTCCCAGAGCACCTGGACACACGTGGCCTACGCTCACACGAGGAAACATACATACACATACGTTTATTGAAAACTGAGCCAGAGTGCGACCAACCTTGAAGAACCTGGTTGAGGAAGTTCTTCATCATGTAGATGGCCGTGGTGTCCTCTGTCTTTATATAACTGTCTGTGAACCAGCCATTCTCCGAAATCAAGATTCGGGGGTTGTCATATTCCAGTTTAATCCAGTTCAGCACCTGTCTTAAGTTGAGCGATACATTTTGTCCCATTTTCACCACGGTGTTCCAAGGCCTGAAGTTGTTGGGCCCGAAGGAAAAGGCGAAGAAGTCGGCCGTGCCCCTCACCTCCTCCCTCTCCGCCTCGGAGAACAAGGTTATGTCGGGCATCGTCTGCAGGTACTCCGGGTACTGGCCGTCCCTGTGGATGGGGTTGGCGAACCATCCAAGCACGGACGCCATGGAGTGCTGGCAGCTCACCACATCCGCCATGTCTTCCGTTCTGTTTGGTTCTATCCAGTGGGACCCCAGGGTAATGGACAGCCAGCCCTTCTGCTGGGGGCGGAAGTTCTTGTCGTAGTTGTGCCACACTTTCGAATGAGCCTGATGGGAAAGGAAATATCATTGGTCTTCACTGTTCCTACTCGCTGGGGTTGCGACAGGGTTAGTAAGTCCTGGACAGTTCAAAAACAAAACAAAAAAAAAATTTTTTTTTTTTTTTTTTTTTTTTTTTGGTTTTATGAGACTGGGTTTCTCTGTGTAGCTTTGCGCCTTTCCTGGAACTTGCTTTGTAGACCAGGCTGGTCTCGAACTCACAGAGATCTGCCTACCTAGTGCTGGGACTAAAGGCGTGTGCCACTACCGCCCGGCCAAAAAAATTTTTTTATTACATTTACTTGTGTGTGTGTGTGTGTGTGTGTGTGTGTGTGTGTGTGTGTGTGTGTGTGTTCATGCACATGCCAAGGCAAACATGTCCAGGTCAGAGGACAACCTTGGGGAGTTGGTTTTCTCTTTCCACCGTGTGGGTCTTGGAGAACAAATTCAAGTCATCAGGCCTGGCAGCAGACTTATTTACCTGCTGAGTCATTTGGATGGCCCCAACACCCAGCCTTCTTCCATGAATTCTAAAAATTAAATTCAAGTCCTCACGCTCATGTGACAAGCAGTTTGCTCTCTGAGATATCTCTTCAGCCCCTTTTGGTCCTGAGGTAGAAGGCCAGGACAGTGCAGGCTGCTGAGTCCGTAAATGGATAACAATCGAGTCCACGAAGGGGATGTTGTGAGCGTTAACACTGGAAATAACTTTAGAACAGCCGAGTAGTGATGGTGCATGGTTTAATCCCAGCACTCGGGAGGCAGAGCCAGGTGGATCTTTGTGAGTTCGAGGCCAGAGTGGTCTACAGAGCGAGATCAGGAAAGGCGCAAAGCTACACAAAGAGACCCTGTCATGAAAAACAAACAAACAAACAAAAAAACCCAAACCAACCAACCAAACAACAACAACAACAAAAAAAACCTTTATAACAGTGCTTGGCAGGGGTTAAGTTTTGTATCAGCCTTAGCTGCTGCTGCTGTTGTTGTTGTTCTTCTTCTTCTTCTTCTTCTTCTTATTATTATTATTATTATTATTATTCACATTTTCAGTTGTGGTCTCTTACAGCAGAACCTCTATCAGCTTCTGGTCCACTTAATGGGTATTTATTGAGTACTTCCTCAATGGCTGGCTTGCCCTGCCCCAAAAGGCTGAAACAGGCTTAGGACCAGGCTCTCGGGAAGGTTTTTATTGGGAAGAATAAGAATGAAGTGTGTGGCCGGGCGGTGGTGGCGCACGCCTTTAATCCCAGCACTGGGGAGGCAGAGGCAGGCGGATCTCTGTGAGTTCGAGGCCAGCCTGGTCTCCAAAGTGAGTTCCAGGAAAGGCGCAAAGCTACACAGAGAAACCCTGTCTCGAAAAACCAAAAAAAAAAAAAAAAAAAAAAAAAAGAATGAAGTGTGTGAAGGAGAAACATAGGGAACTCCGTAAAACAAAATATTATGATAACTACTTAAAAGCCAGAAGTGTGGTTTCGCAGAGCCATGAACTAAAGAAGGGACCAAGAGAGACTCAATTCAGGGTTCTAGACAAGGCTGCTTCTCTATTCTGGCCACCCATGGGGTTGCCCTTCATCTGCGTCATGGCCGCTGCACTTCTCCAAAGCATTTGGCTTGCTTCTTTTGTCTCCTCTAGCCTCGGTCAGTGTGGAACTTGATATATAGTGGAGGATGACCTTGAACTTCTGATCCTCTGGCCTCTACCTTCCGAGTACTGGGATCTCAGGTGTGCACCACCATGCCTGGTTTATGGGGTACTGGCTGTTGTCCAAGGGCTCTGGGCACGTTAGGCAAGTCTGCTAGCTACCAGGGAGGTACATCCCAGCCCACTGGCTTGCCTCCCAATGTCTTTCTTCATTTCTCTCAATTTCTGCTGTCCGAGTGTTTTAAAAAGACAAATATATACCCCTCTATTATTTGTTGTTGTTGGTTGGTTGGTTGAGACAGGGTCTCACTATGTGGAACTTCAGCTGGTGTGGAACTCACTATGTAAAACAGGCCAGACTGGAACCCACAGAGGTCCGCTTGTCTCTGCCTCCCGAGTGCTGGGATGAAGGGTGTGTGCCAACATGCCCTGCCGTTACTATTTTTGACCTGTGGCCAATTTTCAGTTTTGTTCTTTAGTTTTCTTCCACTCACCCGAGATGTTTTCTACCAGGATGAACCATCGATGACTGCCTTTTCGTAAGTCAAAAACAACCAGTCACGGGCAATGAATTCGCACTTGATAAATCCTATAGACCCAAGCATGTTCTATTAATCTTGCTAGGGTGGGGAAAGTCAGCATTGATGTAAATGGTAAGGACTTCAAAACTAGTGCCTACCAGCTTTATGTGAAAACAACAACAACAACAACAAAAACAAATTTAAATCATTCCTGGAGAAATTTTCTAGAGGAAGACATTTCGAGCGATTACCTCAGCAGTAGGTCCTTACTCACCACCCGACCCCCGTCCTCTCTGTGTTTTCCTTGCTGGATCCTGGAACAATTTAGCATTCAAATGTCCAAGTCTTCACGATTTCCTTTCTTCTCAGACTAAGATTCATAATGTATCCCAGGCTAGCTTCCAAACCACAGTCCTTAGAGTTCAGTACTGGGGTTACAGGTATGGACTGCCATATGCAACTCCAGAGATTAATTTGATATGTATGTATGTATGTATGTATGTATGTATGTATGTATGTATGTATCTATCTAATCTAATCTATCTATCTATCTATATCTAGCTATCATCTATCTGTTTATTTATTTATTTTGAGACAGAGTCTCACTATGTAGCTTGGCTGTCCCAGAACTCACTATGTAGACCCTGCTGGCCTCAAATTCACAGAGATCTGCCTGCCTCTGCCGCTTCTGGGATTAATGGCGTGCGCCACCAAGCACAAGGATCTTTGTGAATGCTTTCCTCTCAGAGAAGGGCTTAAGCTCTAGCCCCCACCCCCTTTTTTTCAAGACAGGGTTTCTCTTGAATCTCAGGATCTGCCTGTCCTAGATCTCACTGTGTAGACTAGGCTGTCCTCGAACTCACAGAGATCTGCCTTAGCCTCCTCTCTTGCCTCTAGCCTGAGGTTGTAGTTTCTGCAAGGAGCCAGCGGAGACCAAGGCTGGCTGCCTTAAAGGGTCTGAGCCCTGTGAGTTCATGTGTGCGTCTGCCCTGTGTGGCTGGAAAAGGCTGTTTTCTTAACATGGTCTGCTTCCTCTGGCTCTCCCAACTTTCCAGGCCCCCCTTCTGCATAGATCCATGAGCCTTGGGGGGGGGGGTGCGTGCGTGCGTGCATGCATACGTGTGTGTGTGTGTGTGTGTGTGTGTGTGTGTGTGTGTGTGTGTGTGTGATAAAGACATCCCTTTTAGGGCTGAGCACTCCCAAGTCTGCCACGGTCCACCTTGTCCAACTTGGGTCTGTGCTAGTTACCCACAGAGACTGTGACCTGCGCAAGATCAAGCCAGACCAAAGTCTCATCACGGAGGAGGAGGAGGAGGAGTGGGGACCAGAGTCCCACCCTAGTCAAGCAGCTCTTTGTAAATAACAGATGCCAGGGGGAGGAAAATCTGTTTTCTTCTACGGAGCGACACGAGGTGTACCAACCACATGTCTGTGCGGGCCCCATGCTCAGAAGTTGTCAAACCAATTTGGAACTCCGTGTTTTTCCATGGATTTCTCTTTCGTTTTTGTTTTTTAAGATAGAGAAAGCACAATGGGGTTGAATGGGGGAGGCCCTGGGAGGAGCTGGGAGGTGGGAAGGAATATAGACTACGTGACCTTATCAAAGAATGGAAAGGGTGGTCTGAAGCCTCGCCTTCCTGAGCTGCTCTGGGGCTAGAATCACTGTGGAAAGTTGTGGGGTCTGCTTTCTTTACAGCTGTGAATGGCAGACTCTAAAGGGGACATTCCACCCTGATGGCAGCCACTTAGTCTCTCGATTCTAGTACTTTTATCCTTAGAAATCACAGCAATCAGCCGGCAGTGGTGGTGCATACCTTTAATCCCAGCACTCGGGAGACAGAGCCAGGCGGATCTCTGTGAGTTCGAGGCCAGCCTGGTCTACAAAGTGAGTTCCAGGACAGGCACCAAAACTACACAGAGAAACCCTGTCTTGAAAAACAAAAAACAAAAAACAAACAAAAGAAATCACAGTAATCAGCAATTCCCTTCAGACTTGTGCACACCAGATGTGTACGTAAGGAGCACACACACAAGCATGAGAGTTTAGCCATTAGTTAACAACCTCACTCGTGGGACTGCCACCAACACTCCAGGGAGAGTGTGGCACAATCAAGATCAAGGCACGATCACACTCTGAATAGGAATTAGCCAGAGCCAAGCATGGGGGCGGGGGGGGGGGGGGGGGGGCGTAATCTCAGCACTTGGGAGGCAGAGGCAGGAGAATCAGGTTTCACTTGGGCTGTATGTGTGAACGAGAGAACCAACTCCTGAACGGTGCTTTCTGATCTCACATGTGCATCGTAGCATACTCACACTCCTCAAGCACACACCCACCCTCTCCCCAGTAAATAAATACATGAACGGTTTAAAGAAAAACTAATGGAATTTAACCAGCCTAGTAGGGAAGAAGAGGGAGGCGAGTTTCTTCAAAATAGCCCTCTGTTGACTAGGGGATCCTAGGAAAGAGCCATAAGCTGTGATAAAATCTTGGTCACATCAGCATTAAAATAGGAACCATGGCAGCCTAGAAGGTGATAGGTTTGCACCTTTGCAACACGTTTGCAACCTGGATTTCTGGATACCAGGCGCACGCACGTGCTGCCACAGCCCAAGGTGACCTTCGTGCCTCCCCCGGCGTCCTGCCCCCTTGCTGCTGTTTGCACAAGCTATCGGAGTATCTCGGGTTATCTTGGCTCTGGACTGAAGGCAAAGATGCTTCTCCTGAGAGGACATGGGGCGGGGAGGCTCTCTGCGCAGCGCTTTTGGGTATGACTTGACTCTTGTTTGTCAAACAACAGGGAGACAATTTTGCCCTGAGATGGTCCATTTGACCCAACTCATGCAGATGTGTGGATGGATGATACTCAGAAGGATCTGCTAGGACAATGTGAATGGGATGCAGCCAGGACCCTTGCACAACCCCCTACGGTTTTCCAAGGTTACCTTCTATCTTGTCCAAGGCCGTCTACCTTTGGAATGATTGGTTGAAGGGTGCGTCAACCTTTGTGCTTTAGACTCAGTAGCTTGACAGGAACCTAGCTGCCTTTTGCTTTAGAGACAGCTCTTGGGACTCCATGCCCTTGAGAGACAGTAGGGATCCCCAAATCTCATCCATATTCAGGTCCCTCCCATGTCCACCAGGCTGATCTTTTTTGATTCCGTCAGAAGTCCAGGCTGATAAATTCCATGGGTGGTAGGAAGCAAATAAGATAATAAAATAGAGATGAAGAAGTGAAGGGGTCAGAAGGACATGGAGGGACACCGGTGGAGAACCTGACCATCACTGGAGGGCATTAAGGGACCCCTGATCATTTGAAAAGTTAATTTTCTGCTGGGCGGTGGTGGCGCACGCCTTTAATTTCAGCATTCAGGAGGCAGAGGCAGGCGGATCTCTGTGAGTTCGAGGCCAGCCTGGGCTACCAAGTGAGTTCCAGGAAAGGCGCAAAGCTACACAGAGAAACTCTGTCTTGAAAAACCAAAAAAAAGAAAAAAGAAAAGAAAAGTTAATTTTCCACCTGTTGGGAGTGTCGGGGTGGGGGGAGTGGAAGGGAAGAGTTGGGGGGATGGATGGGTATGATCAAGATATTTTGTTTACATGCAGGAAACTGAACAATAAACAAAAGATACTCAGTTTTCCAGGGACAGATGTGAAGTTGTACACGCCTTTAATGCCAGCACTCGGGAGGCAGAGGCAGGCAGATCTCTGTGAGTTCCAGGCCAGCCTGGTTACAAATCGAGTTCTAGAACAACCAGGACTGTTACACAGGGAAACCTTGTCTTGAAAAACCAAATAAATAAGTAAAAATAAATGAATAAATAAATAAATAAGAATTTTAAAACTCAAAAGAATAGTTAGAAACAGTTTCTGTCAGGGAGCTGGACTCTTTTGTGTGATTATTCTTGCAGATTTTCCAAGCTTCTAAAAGTCTCAGAAAAAAAATGTAAAATGTAAATATGAAGCTCAATTATTCTGGAATTTATTGTGCATGGGGTGTGTTTTATAGTCAATGATAACATATTGATGCTTAAAATATGGCAAAAGGAGGACGCTACGATGGACTAACATGAAAGGGGATTGGATAACAGTAAATCACCTCTGCCATAATCTCTGGTTAAGAGCGGAAGCAGGAGGCACCAGCAGGCATCCCTTCCCCTCACCCCCTCTATTTTAGCTTCCGGAGACAGGGTCCTGCGATGTAGCCTTGGCTGGCCTGGAATTCATTATGTAAACCAGCGAGGCTTCTTCTGCTTTTGCCTCCCAAGGGCCAGGAGTACAAGTGCATCCCACATACCTGGCCATGTACCACCTCCCTATTAAAACACCCAACATTAAAAGATCGTGGCTTCTACCCACGTCTGGGTTCTCCCAAACCATTTCCAAAAGATGCCATCAGATCACTCGAGGACCGCTCTAGGTAATTCTGTGGTTCATTCATGATTCACTGATAAGCCAGAAGGTTCTAGGCCATGCTCAGCATTCCTAGCCCTACGTTGCCGGAATCGCTAATGTTCAGTGGTTTGAATGAAATCTTACGTTGTTATTATTACTATTGTGTATGTATGCTCGTGAGTGTGGTGTGTGTGTGCCTGTGGTGCGTGCACACGTGTACCTGTGCTCATGCACCAACACAGAGGGCGGAGGACGACATGGAATGTTTTAGTGTCACGCTCTGCTTTATGGGACCGAGGCTCTCACTGAACCAGAAGGTAGGCTGATGGTGAGGAAACCCCAGTAATCTTCCCGTCTTCATCCCCAGGTGGTACAGGCACCAGCACAGCCACACCAGACATCCTTCCTGGTGCTGGAAGGCTTGCCCAGCCACTGAGTTACCTCTCCAGCCCTTGTGTTTCTATGGACTTTTTTTTATTGTTATTGTTGTTTGTTTTGGGACAGGGTATCTCTATGAAGTCCTATCTGGCCTGGAACCCGATTTATAGACCATGCTGGCCTCGAACTCATAAGAGATTTTCCTGCCTCTGCCTCCACTAATGGCTGGGATCAAGGACGTGAGTCACACCTAGCCTAATGTGTAAGGGTTTTGTTTCCTCCAAGTTCTCATAATAAATGACCTAGTCCGTGGTGAAGTTCCCATCAAGTCCTGTTTTCAAACCCTTCGTTACCATTTCAATGACTTGTAGTCATTTTTCACTTCTGGCCGGTGTATTCTCCATGTATGAGAGTGTTCAAAGCTATTTAGATCAGACTGCTATGTTATTCTATGGTCATTTATAATTACATTTATGGAAACTCTTGTTAATCATTCACTGAAGTTTAACTTTTTCTACTTAATGGTTAGAAAAGTAAATACTATTCTCTTGAAGGTTTTAGAGTGCCATTTTTAGCCTTCACGTTTGTGACTCTTCGAAGTAACAGGGTGTGATGGTTGTAGGAACCGTCTTTGGCACTTTCCCCAAGCAGTTCTATCACTTATTTAAACTTGATTAAAAGTATCTCAAAAAGCCAGGCAGTGGTGGCGCACGCCTTTAATCCCAGCACTTGGAAGGCAGAGGCAGGCGGATCTCTGTGAGGTCAGCCTGGTCTACAGAGAGAGTTCCAGAACAGAACAGCTAGTGATGCTACACAGAAAAACAAAACAAAAAAAAAAACAAAACAAAACAAGAAAAAAACAAACAACAACAACAAAACCCAACAACAAAAACATCTCAAAGAATAATGCTAGCCATGAAGCCAGGAATGGAAACACAAACCCAAGATTCCAGCACTTGGGGCGCAGAGGCAGAAGGATTGGGAATTTGAAGCTAGCCTCACTTTCATAGAGAAACCCTGTCCTGGGTTGGGGGGTGGGATGGCTAAACTTATAAAGGTGCTTGTAGCCAGCCTGCCTAGCTGAGTTCAATCCCTGCAAACCACACAGTGGAGGGAAAAAACTCTAGTCATTCCTTCCCTCTCTTCCCCTCCCCTCCCCTGCCCTCCCCTGCCCTCCCCTGCCCTCCCCTTTCTTCTCTTTCCTCCCTTTCTTCTCTTTCCTCCCTCCCTCCTTCCTTTCCTCCCTCCCTCTCCGCCCCTCCTCCTCTTCCTTTTTTTGGATGTATGATTTGAGGGTGGGGGACCCACAAGCCCCAGCACAAGCAGGAGGTCAGAGAACAACTTTCAGATACCGTTCTCTCCTTCAATCTGGGGATTGAACTCAGGTTGTCAGTCTTTAGGGCAAGTGCTTTTGGCCACTGACCCTTATTGATGGCTTGAGATGACGACTTTAAATCTGTCAGGTTAGTATTTCCTACATTTTATTAAAAATAAATAAAGTACATTCGGGGGGATGGTGGAGCACACCTTTAATCTCAGCACTCTGGAGGCAGAGGCAGGGGATCTCTGTGAGTTTCAGGCCTCCCAGACCTACACAGTGAGAACTTGTCTCAAAAGAAGAAGAGAGAGACAGAGACAGAGACAGAGAGAGATTATAATGTAAGATCGATGGCATTAGATAATTAAATTAATTATATTAACTAGTTTACTTAAAATCTAAATAATATTGATAAGAGCACATATAATAGTCTAATATCCCCTCATTGAGGCATTAAAAGACATTTGAGCAAATATAACTAACATTTCAAGACAAATGAAAAATGTCATTTCAGAATTATGTTAGGGCTAACCTCTTTTTTCTTTCTTTTTTTTTAAGGTTTATTTATTTATTATGTACACAGTATTCTGTCTGCATGTTTTGCCTGCATGCCAGAAGAGGGCATTGATCTCATTATAGATGGTTGTGAGCCACCATGTGGTTGCTGGGAATTGAACTCAGCACCTCTAGGAAGATCAGTCAATGCTCTTAACCTCTGAGCCATCTCTCCAGCTCTAGGCCTAATCTTTAACCCCAGCACTCAGGAGGAGGTAGAAGTAGGAGGATCTCTTCGAGTTTAAGGCCAGCCTGGTCTACATAGTGACTTTTAGGACAGCCAGGACTACAGAGAGATTTCCTGTTCAAAAAATAAAATAAAATGTTAGGGCTAGAGAAAAAAAGCCTCAATGGTTAAGAGCACAGTCTGCTCTTGACTGCTAGCACCCACATGGTGGCTCATAACTGTTTGCGACTTCAGTTCCAGGGCATCTGACACCCTCTTCTGGCTTCTGTAGGCATAAGGCGGCGGCGGCGGCAGCAGCAGCAGCAGCAGCAGCACACGCCTTTAATCTCAGCACTCGGGAGGCAGAGGCAGGCGGATCTCTGTGAGTTCGAGGCCAGCCTGGGCTACCAAGTGAGTCCCAGGAAAGGTGCAAAGCTACACAGAGAAACCCTGTCTCGAAAAACCAAAAAAAAAAAAAAGAGGTCATAAAAAGGCCTGGAATCCAGCTGGGGTTACAGGGAGCTGTGAGCTACCCTAGCTGGGTCCTCTGCAAGAGCAGTAAGTGCTCTTAACCAGGAGGCAACCTCGCCAGCCCCTCTGTGGGAGAAGTTTTTCCATTTATTTATTTATTTAAAATTTTTATTTCTTTGGCTCTTTGAGACAGGGTCTCGTGTAGCTCAGGCGATGCAAGTTGATAATCTTGAACTCTTGATCCTTCTGCCTCTACTTCCCAAGTGCTGGGATTGCATGCACATCCCACCACACATGCATACAGATAAAAAGTTATCAGCTAGGCTTAGTAATGCTGGCCTTTAATACACGTGCTGGGGAGGCAGAGGCAGGCGGTCTCCATGATTCAAGGCCACCCTGAGCTATGTAGCGAGTTCCAGGATAGCCAGAGCTACAGACTAAAAACCCTGTCTCAACCTCTCCCTCCCTAAAATAAAATAAAAATGAACAGGCAAATATAATAAAAAATTTTTAAAATTTAAAAAGGAAAAATCACTAAAAATAATCTATTTATTTCTTTGTCAGCATTATGTGAGTCTCTCCAACTAACGATGCAGAGAAATAGTTCACCCAAGTCCTCCAAGAGCTGGACAAACAAGCAGGAAAAACAGACTGACCCCAGGCTCGGGAACCAGCCAGTAAGGGCTTGACCCAGAGTGGAGTTTCCCAACATGGTGTCCTAAGCGCCGTGTCTTTCGCAGTGTGAAGCAATCGTTTGCCTCCCTAAGGAATGTCAGAAAGCATGTCAGTCAGCGTTTGTGTGTGGCACACACAAAAAGTGTCAACACAGCTTACATTTCATAGAAAACCACGTTGTTGGAGACTGTGGTGTCAAGTTCACTTCGAACAAATTTAGGGTCGGTGAGACGGCTCAGCGGTTAAAGGGGCTTGTTGTGAATCATGGCGGTGTGAGTTTGATCTCAGAGACCCACAGAGTAGAAGGAGAAAACCGATTCCCCGATAGTCTTCTGACCTTTACACTTGAGTCACGGCACGTGAGCAGCCCCCTCCCCAACACACACACACTACGGTTGTTTTTTTCAGACAAGGTCTCTATGTAGCCCTAGCTGTCCTGGGTCTTGCTAAGTAGATTTGACTGGTTTCAAACTCACAAGGAACCATCTAACTCAACTGATGAAATTAAGGGCATGTGCTACCATGTCCGGCATACACAATAAATTTTAAAAATTAAAAATAATGTAGGCTGGGCAGTGGTGGCCCACACCTTTAATCCTAGCACTTGGGAGGCAGAGCCAGGCGGGTCTCTGTGAGTTCCAGGCCAGCCTGGTCTACAGAGTAAGTTCCAGGACAGTCAGAACTGTTTCACAAAGAAACCCTGTCTTGAAAAACAAAAAGCAAACAAACAAATAAAAAAAAAAGTAAATGTACACTTAAATACTGTGTAAAATTTGTATTTTCTCCCCCCCTCCCCCAAGACAGGATTTCTCTGTGTAGCTTTGGAGCCTGACCTGGATCTCGCTCTGTAGACCAGGCTGGCCTTGAACTCACAGAGATCCACCTGCCTCTGCCTCTCGAGTGCTGGGATTAAAGGTATGCGCCACCATACTGGGCTTGTCATTTTTATTCTCTTTAATTTTGAACGGTGTGAAGATATTAGCTACTAAATAAACAGAAATGCAATGTTTAAAAAGTGTAAGTGAAACCCTTATAAGCCAACTCCCACCCCCCACTCCCCCCCTACCCCTGGCTTTTCAGTGGTGTTTTCTAAGCCAGGCATACCTACTGTTTTTTGTTTTAGTTAGACTTATTTATGTGCGTGTGCGTGTGCGTGCGTGCGTGCGTGCATGCGTGCGTGCGTGTGTGTGTGTGTGTGTGTGTGTGTGTGTGTGTGTATGGATGGGCCTCAGATGCTATGGTGTGAATGTGGAGGTCAGCGGACAACTTGTAGGAGTTGGTTCTCTCTTCAAGTATCCAGGTTTTTGGGGACTGAATTTAGGTCCCCAGGCTCGGCAGCAAGCACCTTACCTGCAGAGTCATCCCACTATTGTCCACCCCTGCTTTTTTTTTTTTTTTGAGATAGAGTCTTGCCATATTACTCCGACTGGCTTCAAACTCATAATTTTCTTGGCTTAACCCTCTACATGCTGAAATTGCAAGCATGCAACACCATACTCTGATTTTTTTGTAGGGGTGGAGGCTTTTGGAGACAGGGTCTCACTACATAGCTCTGGTACTCCTGGGACTCACTCTGTAGCCCAGGCTGGCCTCGAACTCATAGAGATCCTCTTGCCTCTGCATGCTGAGTGCTAGGATTAAAGGTCTGCACCACCATCATCCAGGGTATACCAGCTTTTAAAAATATTTTTTAAGATTTAGTTTTTAAATTCTGTGGTTATGTGTGTCTATGTGTCTGTGCACATGAGTGCAGGTATCCTCATAGTCCAGAAGAGGGCATCGGATCTCCTAGAGCTGGAGTTACAGGCAATTGTGAATTACCCCACATGGTCCTTTGCCAGAGCAATATGTGCTGTCAACCACCAAGACCCACCTCTCCAGCCCCCTCTTAAAAACATTTCTTAAAGTATTGTGTCTTCCTAGCATACAAGTTAACTTTGAGGTTCGATGTGCATGCACCCTAGAGGTCCAGTGAAAATCTCCTTGGAGGCCATGTTGTAAGACCCCAGCCATCTTTATGCCCGTCAACCTAGCCATGTTTCATCTGACCCCCCGTCCAGTGTAGATGGAAGTGACTGGTTTTTCGAGAAGTGGAGAAAAGGGAAGGACTCTTGACTGCTGTGGGACACTGGGCCATGTCTAGAGACACCTGGGTTGTCCCAAGCCAGAAGCAGGACTGGGCTCAGGCTGAGGAATTAGATGGGGTGGGACGATCCAGGGCTGTCGATGAGCATGACAGAATGCGCACGCTAGTCCATCGCAACAGAAAGTTGTCCAGCCCCAAATGTCAATAGGTCTGGGGTTGAGAAAGCCTCACACTGTGTCAACAGCATGTGTCTATGAAAGATAACGTTTCAAAGCCTCAACATGCTCACAGCTAACATGGACGCCAGCAGGGCTTTGTGGGGTAACAAACTGAATGAATGACTGGCTCCCTCAGCACACTCACACCCCCAACCCTCAAGACTGTTTACCCAGGGGCTCTCAGAGGTTCTACTTTTGGGGGCAAATTTACGAACTTAGATTATTATTTGTATTTGTGATTTAAAAATAGAATGAAAAATGAATGTCATTATCACCTTGACTCATTAATACCAACTCTTCCAGCTTTGATGATCAAAGAAAGAAGAGCACCACCTAAGTAGGTCAACTATCTCTGAGACTTTACTTATTTATTTTGAAAATTGTATCTTATGTATTTTGTAAGCATGTGTGTATCTGGGGGGGGGGGGAGTGCATGCCATAGTCCTGATAGGAGCTTCTCTTCCTCCACCAGGTCATCAGGTTTGGCAGCAAGTACCTTTTATTTATTTATTTATTTATTTATTTATTTATTTATTTATTTATTTATTTATTTATTTATCTATCTATCTATCTATCTATCTATCTATCTATCTATTTATTTATTTATTTATTTATTTATTTAGAGACAGCTTCTTTTTTCTTTTGTTCATTTGTTTTCCGAGACAGGATTGCTCCGTGAAACAGTCCTGGCTGTCCTGGAACTCACTCTGTAGACCCGGCTGGCCTCGAACTCTCACCACCGCCCGGTTAGAGACAGGGTCTTACTTTGTAACCCAGGCTGGCCTGGAACTCGAATTCCTCATGCCTCCACCTCCCGAGTGCTGGGATTGGTGCACTGGGCATGCATTGCCACGCCCATCAGACTGTTGCCCTTTAGAAACTGAATGTTTTTAAAGATCTCTTTCTTTCTCTTTTTAAAACTGTATTTATTTAATTTTGCCACAGGGTTTTGCTGCAGCCCTGACGGGCCTGGAACTCTCCGTAGAGCAGGCTGACCTCAAATTCACAAAGACTTCCCGAGTGTTAGGATTAGAGGCATACGCCATCAAGCCCAGCTAACACCTTTCTTCTAGAAAGGAGAAAACATCCACCTCTAAGGAGGAAGGGACCTGAGGCAGGCGGGCAGGAAAGGGTCCTCTGAGGGGGTCCTAGTAGCTGAGTCCATTATCCCTGCTTAGTCAGCCAGGAAATGGCTCCTTTTTGCTTAAAGCCAGATTGAATTCGATTTGTCACTTGCAACCAACACACCCTGACTAAGACACCCCCAGACTAATACCGGCAATATCTCCAGAATAATTGACAACACAGCGGAGCAGGAAGCAAGAACTTGACCCTGACTCTTTGATTTCAGATAGAACCAGAAAGCATTCACTCAATGGACATCTGTACTCCAACGTGTGCCAAACGGTCAGTGTTAGATGCTGGAGGCATCAAACCAAAAAGCAAGCAAACAGTACAGGTGAGGTGGATCAGCAGGGAAAAGTACTCCCCACCAAGCCTGAGGCCCCGAGTTCCATCCCCACGACCCACAGGATGGAGAGAGAGAATCACTCCCAAAAGTCATCCTCTAACCTCCACACCTGTGCCTCAGCGTGCCCGAGCTCCTTCTCAAACTAAGTCAATAGGATTTAAAAACACAAAACAACAGCAGCAAAGAAAGTCCCTGTAGGAATTCTTAGTCTAACTAACTGCAGAGGGAAAAGAGGACCAGGCACTGGAGAGATAGATGGCTCAGGGGTTAAGAGCACTGGCTGCTCTTCCAAAGGACGGGGTTCAATTCTGTCTCCTCCCCGCCCCACGGCAGCTCACAACTGTTTGCAACTCCAGCACCCTCGCACAGACACGCATGAAGGCAAAACACCATTGCACATGAAAAAAAAAAAAGGGATCAGATGATATGCCACTGTGAGCCCATAGAAGGGACAGTTACCTCTAATGGGGTTAACTGTCTAAAGCAAATTTTTTCACAATACTGGATGGGAAAAACAGGGCTTTGAAAGGCATTTTGTCTTGATAGAACGTGCTAGAAGGGCTGGATACAGAGGACTAGCAAGGTAAACCTGGGCCAGTACCAAGAACGCATTATGACGAGCTGTGTGTGTTTCCAGAAAGTGATATGATAGCAGGGTGAGAGAGTGGCCGGGAAGTAGGCTGATGTGAAGGCAAGGGGTATGTTTTGAAGGGCTGGGTGACGAATTAAGACCTTAGCCCCAAAGCTCTAGGAAGCCACCGAAATATTTTATGCAGGGAAGCAACATGATGCATATTTCAAATATTATTCTGCCAAATGGGTATAATAATAGCTACCCTGTAAGGCTGTTGTGAAAATTACATACAAGAGTTAAATTAATTAGAAGCCTAAAAATGAATAAAGCAGCTGGGTGGTGGTGGTGGTGGCGGCGGCGGCGGCGGCGCACTCTTTTAATCCCAGCATTCGTGAGGCAGAGGCAGGTGGATCTCTGTGGGTTCAAGGCCAGCCTGGTCTACAGAGTGAGTTCCAGGATAGGCTCCAAAGCTACACAGAGAAACCCTGTCTCAAAAATAAAAATAAATAAATAAATGGATAAGCCAAAAACTCACCCTCATTCTGTTTCAAACACTATTAAAAACTCCAAACAGGGTCGCGCAGCGGTTGTGCACACTTTTAATCCTAGCACTCGGGAGGCAGGGCCAGGTGGCTCTCTGTGAGTTCGAGGCCAGCCTGGTCTACAGAGCGAGATCCAGGACAGGCACCAAAACCACACGGAGAAACCCTGTCTCGAAAAACCAACAAAACAAAACAAAAACAACCTAAAAACTTTGAACAGAATATCCACTTGTAGGTGGGATTATGGGAAATTCATGCCAGAGGTATAGACTTACTTTATAAGGAATCATAATAAAGTACTTTCAATAGCATAGAGTCTAAGCCACGTCATGGCTGGGGATGTGGCTCAGCTGGTAGTTTTCCTAGCATGCACAAAGAGCTAGGTTCGATCTCCAGAACCACATAAACCAGGAATGGTGTCCATATCTCTATTCACAGCAGCGGGGTGGGAGGGTGGGGGTCCATACCTCTATTCTCAGCACGGGAGGTGGGGGCAGGAGGTAAGAATTTCAAGGCCATCCCCAGCTCTATAACAAACTGCAAATTCAAGGCCAGTCTGGGCTGTGTGAGGCTTCATCTTACATCTGTAGTGAGCTGGACCGTTAAGGTTGCCTCTGAACCAGGACCTTTCCAATTGAGATGAACTTTTCAAGATCATTCTAGAAATAAAATGACTCCAGTAGTTGTACAGTGTTTCAGAAACCTCCGAGAAGTAGAGAATAGGGCATGCTATGGTCGCATAACGCTTGAGTTTGAAGTTAGCTTTCCTTTAAGGAACATTCTTGAACTGAAAACTGACTCTAAAGAATGCTTCTCCTGGGTCACAAGGAGAAACAAGAAGAGAGAATACCCTGTCGTATCATGAAGTACCCAAACCGTCTCTTTTATGTTGAAGAAAAGGCTGAGAGGAGACTTGGAGAACGAGGTCACTTCAGGCTGCCAAAGCCTTACGGGACTTCTCTCTGGTGTAATAGGTCACTGGGTTATGCAGCGAATTTCACTGTCTGGCTGATTTCAAGGGACCCCTTAGGCCATTTATTAAGGATAGTGGTTTAGAAATCGCAAGGACATCAGAGAAGTGACTTGGGAAAGCACGATTATTTAAAAAGGAAACCCTCTGAGGTGGCTCAGTGGATCCTGACACTCGTCGTAGTCAAGCCCGACGACCAGAGTCCTTTCCCCAGGACCCACACTGGGGGAGGAGAGAACCGCCTCCTGCAAGTTGTCCTCTGACCTCCACAAGTGTACCACAGCACGTGCATGGGGACTGGTGTGAGCACACTCTCACACGTGTGTGCGCTCACACACACACACTCATACAGTCGTGCATAAATGTAATAGAAACTTAAAAAAAAAGGTCGAGCTGATGAAATAGAGGGAAAGGGAAAAACAGACAAACATAGCTTTTTAAAAGCTATTTGGACGAAACAAATAAACCTTGAAAGCTTTCGCAATCTGTTTCTTGCCAAGCGAAGATGTGACTGCAACCATCGGACTAAATATATAAGATATCTGTTTATATGAACTCAAAAAATCCAAAGCAAAGGAGGGCTACATGGGGAAGTTTTATGTTCCTACACACGTTTTCCTGTTTCTACACATTTGAAATTTTGATTCTTTAGACATTAAATTATTTCCCCAGCACACTCTAAAGTGTCACTGATTCCTTTTTTCATCTTAAAAGTGTAACAAGTATTTAGAGTAACTTATTTTTCTCGTGAACTGTTTATTGAAGAACTTACATCGGATTTCAGACGTTAGCCTCCCACGAGGCTGTGCCTCTCCAAAGTCCCTAGGTTACTCTTAATAAAAAGGGTGCAAATAAAGAGCATTGAATTATGTTGCCAATCATACGTCTCAGGTTCCTAGCTGCTGAATTTTATTCTGAACCATGGCTAAGATAGTTACTCTCACTGAGATTCAGCTCTCCTCCCTAAGATGGGGATGGTAAAAATGAAGGCCTATTTCATGGTTGTTATGAGGGTCAAACACGTTACACAAAAGCGCTTCCTGTAACCTGTGGTGCCCGGTGGGAGCTATTATTTTTTTTCCTGCACTTTTATTATTGTTTTAAGACACAGACCATTTCCCAGCATCAATTCTGACTTCCGAAGCACATTGTTTTAAATACCACAGCAGGGCCCAACACTCCCAGTTTTTATACTCTTGGTTTTCATTAGCTCCCAACACATGCCAGCCCACCTGTTATACTGTGGGATGCATGGGATACCAAAAGCGGGCTGCAAATAATTTCATTTTCTGTATTTAACATGTGCAGGAACGCTGCCGTCAACTCCCCTTCCTGTTGCTAAGTACCCCTAAGAACAGGAGGAACAAATCTGTATCCAGAATAATTGTGCATTATGTTAATTGTGTATTAACATTATTCTGGAATCAGGATGTGTTGTCAGAAAAGAAACCCAACCTCTAAACATTATAAAGTGCTTCTTTCCCACAGAATAAACTTATACTCCCTTCCTTATATTACTGTAACTATACTATATGCTATAACCATAACCTCCTAGACTTTAAAAATGGCCTTAAGTTGCAAGTGTGAAGGAAACTAGCTGAACAAACATATTAACACCAGCTTTGGAAGATGAAAGATATCCTACTTTAAGCATAAAATTAGGGGACAGAATGTGTGAGTTAGCATAAAATTACTGGTGTTGATTTTTACTCAGCTGCCCCTTACACAGAGTGTTTCTTTGAACCCCCAATCCTATGCTCTGAAGCTCTTGTGAGAAGCCAGCTGTACTGTACCTTGATCAGGTTGTGCCCCACGGTGTAGACAGCTGTTAAATTTCCCTTCTCTCCCGGCGCATGCACACCCGTGCCAAACCCATGCCAAGCAACAAGGTAAGGATTGTGAATTGTAATCCAATATTTGACTCGGTCTCCAAAGGTCTGGAAGCAGTATGTGGCATAGTCATTGAAGAGCTCTATCATAGTCGCATTTTTCCAGCCCCCGTATTCCTCCTGCAGTGCCAAAGGCAAGTCCCAATGGTATAAGGTAACGACGGGCTCAATATTCCTAAGTATCAGCGAGTCCAGAAGTGCATTGTAGTACTGGAGACCTTTCGCATTCACGGCTGCTACTGTTCCGTGGGGGAACAACCGTGGCCAGGAGATTGAGAACTGATAAAAAGAAACTCCTAAAAAATCCAGAGCCAACAAGTCCTTTTCCAGAAAAAGGTAGCTGTCGGCGGACTTGTCCGTGATGTTGACATCTCTCAAGTGGGTGAAGATGAACTGATCCCAGACCGAGGGTCCTCTTCCGTCTGTCTGCCAACTCCCTTCCACTTGAAACGCTCCGGTCCCAACGCCCCAGAAAAAGTTTTTAGGGAAAGTGTCATAGAGAAACAGCTGACTTGCATTCACCGGACTCACGTACTGTTTTTGAGTCCATATCGCGCTCCGGTCTCCGGAGAATCCGGTAACAGCTCGCAGTAAGACAAACGCTGACAGCAGGACGGATCTTTGCAGTGCCCGGTTGGACATTGTTTTCCTAGAGCGTGTGCTTCTTGCATCAGAGCTGAAGAAAATCCATTCATTCCCCGGGGACCCCGCTGCACAGCCTGCCTTCATTTGCCACTAACTAACCGCGGGACTGTCTTTATCAGCGCGCCAGTAAAAGCCTGTGATTGTAAAGCCCTGTCAATGATTAGCCTGGACCGGGAGACTTAGGATGGGTCATGAGAGCCACGCAGTTTGAGGGAGGTGGCCTCGTTGCAGTCAACAACACGTGGAGTCTTCTTGGGATGAGGAAAAGGAGATAGATGGGGATGTATCTCTGACACTAATTTGAACGGGTTAAATAAGCATATGGAAACAACGCACAGGAGTGCCGTTTCCTGTGTTGCCCTTCACGGGGCCGTAGATCTTTTCTGAACGTTTCGAACTTTATTGAATAAGGGATCTACTTTTCTATTTTTAGAGTCTTAGCGTGGTAATTTTATCATCTCCCATTTTAGGAAAAGCAATTTTACATAGAAATCGATAGCCAGAAACAAACAATTAAAAGCAGGATATTACACTTCAACCAAAAACATACGCACCTAAGAATAATCTTGGTAGATGTCATCTATTTTAAGAAAACTTAGTTGAGCAGAGCAGCGGTGACGTTTAATCCCAGCACTCGGGAGGCAGAGCCAGGCAGATCTCTGTGAGTTGAGGCCAGCGTGGTCTACAGAGTGAGATCCAGGACAGCCAGGGCTGCACAGAGAAACCCTGTCTCAAAAACAAACAACAAAGAAAACTTAGTTGAACCATGGTGGCTCAGCCTGTAACTCCTGAAGTTGGAAAGCCAGAGCAGGAGGATTGCTGTGAGTTTAAGGACAGCCTAAGCTACATAATTGCCATTTTGACTACAGGGCAAGACTCCATCTCAAAGAACTGAAAACCAAACCAAGTAGCCAGGTGCGTTATGATCCCAGCCCTTAAGAGGTGGCGGCAGGAGGATCAGGCGTTCAAGGTCATTCTTGGCTACAAATGGAATTTGAAGTTACCTGGGGCTACATGACACTGAATGTGGGAGATAATTTGAGTTTAAGGACATGAATTTAATTTCTTTTGGCAATATTAGAGGTCAAACCCAGGACATGTGCATGCTAAGGAAAAGCCCCACTACTGGGCTGTATCTCTAGTCCTCGTCTTACTTTTATTGTAAAGCAGGGGGCTCATTATGTTGCCTACAGACTTGATATATAGTGCAAGCTGGCCTTGAACTTGTGGCAGTTCCCCTGCCTCAGGTCTACACCACCAGGCCCAGCAAGTTACCTAATTAAAAAAATTTTTTTTTTTAAAAATCTTAGACAGGGTCTCACTATATAGCCCTGGCTGACCTGGAAATCAATTCTGCACTACAGTTTCCTGTTACGTAAGAAGTAGCAGAAGTTGGCTGTGGTGGTGCACATCTCAAAAACAAGAAAATCAAATTAAAAACAAAAACAAAACAAGAAGCATAAGAATGATATGTATGGATTATTATGAGGGTAGAGTTACCATATCTAAGGCACTTAGACCAGAGACTGACACATAGTAATTGCTCAGTAAACTTAAATTAAAAACTACCCCGAGACAGGTTCTCATCCTGTAGTCCAGGCTGGCCCAGGACTTCTGGAGCTCCCCCTGCCTCAGCCTCTGGGTGCTGGGATTGCAGACAGGATTTTGCGGTGGAGCCCGGGTTGACCTAGCATTTGCCATCCATTTGTGCTGCCTCAGTCTCCCCAGTGAATGAGCACTATTTTTATGTGGAAGGGAAAGAGTGTAGTAAGCAATGCTCAGAGGCAGTATGGAAAGCACTGCTCTGACTCTGTTTCCCCTTTATCATCATTCGAGACTGCGTGCAGCACACTTCTCTTGAGCTTGACGTGTACTAAGCTGTCCACACCCAGCTTAGCCTGGTGTCTTCCCAGGTACACTCTCGCCATTGGCCATGACTCTCCCTTTATCTAGCTCATGTCTGTGGTTTGTTTGGTTTGGTTTGGTTTGGTTTGGTTTTGGGTTTTTGGAGACAGGGTTTCTCTGCATAGCCTTGGCTGTCCTGGAACTCACTCTGTAGGCCAGGCTAGACTTGAACTCAGAGAGATCCTCCTGTCTCTGCCTCCTGAGTGCTGGGATTAAAGATGTGAGCCACCACCCCTCGGTGCAATAAGTCTTGAAGTTAATCATGACTCAACTATTTTTCTCTTTTAAAATGTTTTTATTATTTTTTGAGAATTTCCTATATGCATAAAAGGAATCTTGCTGGGCGGTGGTGGTGCATGCCTATAATCCCAGCACCTGGGAGGCAGAGGCAGGCGGATCTCTGTGAGTTCAAGGACAGCCTGGTCTACAGAGTGAGTTCCAGGACAGGCTCCAAAGCTACACAGAGAAACACTGTCTCAGAAAACAAACAAACAAACAAAAAAAGGTATTTTGACATAGTCACCCACCATCCCTCCCTCTAACTACTCCCAGATCCACCCGAACTTCCCACCCCTTCCCAACTTTAGTGTGTGGTTTTTTGTTTTGTTATTGTTTTTGAGACAGGCTGCCACAGGACTTACTATATAGATCATGCTGACCTTGAATTCCCAGATATCCACTAAGTCCTGTGCTACCTATATATGCTCATGGGTGTTGGGCCATCCACCCGAGTGTGGTCAACCTAGGAAGGGCCACACCCTTAAAGAAACCTGACCCAACCTCAGAAGTCATCAACTGTCAATCACTCCCCTGTCCTGCTGGAATATTGACGGCTTGATGTTGTGTAGGTCGGTTTTGCTTGTTTTTTTATTTTGAGACAGGGTCTCACTACGTAGCTCTAGATGTCCTGGAACTCACTACTCAGGTGTGACTTAGTGAGGTCAAAGTTTCTTGCTGAGGAACAGATGCCTTCCCACTAAGGTAGGTAGAAGAAGCAGGTGTCTGTTCTCATGGCTGTTGGTGTGTGTGACTGTTGTGTGTGTGACCGTTGTTGGTGTGTGTGACCGTTGTTGGTGTGTGCGACTGTTGTGTGTGTGTGACTGTTATGTGTGTGACTGTTGGTGTGTGGGACTGTTGTGTGTGTGGGACTGTTGTGTGTGTGACACTGTTGTGTGTGTGACCGTTGTTGGTGTGTGTGACTGTTGGTGTGTGTGACTGTTGTGTGTGTGACCGTTGTGTGTGTGACCGTTGTGTGTGTGACTGTTGTGTGTGTGACTGTTGTGTGTGTGACTGTTGTGTGTGTGACTGTTGTGTGTGTGACTGTTTATTGTGTGTGACTGTTGTGCGTGTGACTGTTGTGTGTGTGACTGTTGGTGTGTGTGACTGTTGGTGTGTGTGACTGTTGTGTGTGTGACTGTTAGTGTGTGTGACTGTTGGTGTGTGTGACCGTTGGTGTGTGTGACTTTTGTGTGTGTGACTGTTGTGTGTGTGACTGTTGGTGTGTGTGACCGTTGGTGTGTGTCACTGTTGTGTGTGTGACTGTTGGTGTGTGTGACTGTTGGTGTGTATGACTGTTGTGTGTGTGACTGTTTGTTGTGTGTGTGACCGTTTTTGGTGTGTGTTACTGTTGTGTGTGTGACCGTTGTTGTGTGTGTGACCATTGGTCCTGGTGACCGACCTTCCCTATTGCCCTGTCACTGACACACACACACCAAGCCTCTACTCTGTATTCAGTTCAGCACACTGAAATCTCTGATTGCACAAGACAAAGAAAGAAACCACACACACTGGGAAGCAACAAGGAAAACTAAATTCGTAGGTGGTCATGATTGTGGTACGAATCCTAAATGGTCTTACAACAAAAACCTGGAGCCAGAGGTCAGGGTGAAAGCTGAAAGACCAGAGAAGCAGAGCAAGCCACAGCCACCACCTCTTACCCCACCAGCTCCTCAGCCTGGAAGAGAGACGGAGCTCCTGTCTCCTCCTGCCTTATCCTCCTTTCTCTGCCCACCCATGTCACTTCCTGTCTCAACCTTCCTAGTGCTGGGATTAAAGGTGTGTGATCCTGAGCGCTAGAATTAAAGGTGTGTGCTACCACTGCCTGGCTCTGTTTCTCTTTTAGACTGGATTAATCTCATGTAGTTCAGGGTGGCCTTGAGATCACAGAAATCCAGACAGATCTCTGCCTCTGCCTCCCGAGTGCTAGAATTAAAGGTGTGAGCCACCACTGCCTGACCTCTATGGCTGATCTGTGACTGGCTCTGTCCTTCGGGTGAACTTTATTTGCTAAGAGTACAAACAAAATATCACCACACATGACCGTTTATGCAGAAAATCCCAAAGGATCAGCTGAAAATCCTAGCACAAATGGACAACTATAGTAAGGTTACAAAATGAAAGTTAATATAGAAAAGCCAGTGAACTGCTTTTTTGTACTCCAGCAAAAAGACTTAAAAAGTTGATATGGAAAAGGCTATACTGGGGTTGGAGAGATGGCTCAGTGGTGATGAGCATTTCCTGCGCAAGCCTGAGGACCCAAGTTTGAATCCCTAGCAAATACAAAAGAAAGAAAGCTCAACATAATCCCAGTACTGGAGGCAGAGGCAGACAGATCTCTGTGAGCTTTAGGTCAGCCCGGTCTACATAGTGAATTCTGGGCCGGTGAGTGCCATAGGGTGAGACCCTGGATTTTTTGTTGCTGTTGTTTTGAAATTTGATGTGGCCACAGGTGTCTATAGCCTCAGTATTGGCGGGGGGTGGGGGTGGGGTGGGGAGGGGAGATGGGGGGTGTAGACAGATTTTTTTTTCTCCACACACAAAAATGCTTTGTTAATATAATATACACAAACTGTAAAGAAATAGGTTTAAATATCGGTATAATGCACACAGGTAGCATTCAATGTCCAGGGAGTGGAGAACAATCACAGGACTGCCACGGATTAGACTCCCAGGGTGGAAAGGACATCCATTTCTGGGTATGGCAGCCTCTTAAGTCCTGTTGTATATCTGACCCGGAGAAGCACTCCGTCCAAGAAAATGTGTAATCTGGTTCTCTTTAGGCATTGGAAACTTTCAAAATCTAGAGGGGCGAAAGAGCATTTTTTTTTTTTTTTAAAGTTCATGGACAGTCCTTTTTTTTTTTTTTTTTTTTTTTTTAAGATATATTTATTTATTATGTATACAGTGTTCTGTCTGCACGTATGCCTGCAGGCCAGAAGAGGGCACCAGATCTCATTACAGAGGGTCGTGAGCCACCGTGTGGCTGCTGGGAATTGAACTCAGGACCTCTGGAAGAGCAGTCAGTGCTCTTAACCACTGAGCCATCTCTCCAGCCCCCCGAAAAGAGTATTTCTGCTTCTACACAGATGTCATCAGAGACAGGGACAGAACTGCTGTTGACCAGCTGGCCCACCCAGCCCAGACGGCTTCAGGCTTCGTGAGAGGCCCTGTCGCAAGGGAATAAGGTGGAGCGGCAGAGCAAGGACACCCACCCACCTTCCTGTGTTCTCTGCACGAGCAGGCATGAGTGTGTGCACGCCTCTATGTGAGCACGGACGCAGACGTACTGTGTACACAAAGTAAACTAATCAGCTTACATTTAAAAAAGACAGCACCAGAGGTGGGGATGTAGCTTAGCTGGTAGAGTTCTAGCTTAGCATGCTTGAAGCCCTGGGTTCAATTCTCGACGCTGTATAAACTGAACGGTGGTGCCTAGCTGTCATCTCAGCACTTGTATAGCAGAAGGGGAAGATCAGAAGTTCAAGGCCCGGGGCTGGAGAGATGGCTCAGTGGCTAAGACCACTGTCCTCTCTTCCAGAGGTCCTGAGTTCAGTTCCTAACAACCACATGGTGGCTCACAACCATCTGTAATGAGA
This sequence comes from Peromyscus maniculatus bairdii, assembly GCF_049852395.1. NCBI lineage: Eukaryota > Metazoa > Chordata > Mammalia > Rodentia > Cricetidae > Peromyscus > Peromyscus maniculatus. The sequence goes on along the minus strand of NC_134861.1, from coordinate 60,793,477 downwards.
TCTGGTGCCCTCTTCTGGCACGGAGGCGTATATGCAGATAGAAGACTCATACATAAAATCATAAAAAAAAATCTTACAATAATAATAAGTTCAAGGCCATTCTCTGTAACTAGTGTATTTGAGGTCGGCTTTTGTTACACGAGGCTCTGTCTTAAAGTAAAATAATCTTAAAAAAAAATCGCTGGGTGGTGGTGGTGCACACTTTTAATCCCAGCACTCTGGAGACAGAGGCAGGTGGATCTCTGTGAGTTCGAGGCCAGCCTGGGCTACAAAGTGAGTTCCAGGAAAGGCACAAAGCTACACAGAGAAACCCTGTTGGGGGTGGGGGTGGGGAGAAAAGACAAAAAAAAAAAAAGAAAGAAAAAAAAAAGAAAAAAAAATGGATCGGGAAGGTAGCTCAGTAACTCAGTGCTTGCTGTAGGCGGCAAGAGCGAGGACTGGAGTTTGGATCCCCAGACCTCACATAAATTCCATGGCAGCCCCCCCTGGAATTGCAATGCATGGGAGGTGGAGCCTGGGGGAACCCTATTGTCGAGCTTGAAATCAATCAAGAGACTCTTCCTCGATTTACGAGTTTGAGAGAGATAGAGGAAGACTCACCATCAGTCTCAGACCAGCGCACACACAGATGCTCACAGGCATGCTCACACACCATACACATGCAAGTGTGGAGAGGAAAAGAAAATGTTTTCATGAGCTTATTATAATTTCCCTGTCATTACACTCCCTTGTAGATGATCTTAAATAAAAACAAAAACAAAAACAAAACAAAAACAATAAATGAGAAACACATAAGTAATTTCTCTGCAAGGGAAACCACAAAACTCTAATGAAAAGCTTTCAAAGATGCTACAAACTAGATGTGTAATCCCAGGGCTTGGTGGGTGAAGGCAGCAGTATCAGGAGTTCAAGGTCATCCTCAGACACATGGCCAGCCTGAGCTACCTGAGACCCTGTTTCAAAAACAACAGCAGCAATATCTAAATGGAGAAACAGTCCAGTTACATGGATTAAAACAAATTACGATTTTTTTCCTGCAGCTCCAGGCATTAGAGATGTGGGTTTGTTGGTCAAGTGCATGGCTTGCCTCTCTAAGTCCTGGGTTTGATCCCCAACACTGCACACTGAGGATTGTGAATTTGAGGCCAGCCTGGGATACAGGAGGCTCCATCGCAAAAACAAAAAACCCACCCAAACAACAACAAAACCAAATAGCAAATTTCCTATGAGATTTGCTCCATAGACCCAATAAAATCTCAGTAAATACCCAGCCAGTAAACACCAACATCTACCCCCAAAACTTTTTTTTTTGAGACAGGTAGCTTTGTGCCTTTCCTGGAACTCGCTTTGGAGACCAGGCTGGCCTCGAACTCACGGAGATCCGCCTGCCTCTGCCTCCCGAGTGCTGGGATTAAAGACATGTGACACCACCGACCGCCTGGCCTACCCCAAAACCTTTTTATCATCCCCAGTTCCGCTCTACCCAGTGAGTAACCCATCCCTGCCCGCCTCCTCCCAGGCCCTGGCAGCCATCCCTCTACTTTTTTTTTTTTTTTTGGTTTTTCGAGACAGGGTTTCTCTGTGTAGTTTTGCGCCTTTCCTGGAACTCACTTGGTAGCCCAGGCTGGCCTCGAACTCACAAAGATCCGCCTGCCTCTGCCTCCCGAGTGCTGGGATTAAAGGCGTGCGCCACCACCGCCCGGCTCCATCCCTCTACTTTATGTCTGTAAATCTGACCACTCCGTGAACCTTCCGTTAGCAGGATAATGGGGCCCTTCTCCTCTGCGTCTAGTTTTTTTAATTTAGCATGATCCCAGGGTCGATGCACGGCTGTTGTTGCTGTCGCTCCTGCTGCTGCTGGTTTTGGGGCCCAGGCGAGCCTCAAATTCCTAGACTCCTAGACTCGGGCAATCCTCCTGCCTCAGCACCCCCAGAGTATCTGGGAAGCTGGGACTTTTGAGGCAGGAAGCGGTCCTTAGCCCCCATTTGTAAGTTTGTTTCTGAGATGAGGTCATGACACTAGCCCAGGCTGGCTTCAAACCCACAATACAGTCCAAGCTGGCCTCTAGCTTCTTATTAGCTTGCCTCCATCTCCCGAAGGCTGGGGTTACAGGTGAGCACAACTGTACTTGATTTCTCTGTCCTGTCTATGGCTAAATATTGCCTTGTGGGTGGACAGCACATTTTTCTTACCCGCTCATCCACTCGTGAACGTTAGGACTGTTTGGGGCTGGCGAGGTGGCTCAGCAGCTAAGAGCGCTTGCTGTTTTCCAGAAGCTGCAAGTTCAGTTCCCAGCACTCATGTCGGGCAGCTCACAACTGTCTGTAATTCCAGCTCCGGGGAATCTAATGCCTTCCTCTGGCACCCCAGGGCATCAGCAAACATGTGCCTCTCCAAAGGCTGAGGCAAGGGGACCCCCAAAGCAAACAGGCTAGCTACTAGCTATATCACCGAGCTCTGGGTTCAACTGAGCAGTCCCTGGAGACTCCTAATATCAGTCTCAGGCCTCTACATCCTGAGCACATGCATATGTGCTCCAATACACTCACATATGTCCACACACTCCAACACCCATGTACATAGACATGCATACTACACACACAGACACAGGCCTAAATCCAGGAGGTCCGAGGGCCTATGGTAGCCCATATGTACTTGGTCTTCCTATGGCAGGAGCTTGCATGGAGGTGGCAATAGCTTCCTTCATTTGCTGAATCTCACGTTATTTCTATGAATCAACAGCAATCCTGGCATTGCCCGATAGCACAGGGAGAAAAAGATTACACTAAGCCGGGTGGCGGTGGCGCACACATTTGATCTCAGCACTTGGGAGGCAGAGCCAGGAGGATTTCTGTGAGTTAGAGGCCAGCCTGGTCTACAAATCGAGTTCCAGGACAGGCACCAAAGCTACACAGAGAAACCTTGTCTTGAAAAACCAAACCAAGCCAAACCAAACCAAAAAACCTTGTCTCTGAAAAAACAAAAACAAAAACAAAAACAAACCCCAAACTACACTAATCATAAATCCTACTATCACTACAAAAATGCTGTTGGAACATTTATTGCTCTGTCTACACATGCCCTTAAAATTACTGGTGAGAGGGCTGGAGAGATGGCTCAGTGGTTAATAGCACTGCTTGTTGTTCCAGAGGTTAATTGGATATCATCTAATAATTAAGATGATTGACATAGTTCATACTTGATTTCCTAAACTAGAATATGTGCACCTTGACGGTGACAGGTTTTGATGGTTGTGTTCCTAAAGGGCTTCAAGGTCAAGACAACCAGTGTGAACAGACAGTTGCCACAGAGAAGCTGCCTGACAGACTGTTGTCTATAAGGAAAACGTTCCAATAAATCCTGATGAAGCAGGACATGCTAATATTTATCCAGAGGGTGGAAGGTCATTGTGTTGCGGCACAGTGAAAATTCAATTGATTTCTGTTGATTTTTCAAAGTCTAATGAAAGACAATGTGAGCATTGTCCTCTGGAGGAGGGTTTCAAAGGGCGTCAGGAGTGCATCCTATGGCTTAGATACGTTAGCAGAAGATGGAGGCATCGATACAGAAGTCATTTTAGTCACCTGAGTCGTTTGCAATTGGAATATAAAGGAGGGTCAAGAACCAGCTCATGTGTCTGGCTGCTATGACATTTACAGATGTTTCAGAGCTCTGCCTTACTTCCCTGTGTTAGCGGATGAGGGTCATGTGTGTGTGTGTTAGAAACTATCAGATCCAACTATTCACAAGTTGAGAAACAACTAAGAAAGATTCTAATGTCAATATTTTAAAATTGGGGATAAAGAGTTTTTCCTGGAATGTAGACAAATTTCCCCACCAGTGATCTATTCCTAAGTGGGAAGGAAAACAGCTCCGACTTTCACAACATTGGTTTTGCTAATAAAGTTAATTTTTACCCCCACAGACTTTCTCTTAAGGATTAAGACAAAGCCAGTGAGCACTATGTAATCAGATCTAATACGTAATACTTGGCTTCAAATGTGTCTTTTCTACCCGAGGTCTTGAATCATCAAAAGGAAATCAATCAAACAAACAGGGTTTGGAGAGATGGCTCAATGGTTAAGAGCATTTGCTGATCTTGCAGACCAGCTCTGGGTTTGATCTCCAGTGTAGCATGAAGTGGGTGTGGTGGTGCAGGACCATAATCCGACTCAGCACTGGGCAAGTGGAAGCAGGAGGACCAGAAGTTCAAGATCAGCCTGAGCTACATCGCAAGTTTGAGGCCAACCTAAGATACATGATATCCTATCTCAAAAAGGAAAAAAGAAAATGCTGAAAATAATACAAGATAGAAAATACACAAGTTTTCTTTTTCTTCCATTTTTGAGTCTAGTCTCTCTATGCAGCCTTGACTTTTCCTGGAACTTGCTATATAGACCAGGCTGGCCTGGAATTCACTGAAATCCTCCTGCCTCTGTCTCTCAAGTGCTGGGATTGAAGGTGTGAGCCACTATACCCAGCTGTAAGTTTTCTTTCTGTCTTGATAGTTAGGATTTTATTTTAAGAAAGATTTATTTTAAAATTATATGTAGTTGTGTATCTGTGTGTAGGTATGTGCACCATGTATAAGCAGTGCCTGAGAAGGCCAGACGAGAGCAATAAATCCCTAGGAACTGGAGTTACAGAAATTTGTCACCTGCCATGTGGGTCCTCTGTAAGAGCGGCACCTTTTTTTTTTTTTTTTTTTTTTGAGACAGGGTCTCACTATGCTCCCCTAAACTCACAGAGAGCTGCCTGTCTCAGCCTATGAGTGATGGGTTTAAATGTGTGTGCCAACTCAGCTGTCATATTTTAATGTCCTAGCCATTGACTTGTTGACTTATAACACAATGAATATTGTACATTGGTTTAGCTTCTCTAAGGTTGTATGAACAAAATTGTATCCTACATCTGCTGTGTACAACTTTCTAGGGATTTGATTCATAGATTTTGTTGATTTCTCAATGGATGGACAGACCTAGTCTTCCATTTCCCTAAGCAAAACTGCAGAGTGTAGTTAAGACTAATTTTGGAATGCTCTCCTATTTTATTTTTGAGATGTATTTCCTCTTTTTTTTTTTTTTTTCTTTTTTGTTTTTTTTTTGAGACAGGGCTTCTTTGTGTAGCTTTGGAGCCTGTCCTGGAACTTGCTCTGTAGACCAGGCTGGCCTCAAACTCACAGAGATCCGCCTGGCTCTGCCTCCCAAGTTCTGGGATTAAGGGATTAAAGGCATGTGCCACTACTGCCCGGCTTGAGATGTTTGTTTGTTTGTTTGTTTGTTTGTTTATTTAGTGTTTCTGGGTATGAGCACATGCATTCCAGAGTGTGTGTGGAGGTCAGAGGGCAATCTTCAAGATTGTGTCTCTCTTTTCATCTTGTTTATGAGGCAGGGTCTCTCTGGTCATTTCTGCCACCCATGTGCAGACTTCATAATAATAATGATACTTATTGACTTAAAAACACTGTTATCATCCATGTGTAGTGGTGCATGCTTATAGTCCTAGTACTTGGGAGGCTGAGGCAGCAGGATCTCAAGTTTGAGGCCAGCCTGAGTCTTTCTGGATTATACTCCAACCAAATCACATAACTTCAGCCACCACTCAAAATGCTGTTGTTACTTGATGTGTGTCAGGAATAATTCTATCTCTAACAGATGAGGAAACTGAGTCATAACTACGTCTCTATGGTCACATAAGGAACATACAGTGGAGCAGGAACGAGCGACTGGCTTCAGAGGGACCCAGGCAGTGAAGCCTTGCTCCTGAGAAACACTTCACCTGTTTCTAAACTGGGGATTTTTATTGTTAGTGGTGAATTTTGACCTAGAACAGAGCAAGGCTGCATGTGGGGCGCACATTACAAAAGATGCAGGGTATGGTACTCACTTTTAACCCCAGCGTCGGAGAAGCAGAGGCAGGGGAATCTCTGGAGTTCCAGGCGAGGCTGGTCTGCTTAGTGAGTTCCAGGTTAGTAGGGGCTACATTGAAAACAAACAAACAAACAAACAAACAAACAAACAACCCAGACAAAAAACAAACCAAAATCATGTTGCAATAGACATCTAGTAAATATGAACTCTTGTATTCCTGAAGGCTTAACTGCCTCTCCAGGTAGAAACGGTGTCATAGAAGGGCAAGACCCACCCAGATGTGGTTAGAAAGAGACTTGAAAGTCTAAGGCCAAAGTTTGACATTGCTCTCCTCACTAAATTCTTTGATAATCTCATGCTTTCTCTCGAGATTGTATGCAAATGTTACATTCTATTCCACAACCACGTTGCTTACTTATTAATAGGAAACCTTAATAGGAAACCTGCTGGCCAGGTGTGGATTACAAGATTACCCCTGTAATCCCAGAAGTGGGGTGGAGGCAGAGGCGTTATCATGAGTTCCAGGTCCACCTGAGTCACATACCAAGAGCAGCTCTGCAAACTGACAAAGTAAAAGAACTTCATTCCCTGCTGAGACTTGCTTATCCTAAAATCTCCTGATTCTAGTTTTTCTATGAGTGTGTATCTTGGTATGCTGACCTCAAAGACTTCACTATTTTTCTTTTCCTTTTCTTTCTTTCTTTCTTTCTTTCTTTCTTTCTTTCTTTCTTTCTTTCTTTCTTTCTTTCTTTCTTTCTTTCTTTCTTTCTTTTCTTTCTCTCTCTCTCTCTCTCTCTCTCTCTCTCTCTCTCTCTCTCTCTCTCTCTCCCCCTCCCTCCCTCCCTCCCTCCCTCCCTCCCTCCCTCCCTCTCTCCCTCTCTCCCTCCCTCCCTCCCTTTCTCTCTCTTTTTTTTTTTTTGACAGGGTTTCTCTCTGAAGCCTTAGCTGTCCTGGAACTTGCTCTGTAGACCAGGCAGGCCTCGAGCTTACATAGATCCTCCTGTCTCTGCCTTGCCAGTGCTCGGATCAAAGGTGTGCGCCTTAACGACTTCACTATTTTTTATTTTTATTTTATTTTTTATCTTTTCGAGACAGGGTTTCTCTGTGTAACAGCTCTGGTTGTCCTGGAACTCACTTTGCAGACCAAGCGGGCTTCGAACTCACCGAGATCCGCCTGCCCCTGCCTCCCAAGTGCTGGGATTAAAGGCCTGAGCCACCACTCCCCGCTACTTGACTAATTTTTAAGCGACTTAATGAAGCTTTACGAATTAATGGGGCTAGTTTTCCTAGCTTGGTAGTTTTAGAACAAAGAGCTTTTGGGGCTGGAGGTTGCTCAATTGGTTGCATGCCTTCGTAGTGGCTCTGAGTTTGATAAACCAGGCATGTTGGTGTTATGCATGAAATGTCAGCACTTGGGAGGCAGTAGAAAAATCATTAGTTCAAAGTCACCCTCAGCTATTTAGGGAGTTTGAGACTAGGATGGGACAGATGAGATTCTGTCTCAAAATAACAATAACAAAATGTAAATGTTCCTTTAATGTAAACAGCCCCTTTAATACAAACATGCACCCACGTGGCTGAAGGGCTCCTGCAAAGCTTCTCTGGCCACTCCACTGCCGATAAATAAACGTGTAAAAAGTAACAAATATTTGTCCTCTATCCTCGGAGTTCTCTAACCATGGGTCTCTGAGTTTGAGCCAAAATCAATAGGTCAAACATCAAAAAGAAAATAAAACAAATCAGAGTAAAGTCTGATGGGGAACAACAGTTGATGTGTGCAGTGCGTATCGAATACATTTCATTTTTTTTTTAAAGATTTATTTATTATGTATACAATGTTCTGTCGGCATGTTTTGCCTGCAGGCTAGAAGAGGACATCAGATCTCATTACAGATGGTTGAGAGCCACCATGTGGTTGCTGGGAATTGAACTCAGGAGCTTTGGAAGAGCAGCCAGTGCTCTTAACCGCTGAGCCATCTCTCCAGCCCCCCTCATTTTTATTTTTTTTTAAGGGTGGGAGTTAAGACCTTCGGGAAGCTCCTACAGATCACTGCCCTGGCTGCGAGAGGACGGCACCTGGGAAGCCGCCTTGGAGGAAGCCAGCCGCAGACCCCAGACTGGGCGTCGGGGTCGCGATCGCACGAGGACACCGCGCCTTAGCAGAGGCAGCCATCCTCCGGCCGCCAGGGCGGCGCCGCACCCAGCGCGCAACTCCCGCCTCGGGGCGGGGCCGCGGGGGAGAGCGCGCCTCCTGACGTCATCGCCGCGCGCCGCCGCCTGCGCTTCTGCCACTTCGCGGGAGAAGTTGTTGGCGCCAATGGATCCCGAGCCCCGATAACGGATTCCCCCGTTAGCCGAGGGCCTGCCCACCTGCTCCTCTTCGATCTTGGGGCTGCGATGGTGAGCCGCCCGGGTGGCCGTGCAACTCCAGAGGTTTTGCAGGCCGGGTGTGGACGCGGCGGCGCCGCCGCGGTGCGGGGTGGGGAGGGCGGCGCAGGGTGCTCCGAGGGGCCCCCCGCTTAGGGTGCGGGGGGCGCACCGCGGGCGCAACGTGCAGGGATGTGGCTGCTACGCGGCACTTTCACACTCCACCCCCGGCTCTTGGGGGGGAAGGGAGGGAGGGAGAGGAACGTGGATTTGGACACGGCGTTAAAAGTTACTTCGGTGTTGGGCATGGTCCCAGATATCTCAGTTGGAATGCTTCCTGAAGCCGTGCCTCCAAGCTTTGCGAGGAAGAAAGGAACACTTGGCTTTCTTTGGGAGAAGTTGCTCGGGCCTTCGCCGGCTTCTTCCTGAAGCGCGTCTCCGCGGTTTGGAGAGCTGATGCCATAAGGAAGTTGCTTTACTTTGTTGAGAGTAGTTTATAGGAGTTGAACAGATGACCTGGCTTACCGGGCATAAAAACCACAGCGGGTACAGAGGGATGTTATGTATATGACAGCTGTCATTTCTTATCACCTGTTTTAAAATAGTGTTTAAAAAAATATCCTCAGTCCCAACTTCAATTCATAATTCTGTATAATGGCCGTTCAAACAGCTCGAAAGTAATACAGCAACAGGTAATAGGAGACAATTGCATGTTTGAAATAATTTTTAATTTAAAGGACAATTGAAGATGTTCAGTTAATCTGGAAGATATTTAACAATCATGTGTACGTATATTTTCTATTATTCTTCAACTTGTTATTATTCAGCATTCTTCAGAATGCCAGCATTCAAGGGAGAAAATTTTATGCCAAATTGGAAAAATTTCAGTTCTCTGTTGTTTATTCTTGGGAAAGAAAAGGATAGTAATAGTAGCCACGCAGGGTCAGCCTTTTTTCAGGTTAATATGTGAGTTGTTGCTTTAAATACCCTCCAAGCCGGGCGGTGGTGGTGGTGGTGCATGCCTTGACTATCAGCACTCGGGAGGCAGAGCCAGGCGAGTCTCTGTGCATTAGGCCAGCCTGGTCTACCAAGTGAGTTCCAGGACAGGCACCAAAACAACACAGACAAACCCTGTCTCAAAAAAACCAAAATAAACAAACAAATAAATAAATACCTTCTAAAAATTCATTTAAAGTGCTTTTTTGAAAAAAAGATTTATTTTAGTTATGTGTATATGTGTGTCTGTGTTTGTGTATGCACATATGTGTGCCCATGGCATCCAGAAGAGGGTGTCGGATCCTCTGGAGCTGGAGTTACAGGTGGTTTTGAGCTGCCCACTGTGGGTGTTAGTTATGGAATTCAGGTCCTCTGCAAGAACAGTACACACTCTTAACCACTGAGCCATCTCTCTAAGCCCCAAGTTCATTAAATTTCCATTTATTTGGTAATGCATATGTTTTGCCTAAATATATTTCTGTTTACATTCGTGCCTGGTGCTGTCAGAGGTCAGAAGAGGGTGTTGAATTCTCTGGAACTGGAGTTAAAGATGATTGTAGGTGTTAGGAATTGAACTCAGGTCCCGTGAAAGAGCAGCAAACACTCTAATCACTGAGCCATCTTTCCAGTCACGCCTCTTTAGTTCATTTCAAAATTAAAAAGAAAATTACTTATTTTATGTGTATGAGTGCTTTGTCTGTGTGCATGTATGTGCATCACATGCAGTCCTGGTCCCAAGATCAGAAGAGGGCATTGGATCCCTTGGAACTGGAGTCATAGATAGCTGTGAACCCTCATGTGGTTGCTGGAAACTGAACCCAGGTCCTCTGCAAGAGTAATAAGTGTTCCCAATTACTGAACCACGTTCAAGCCTCTCAAGTTTGTTGTTTTTGTTTTTTAAGTCCTGGCTGTCCTAGAGCTTGTAGACCATGCTGGCCTTGAACTCACAGATGCTCCTGACTCTGCCTCCTGAGTGCTGGGATTAATGTCATATTCCGTCATGTTCTGCTCCAAGTTCATTGTTTTGAAGGAAAATTTTGGGTAATGGTATCATATATCAGGCTTTGATCTTACAATGTATGTAGAATAGACTGGTTCTACCTCGACTTCAGGTGCTCAACAGTCCAGTTTTTATAGACAGCAAAGACACTTTTGAAACAGATTGTCACACTAGTAGGTGGTTGACCTTGAACTGGAACATAGGCATTTCTGACTACATTATTCTGCCTCCCTAAAATAATCAGCATTGCATTTTGGAATTTACTTATCGTGGTATTGTGGAAAGTTGATGAAATTTTGAGTTTCCGTCTTAGTTGAATAGTTAACAGTTACGTTGGTATGCTAATATGCTTAATAGTTACCTGGTCCTATACAATAGATCACCTTGTGTGAATCTTGCCTCAGCCTTCGAAGTGGTGGAATTACTGGTGTGAACCACTGGACCCAGCAAGTGGCTTAATTTCTTGGTTTCTATTTTCTTTTCTTCTTTCCTCTTTCTTTTCTTTTGCCAAGGTTTCTCTGTGTAGCATAGGCTGTCCTGAAACTCACTCTGTAGACCAGGCTAGAGATCTTCCTACCTCTGCCTCCTGAATTCTGGGATTAAAGGTGTGCGCCACCACTGGCTGGTTTCTATTTTCTTACTTACAAAAAGGATAGGGAGAATATTAACTATCTTGAGTGATTTAACATTAAAAGTTGTATTTATTTACTTTTTCTGTGTATGTGTATGGGTGTGAGTGCCATGGCATATTTATAGTACCCACATGGCAGCTTGTGAGTTGCTATGCAACCGTGCCCTCTTAAGTTAATTAAACATATGTACTCACTATTATTTTATGTGTATAAGTGTTTGCCTAAATGTTTGCATGCACACCATGTATGTGCCTGGTGTCTGAGGAGGCCAGAAGAGGGGGTTGGATCTCCTGAAACTGGAGTTACAGGTTGCTATGAGCTGCCATGTGGGTGCTGGGAACTGAACCTGGGTCCTCTACAAGAGCGGCAAATACTATTAACTGCTGAACCATCTCTCCAGCTCCCTTTAAGTGACTGTTTGCAAAATTAAAACAAGTTAAGGGCAGAGAGGTGGTTCAATTGGTACAGTGCCTGCCCTGCAGGCCTTAGGACTTGAGTTTGGGTCCCCAGCACCCAAGTAAAATGTGGGTGCAGTTTTCTGCATGTGTAACCCCAGTGCGGGGGAGTGAGTTGAGTGGATGGCTGGAGCTCATGGCCAGCCAGCCCCCGTAAACCATCTGCTTCAGGGTCAACGAGAGACCCTGCCTCAAATATAAGGATTGCTAATCTCAGTGCTCTGGAGGCAGAGGCAGGCGGATCTCTGAGTTAGAGGCCAGCCTGTGAGTTCCAGGACAGCTAGGGCTACACAGTGAAATCCTGTCCTGAAAAAAAAAAAAAAAAAAGAGCATGTGAGGAAGATACCCTAGTGAAACCTCTGGATTTCACCTGCAGTGTGCACATGTACCCACATGCACCCGCATTGACCCTCATGCACATACACAGATATGTAAAACATACCATGTACACATACAAAACCTCAACATAATTTCTGGCAAACAGTGTATGGACAGCTTTGATTCTGAAACTTGGAATGCATTATATAATTGTTCCAACTGCCAGTAGTCTGTTTTTTTCAGAAAGGACACTAGAAAATTACATAGGGTTTTTGTTTTGTTTTTGAGACAGGGTCTTACTGTGTATCCCTGACTGGTCTGGAACTGCTGTGCAGACCATGCTGGCCTTGAACTGACAGAGATCCTCTGGCCTCTGCCCCTGGTGCCTATGATGGAATTAAAGGTGTGCACCACTATGTCCAGTCTGGTTTTTTTTTTTTTTTTTTTTTTTTGAGAGAAGGACTCAGTATGTAGTTCTGGCTGTCCTGGAACTCATTCTGTTACCAGGCTGGCCTCAAACTCAGAAACCCGACTGCCTCTGCAGACCTCCTGAGTGCTAGGATTCAAGGCGTGCGCCACTACGCTCCACTTTACACCAGTTTTTCAGGGTTTTTAACATAGTTTTACATACTCTGCTGGGCATGTTTGTAATCAGTACTTAATAAGCAGAGTCAGGAAGATCGGGAGTTGAAGTCCCGCCCCCATTGCATGGTTCCAGGCCAGCCTGTAGTACATAAGCTCCTATCTCAGAAAATTAGGGGAAAAGGGTTGGGAGCTTCATAGATACTTCTGATGTTTGGTGGACTTCTTGAGCGTTCAGGTTCTTTCAGGCCTTGTTTTTATTCTCTCTGATGTGTGAATAGAGGCCAGAGGAGGATGTTTGGCGTGCCGGCCCAGCACTCTCTCCCTCTGTCTCTCTTTCTCTGTCTGCTTTGTCTTGAGGTTGAGTCTCTCATTGGTCCTCCAGCTTGCTGTTTTTCTTGTAGGCTCTGTGATCCTCATGTCTCTGCTTGCCCTGTGCTGGAGTTATAGGTACTTGTGGCTGTGCCTAGTTTTATAGGGCACTGTGGGTCCGCTCGGAGTCATCTCCTCGCCTAGACTCACCCTATTTTTTGTGAGGGTCTCTCACAGAGCCTGGAGCTCACCAGTTGCCTAAATTGGCTGGCTGGTCAGCAAGCTCCAGGAATCTTGTCTGTCTCTGCTTCACCAGTGCTAGGATTACAGTGTGTGCCACCACACACCTGTCTTTTTATGTGGACGCTGGGGATCCAGTGCTAGGATTACAGTGTGTGCCCACCACACACCTGTCTTTTTATGTGGACGCTGGGGATCCAGTGCTAGGATTACAGTGTGTGCCACCACACACCTGTCTTTTTATGTGGACGCTGGGGATCCAGTGCTAGGATTACAGTGTGTGCCCACCACACACCTGTCTTTTTATGTGGATGCTGGGGATCCAGTGGTAGATTACAGTGTATGCACCACACACCTGTCTTTTTATGTGGACGCTGGGGATCCAGTGCTAGGGTTACAGTGTGTGTCCATACACCTGTCTTTTTATGTGGATGCTGGGGATCCAGTGGTAGATTACAGTGTATGCACCACACACCTGTCTTTTTATGTGGGTACTGGGGATCCAGTGGTAGATTACAGTGTATGCACCACACACCTGTCTTTTTATGTGGACGCTGGGGATCCAGTGGTAGATTACAGTGTATTCACTACACACCTGTCTTTGATGTGGACGCTGGGATCCAGACAGCTCCTCCTGCTTGTGTGATGAGCACTTTACCAGCTCCTGGTTCATTTTTGTAGAACTTAAAGTCATTCTCCTTGCTGAAAAGAAAGGGCACAATTGATCAGTTTTTTTACTGTTTGTTAAAAGGAAAAGTTTCTAGAAAGTGGAGAATCTTGTATTGGCTGGAGAGATGCTTAGTGGTTAAGAGAGCCAACTGCTCCTGCAGAGGGACACTCCTTCTGTTCTCAGCACCCATAGGGGTGACTAACAGCCGTCTGTAACTTGGCTCCAAGGGATTCAAAGCACCTGGTCTTTGAGGACACATGCATGATGTGCACACACCTACATACATACACATAAAATTAGACACCCCCCCCCCCTATAATTTGGGGCTGGAGAGATGGCTCAGCAATTAAAAGCACTTGTAGAGGACCTGGGTTTGATTCCTAGCATCTACACGGCAGCTCACAACTATCTGCAACTACAGACCAAGGGCAATCTAGAGCCCTCCTCTGACCTTCAAGGGCACCAGACATGTATGTGGACACATGCACATGTACAGGCAAAATAGCATACACATAAAAAATAAAGTAGAATTTTTTTATTTGGTTTTTCGAGACAGGGTTTCTCTGTGTAGTTTTGGCGCCTGTCCTGGATCTCGCTTTGTAGCCCAGGCTGGCCTCAAACTCAGAGATCCGCCTGGCTCTGCCTCCCGAGTGCTGGGATTAAAGGTGTGCGCCACCACCACCACCGCCGCCACCACCACCACCACCACCCAGCCTAAAGTAAATGCTTAAAAAATTGTTTACTGATATTTAATTTGGTCTTCCAGCAGTTAGCACAGAAGGAAGTTCTGTTCTTCTGTTTGGGCCACAATTCCCTTTGATAAATGTGGTGAGCGGTATGCAAATTTTCTGGCCAGCAGAGATGCCTGTAAGCACTTAACACCGTTTGAGGGGCTTTCCTGCTCTTCTGAAGCTTATCCGGAGACAGAACTTTTGCTCTGGGAGTTACTGACTTTCGACAAAGGTGTTGAGATAATTCAGTAGTCTGTTTAAAAAAAAATGCTGCCAAAGCCAGGTGTAAACGTGCACACCTTTAATCGCGGGAGGCAGAGGCAGGCGGATCTGTGAGTTCAGAACAGCAAGGGCTACACAGAGAAATGCTGTCTGGGGGAAAAGTGCCAAGACCAGATACCCTCATGCAAAGACTAAAGAACAAATTTGGACCTTTATATCTCACACCTGAGGGAAAACAGAGGGATAAAATGAGAACCGTGAGCAGGCCAAGTTCTAACACAAATGGGAAAGGCTGTATTGCAGTACAGGCAGCCTTGTCCCAGGGAGGCCGCTCCACACAGTCAGCCCTGATGTGTTGTGGAGTGATGGAAAGGAATCTGTAGAGTGGGGCATGGAGCTCAGACTGCAGCGTATTCAGACACCTGACCCCACTCCAAAGGCTTCCTGTAAGACTGATACTCGGAGGCCGGAGAGATGGCTCCTGGTCCTCCAGAAGACCCGGGTTCAGTTCCCAGCACCCACAAGATGTTACTGTGTGCACATGGTACACAGACACATATGCAGGCAAAACACCCAGGCACATTTATAAAAGAAAAAAGAAGACTGGTGTGCATTTAGTTCAACCATGTGCATATTTTCAATAATTGTACCAGCCAATTGTTGATTAAGAAAGAAAAAGCATCTATAGGATTTTACTTATATTTTAAGCAGTTAAATCTCATGGCAATGTACATTTTTTATGACTTTTTAAAAATAATTTATTTTTTATTTCATGTTCATTGGTGTTTTGCCTCCATGCATGTCTGTGTGAGGGTGTCAAAAGCCCTGGAACTGGAGTTACAGACAGGTGTGGGCTGCTGTGTGGGTGCTGGGAATTGAGCCTGACTCTTCTAGAAGAGCAGTCAGTGCTCTTAACCACTGAGCCATCTCTCCAGCTTCCTTTATTACCTTTTTAGTATTGTGTTTCTACTTACTTAATAGCTAACATTTTCACATCATTCAAGATTCAAGAGAATAAAATGTTAAACCCAGCTTGGTGGCATACTCCTGTAATCCCAGCATTTGGGAGGCAGAGGCAGGTGGAGCTCTGAGTTCAAGGCTGGCCTAGTCTATATAGCTAGATAGATACAGGACAGCCAGGATACACAGAGAAACCCTGTCTTGAAAAACCAAAACAGCTCTTGGCTGGGCCTGGAAACCCTCAGAAAAGGGGTATCCCTTTCTGTACACTCAGCACCCTCAGTGTCCCAGGACTGTTGGAACTGAGTGGGTCTGGCAGGATGCAGGCTCCGGCTTCTGGGGGTCAAGGCTGTCTTTCTCTGAACCTCAGTACTCAGCACAGCTTGAGACAAGCAGTGGCCCTTTAGGAAGTGGCAGAAGGGGAAGTCAGATCAGATGGTTGGTCGGTCTGTAGGAAAGGAAGCAGCAGTATCAGAAAGAAGCCCCTGACAAGGCCAAGGTGGATCTGGAAAAGGGAGAGGAGGCAGGTGGTGGGGGTGGTGAGGGGGGGTCAGGAGGGCTTCAGGAGGGAGCATGTGATCTCTGGAAGATACAGAGTCAAAACCAGGTTTGAATGTACACTTCCGTAAGTTGTCGGAGCCTGTGGTCCTTCCTCACTGTGTCTCTCTTCCTTGGAAGGATGGGGCCTGTAGCCAGGTCTGTGAGGCCATTCTTCAGAGGGTAAGAAGGGTACTGGCTGGCAAAGCAGCCTCGGTTTAAGTCGGCTGCATCCCTGCCATTCCATGACTGTTGAGTGCCCTTGAGTGCCCTACTGGCGTGCTGGGCCGTGCTTTTTCGTTTCCGAGAGATGGTGTCACCTGCTCCATTTGTTCAGTTGTGACAGTGACTGTTGTACTTCCCTGATGCTGGTGTGAGAATCCCATTCTGTGTGTGTTAGGTGCCACTGTATGTCACCGTATGCCTAGGACAAACAACAACAAATGCAGTCTGCATTTTAGTGCTTTATAAAGTGAAAGCTTGTTGAATGTTTGAGTAGGTTTTGTGAAGGATGTTGATGATAATTTTTCTTGTAAATTTGGTGGGCTGTTTAAAATGTTAAATATTTTCATTTCTTTGCTAATTTTAAAATAGAGAAGTAAAGCCAACGTGTATTATTTCGGCAGCAGCTCTGCAGAGCACTGTGGGGTTGGTCTGCTTTGCATAAAATCCTGCACTCAGAGATAAGAGAATGTGTGACATAATTCTCACTCTCCTCCTCTTCGTCTTCCTCATCTGGTGGAACAGTTGTGAGAGCCATTTGTGTCTGCTTCAGGGCAAATGTGCACCACCTTTATACTCCCGAGTGTCTCAAGCTGACAGTCATCGTGTGCTGCGTATAGCATCTCTACTTGTACTAATAGACTTGAAATCGAGTTGGAAATGAAGTGTCTTGGTAGAGATTAAAACTTAGAAAGTGTGCCCCTTCCTTTCAGTCCCTGGCCAGGTCTGGTAATTCAGTTTGGTCTGTTTGTAGTTGTGTTGGGTTACCTGATCCATGATGCTCCTTTCTAATCGGTCACCTTGTAAATTGTTAATTATACCTGGACGATGATGGGACTGCCTCCCTGTCCCTAGCCCTAACTGTCTCTGTTGAGGCAGTTTCACCCAGCACCAGGGTGGTCTTCAATTCCTGTTCCTCCTGCCTAGACTCCCTAGTGCTGGGTTGGTAGTGAGGATTTTCCCCCTTACATTTAAGACAGTCTTCAGTTTAAATATTTATTTTTATTTATGTGTATTTCTGTGTCTGAGTGAATGCGACATGTGTGACTTGCCCTTGCAGGCTAGAGTTACAGGTGATTAATTATGAGAATCGATAGGGATGCTGGGAACCTAACTCAGGTCCTCTGGAAGAATAGAAAGTGTCTTAACTGTGAGCCATCCTTCCAGTCCCAACCTTTGATTTTATTTAATTTATTTATTTTGGGTTGTTTGAGACAGGATTTCTCTGTGTAGCCCTGGCTGTCCTGGAATTCTCTCTGTAGACCATGCTGGCCTTGAACTCAGATTTGCTTTCCTCTGCCTCCTGAGTTCTGGTATTAAAGGTGTGTACCACAACCGCCCAGCCCAATCTTCAGTTTTAAAACTTTTGCTAGAGCACTATTTGTAATAGCCAGAACCTGGAAACAACCTAGATGCCCATCAACTGAAGAATGGATGAAGAAAATGTGGTACATATACACAATGGAGTACTACTCAGCAGAGAAAAACAATGAAAGCATGAAATTTGCAGGCAAATGGATGGAACTAGAAAATATCATCCTGAGTGAGGTAACCCAAACCCAGAAAGACAGTCATGGTATGTACTCACTCATAAGTGGATTCTAGATATAAAATAAAGAACAATCAGACCACAACCCATCGAACCACGGAGGCTATATATATAGCATGGGGGTCCCTAGGACAACTGTGGCTTATAATAAATTTCAGTTTTATTCAATTATTGAAAAAAAAATAGCCAAACGAATGGAAACACATGAACTATGAACCAAAGGCTGGGGGCCCCCCAGCTGGACCAGGCCCTCTGAATAGGTGAGACAGTTGATTGGCTTGATCTGTTTGGGAGGCAACTAGGCAGTGGGACCAAGTCCTGTGCTCATTGCATGAGTTGGCTGTTTGAAACCTGGAGCTTATGCAGGGACGCTTGGCTCAGTCTGGGAGGAAGGGACTGGACCTGCCTGGACTGAGTCTACCAGGTTGATCGCAGTCCTCCGGGGAGGCTTTGCCCTGGAGGAGGTGGGGATGGGGGTGGGCTGGGTGTAAGGGGAGGGGGTGGGAGGGGGGAGAACAGGGGAACCCGTGGCTGATATGTAGAACTGAATGGTATTGTAAAATAAAATAAAAGGGGGGAAAAAAAAAAACTTTTGCTAGTTAATGGCTTCCTGGCATTCTCAGTTTCCTAGCCTGTGAATCAGGGCTAACAACTTCTAGGTTTGTTACATGGATTAAGCACATTGATCTCTTTCTTTCATTCATTCATTCATTCATTCATTCATTCATTCATTCATTCATTAGGCAGAATCTCAAGTACCCCGGGTTGTCTTTGAATTGAGAATGACCTTGAACTTCAGTTCCTTCTATTGCCTGCATCTTCCTGGTGCTGGTATTACAGGAATGTACCACTCTGCCCAGCCACAGTTTATTTACTAGCCACATCTATTTAATTAGTGTGTGTGTGTGTGTGTGTGTGTGTGTGTGTGTGTGTGTGTGTGTACACATGACAGCCACAGCGCACGTGTGGAGGTGAGAGGCAACTTGCGGCGTGGGTCTTCAGAATTGAATTTAGGTTCTCAGACTTGGTGACACTTACGCACTGAGCCATGACGCTGGTCCAGTCCCTCCCCCCCCCAGTGCTGGAGAGTAAACCTCAGGCTTTACTGGTGATAGGCAGGTGCTTTATCCCAGATTATACCTCAGATCTGTAGTCAGAGTTTGTGTGCATGTTTGTTTTTGAATATTTCTGGGGAAAATATAACTTCTGAGGTTTATGAATGTTTAAAAATGTTTAGTGTGGTAGTCAGAGACCACACGCTTTGTTTCTTTGGCACATCACATAGTTTACTAGACAGGCTGCTTGTTCCTGACAGTCTCTGTGGGGATAGAAGCCGCAGGGACAGAGACGTGCTCTGTAGTGTTTGGCAGACGGTACTTTTTCCCAGAAATATTTGAGGTGTGAATAAGCTTTGTAATTCCAGTTTAAAAAAAAAAAAAAAACCAAGAAGGTAAAAGAAGGTGACATTTTCTAGGGCAATGGTTCTCAACCTGTGGGTCACGACCCCTGGGGGGGTTGAATGACTTTCGCCTGAGA
Source organism: Peromyscus maniculatus bairdii (assembly GCF_049852395.1). Lineage (NCBI taxonomy): Eukaryota > Metazoa > Chordata > Mammalia > Rodentia > Cricetidae > Peromyscus > Peromyscus maniculatus. The sequence continues at coordinate 60,774,277 of NC_134861.1, read as the reverse complement.
CCCCCAGGGAACACAGATATTTACATTGCGATTCATAACAGTAGCAAAATTACAGTTATGCGGTAGCGACGAAAATAATTTTATGGTTGGGGGTTACTGTAACGTGAGGAACTGTATTAAAAGGTTGCAGCAGGTTGAGAATCACTGTTCTAGGGACAAGCAAGATGGCTCAGTGGTTAAGAACACTTGCTACTCTCGCAAAGGACACAAGTTCGGTTCCCAGCACCCATATAGTGGCTCACAACCATCCGTGACTATTTCTAGGAGACCTGAGGCCTGCCTCTTCTGATTTCCATAGGCACCAGGCACTTATGTGGTACACACACATACATGCAGGCAAAACACTCATACACATCAAGTAAACCGAATTATTAATATTTTTCCATCCTTTTGTTCATGATGTGTCTAAGTATTAAGACATTTCACGATTGAGCGTGGTGGTAGTTCACACCTTTAATCTCAGCATTCAGAAGGCAGAGGCAGGTGGATGGCTCCTCCTGAGTCTGAGGCCAGCCTGGTCTCCATAGGCAATTTCAGGTGACTGACTATCTTGGTTTGTTTGTTTTAGTTCTCTTCATGACAGTAAGGTAGCCCAGAGAAGTGTGGTGTTTTACTGCATTACATTTTAGTTCTGTTTTGGGTTTGAACTTACGTTATGTGGCCATGTAGGTAGTTGAAATTAGATTTTTTTCGGGTTAGAAATCAGTTGTGGAATATTAACCTCAGGATGAATGAGAACTTTAATCAGTATGTTAGCTGTGGTGAAAATGTCAGCATTCTGGAATAAAGCACTTCATCAGGCACAGTCAGCCTCAGACACTTTAGTTATCCCAGCTGAGCAGCTGTGGAAAGAAACCTTATTGTTTCAGACCTCAATTAGATAATATTTTCAGTGTTGTGCTCAGTTTGGTCCATTTGTAATTTTGGGTCAGGAACCTGAAAACTTGTATGCTGAGTGTTTAATTGAGAGACTATTGTGTCCTCTTGACACAGTTAAGATTTCCGTTGTCAGAAGAGCCTGTCAGGAAGACCATCTGTAGACTCAAGGGACGGCAACAGGAACAGGGCCCCACTTCCCTTCCCGGCCGGGCTGGCTTCTCCAGGCTCAATCTTGGTTCTCTGAAGACGGACTGAAGAGCAGCGAGACCAATGCAAGCTCTGTGAGAGCGGAGGGTTTGGTTTTTCTTGACTGTTTTCTTTCTTTTTTGGGGGGGTGGAGTGGGGGGGGGGGTGCAGAGTTTCTCTGTGTAGTCCTGACTGTCCTGGAACTTGCTCTGTAGCCCAGGCTGGCCTTGAACTCAGAGATCCGCCTGCCTCTGCCTCCCGAGCGCTGGCCTGCTTCCTGTTGTGTTTCTTCTGAGCACTGAGCATTGCTCCTGTCCGTCGAAGGCTGGTAGAAGTTGAGTGGTAACCTGAGGGAATGAAGCCGTCAGTAAGGACCGTCGGCTTCTTCCCTGGAACCCGTCACAGGCTCTTCCCTGTACTGTCGTACAGTCACCCCCACCGTACCCTCTGGAACTTTTGAAAAACTCAAAGATTGTTTACTCACGATAGCTTTCTCAGGGAAGAGCTCGAGGCAGGTGCTAGACTTGCTGCATCAGCAATGTCAGTTGTGGGTGGTGATGGTTTTGATTTCTGTTTGGCCAAAAACCAATTTGGAAGGAAGAGGAAATGGCCTACTAAAAGTGAAAGTAGTTTTTGTCTTTTATAGCCACAATATTGTAATACAACATGACATGAGAATATAGATCTAATATAGAAGGTGAATTTTAGTAATTTAGTTCAGAATAATACACAGTGCTAATTTAATACCTTAAGGAGTGAGTGTGTGTGTGTGTGTGTGTGTGTGTGTGTGTGTGTGTCCCAGCACATGAGGAGTCCCCAGGAAAACACCTGGGTCCTGCTCTGTCGCTCTCCATCCTGTTCTTTTGAGATAGGGTCTTTGACTGAACCCCGAGCTAGCCCGCCCCAGCAGACTTCTTGTCTGTGCCCCCATCGCAGTGTGGGGTTACAGATGTGTGCAATCATGCCTGGCTTTTTATGTGGGGTGAGGATTTGAACATAGCATGTGTGCAGTCATGCCTGGCTTTTTATGAGGGGTGAGGATTTGAACATAGCATGCACTTTCACAGCTGAACTGTCTCCCAGGCCCCTCCCTCCCTCCCTCCCTCCCTCCCTCCCTCCCTCCCTCCCTCCCTCCCTCTCTCTCCCTCTCCCTCTGCCTCTGCCTCTCCCTCCCTCCCTCCCTCCCTCCCTCCCTCCCTCCCTCCCTCCCTTCTTTCTTCCTTTCTTTCTTGTTTTTTTGAGACAGGGTTTCTCTGTGTAGCTTTGGTGCCTATCCTGGATCTCACTCTGTAGACCAGGCTGGCCTCGAACTCACAGAGATCCGCCTGCCTCTGCCTCCCAAGTGCTGGGATTAAAGGCGTGCGCCACCACCGCCTACATTTTCTTAAAACAAAAAGCACCGAGTAAAATCCTAGCAAAAACCCCAGTTAAGGACTTCCTGGTGGAGGGTTGAGACAGGGTCTCGCTGTCTAGCCCTTGTGGCCTGGTACTGTTGTGTAGCCCTGGCTGGCTTTGAACTTGGTAGTCCTCTGCTTTAGCTTCCCCAGTGCTGGGGTCACATGTGTGTGCCACCATGCCCAGCTAAAAATTGTTTTAGTACACATAATATTTATTTTGGTTAGCAATTAACACGCCCTCTTGCATTATTTATTTTTGTTTGTTTGTTTGTTTGTTGAGATAGAGTCTCACTGTGTAGTCTTGGCTCACCTGGAACTCAGTGTATATACTGGGCTGACTTGAACTCACAGAGATGTGCCTGTCCCAAGTGCTGGGATTAGGGGCGTACAGCACTGCCTAATAACATTTTTATTTTATATGTAGGGATGTTTTTACCCGCATGTATGTCTGTGCACCATGTGAATATAGTGCCCATAGAGGCCAGGAGAGGGTGTTGGATCCTCTGGACCTGGGGTCACAGTTGGTTGTTAGTCACCATGTGGTTGCTGAGAGATGAACCCAGGTCCTCTGGAAGAGCAGCCAGTGTTCTTTAGTGCTGAGCTATCTCTCTGTCTGCCCTTTAAAAATCTGTAGTTTAAAAAGTGTTGGGCCATCCCTGGTGGTACCAGCTGTAATTGCAGCCACAGGGAGGCTAAGGTAGGGGGATCACAAGTTCAAGGCCAGCCTGGGCAACTTTGAATCCTGTCTCAAAATAAAGAGTAAGAGATGGCCTGGGAATGTAGCTTAGTGGTAAAATATGTGTCTAGTCTGGGCAAGACCTCAGGTTCAAGTCCCAGGACTGTAAAGAGTTGAAAATGTGTAATTCTTAATAGAAAAACATGATTTGAATGAATGCCCTCCTAGCACACTATTGGTAAAACTCTTGAGCTGCATTTGGTGCCAACGTGTGAAGATTAGCATTAAAACACAGTTCTGTTGATGGGGTGGCCAAGACTCGGGTTTGTGTTGTTAGACATCCGTTAGGTGGTTACTCTTAGTAAACGCTTGGCCGGAAAAGACCATAGGCTTTTACTCTGAATTTGACTGGCCATGTACTGGTGAGATTCATACCTTTGGTTGCTCAGATACTTACCTGTTTCTCTGCCATATCCAGAAAGACCACAGTCACTTCTGGATCCTGCAGAGCTGTGAGCAGCTCCGGGCATTCCTGCCATTCCAGGCACTCCTTCAGGAAACTGACCAGGCATTACTCCGGAAATGCCATGCAGACACTGGGCATTAGTCCAGAAATGCCATGCAGAACACCTGTTGTGAGCGCTGCTCTTTTAACCCTTTCTCTTCTGTTTTGATACCGCTTTACATCTTACTCATTCTTTCATCAGTGTTCTGGACCTACCCTTAAATCTCCCTCTCTCTCTCTTTTTGTTTTTAGATTTATTATTTCTATGGTATGTACGAGTGTGTATCTCAGTGTGGATATGTGTTTGTGAGTTCAGGTGCCTGTTCAGGCCCGAAGAGGGTATCCGATCCCCAGGAGCTAGTTCCAGGTGGTTGTGAGTACTGGAATTGGATCAGGTCCTCTGCAAGAGCAGCACCCCTTTAACTAACCACTGAGCCCTCTAGCACCTCCATCCTTGAAAGTCTGTACTTTTGTTCTAGCATCCTCAACACAGACCAGGATGAGATTGTCGGCTGCTGCTTCCTAGAGGCTCGGGAATGTGTGAGCTTTCCTTCTTACTTGTAAGGCTGAGTGAATCAGGGTCTGTTTCGGTGGCTCTGTCTCTGTCTTAGATGGCAGAGGCACCTGTGAGGTGGTGAGGACAAGGATTCTCTTAGGATACAGAATGCCCAAGTGGGGATTTAGCTTGATGGTGACTGTGAAGAGGACAGTGGTCTCTGTAGTTCATCACATTTAGGGCTACCATGGCTGTCCCTTTTCACTCACCTGCTTATCTCTACTTTTTCCATTTCTATGGGCACTGTGTACCTGTCTGATGTAGACTGAGCTAGCCTTGAATTGCTTTGATAGCTGATGCTGACCCTGAATTCATGATCCTCCTGTGGCCCAGCTTCGGAGTGCTAGGGATTACAGTTATGCATTCCTGTGCCTAGCTTCATCTTCCTCCCCCCCCCCCCTTTCTCTTGAGATAGGAGCTCTCTAAGAAGCCCTGACTGGCCTCGAACTCACTATATAGACCAGGCTGCCCTTCAACTCACAGAAAACCACTTGCCTCTCTCTTCTGGGATTAAAGGCATGCACCACCACACCTGGCCCATCTCCCTTCCCCTCTCTCCCTCCCTCCCTCCCTCCCTCCCTCCCTCCCTCCCTCCCTTCCTTCTTTAGACAGGGTCTCTGTTATGTAGCTCTGGCTGTCTTAGAACTCACTGTGTAGACCAGGCTGGCCCTGAAATGATTAAAGGTGAGTGCCACCACCGCCAGCCATCTTTTCATTTCTTGGGGAGCTTCTCTGTCTGTTCACTCACACCTCCATTGTCAGTTTCTAGATGGCTCTGCTGGAGATGGCTTTATGCTTTGTTTTTTCCTCCCCTTTGCCGTGTCCTCGATGCTGTCTTCTCAGTTAACTTTGTTACCAGCAGGCAGTCCTTACCCTGGCATCGTACATCCCTGCATTTGCAGAGCTCTCAGATCCGGCTCCACGTCCCATGCAGGCCTGCAGCTGGCTTGTTTGTCTTCTTGCATATTTCCGGACTTTGTTGGGTGTCTGTTTTGGAGAGGTGAGAGGCAGAGGACCTGGTTGAGGAGGCTGTGGCCAAAGTGTTGTAAAAGCAAATCTAACGTCATTTTCACTGTATACACACTAGTCTGTCTGAGCCCTCGATGGACTAATCACCCGTGTGCTCATGGAATATTCATTCCCTGCTTGTCTGGAGTGTCCAAGCCTTCTGGGTAGAACCTATAGAAGTATCTCCAAGCTTCAGTTTTGATGAGTATCACCCGAGGCACCCGCTAGTCATGGTAAGGCCCTGTTCCTGTGCTGACCCTGAGGTCCTGTGCCAGGTGGTTCCTGTACTCTCGTGGCCTCATGAACCAGTGTGTTTAAGTCTATATACTGATGTGTCTCCAGAGTAGCTTCACAAGGGCATTTTTCTCATAAGGGGTGCTCACTTTGCGGCTTATCTCCCTGGCACTGTGCCTTCCTCTAAGTATATAAGACCAAATGGGTCAAGGGAGGTTGCTAAAGGTATGTCTGTTTTTGCAGTCCTTAGAGTTATGGAAATAGTGAGTAGGTCGATGAAGTTGAAGGATGGATGGGGATTTAGAGATGGAAGACCAGATTTCAGTTTCAGAGGTTTTAGGTATGCCACTTGCATTGTGAGAAGGAGCTTGTGAGGCAAGTGACGTCATGAGGGAAAGTAAGGGACAGAAAAATGAAGTAACTCATTCGAAGTGTTGTTTTAGTGAGTGTCAAGTTTGTTAAGACCTTGTGTTTGTCGTGTCCACTCTACTTCCTCATCTAAGGTGGCGGTATGTTCTAATTTTATTTGCCCTATTTAACTATTTACCTCACAGGCTCATCAAAAGACATAAATCTGTGTCCAGTTGCTGTAAGTAATACATGAAAAACTTAATTATTTTTGGTTGTCTTATTTTTAGTTATTGCTGCTAAAACTGAACTTTTGTGTGTGTTTTGCCCGAATCTTTTGTATTGCTTGAATTTCCCTGTTTTTTAAAACTAATAATCACCAAGAAAAAAAGGAGAGTTACACTTAGCTGGTCCCCTCCTTCATCCTCCCCCACCTCGGTGTCCTTCATCCTCCCCGCCCCCATCTCCCCTTTTCCACTCCTCCCCCTCCTCCCCCTTTCTTTTTTAATCCCCCTCCCCCTTTTGGCTTTTTTTATTTTTTATTTTTTTCCTTTTTTTTTTTGGTTTAGCTTTTCCTTTTCTTTTCTTTTTTTTTTTTGAGATAGGGTCTTTTTTTTTAAAGATTTATTTATTTATTTATTTATTTATTTATTTATTTATTTATTTATTTATTATGTATACAATGTTCTGCCTGCATGTATGTCTACAGGCCAGAAGAGGGCACCAGATCTCATTACAGATGGTTGTGAGCCACCATATGGTTGCTGGGAATTGAACTCAGGACCTCTGGAAGAGCAGTCAGTGCTCTTAACCTCTGAGCCATCTCTCCAGCCCCCCTTTTGGCTTTTTGAAACAGGGTTTCTCTGTGTAGCCATGGCCATTCTGGAACTCGCTCTGTAGGCTAGGTTGGTCTTGAACTCAGAACTCAGAGATCTGCCTGCCTCTGCTTCCGCAATTTCTGGCATTAAAGGCATACACCACTGCTACCCGGCTCCTCCCCCTCCCCCCCATCTTTTCTTTCTTTCTGCCTGGAACTTACTCTGTAGACCAGGCTGGCCTTGAACTCATAGAGATCTGCCTGCCTCTGCCTCCCTACTAATAGAATTAGATGTGTGCCACTATGCTCAGCTCCTTTATACTTTTTTATTTTTTATTTTTCTTTTTGGTATGAGTGTTCTATCTGCATGTATGCCTGCATGCCAGAAGAGGGCATCAGATCTCACTATAGATAGTTGTGAGCCACCGTGTGGTTGCTGGGAACTGAACTCAGGACCTCTGGAAGAGCTACCAATGCTCTTAACCACTGAGCCATCTCTCCAGTTCTCCTTTATAATTTTGTAAGTTTTTTATATATATATATATATATATATATATATATATATATATATATATGTGTGTGTGTGTGTGTATGTGTGTATGTGTGTATATCTGTGTGTGTATCTGTGTGTGGGTATGTGCATGTGAGTGCAGGTGCCTGTGGAGGTCAGAAGAGGGTTTTGAGCCACCAGAGCTAGAGTTACAGGCAGCTGTGAGCCATGAGATGTGATGAGTGCTGGGTCCAAACTCAGGTCCTCTGCAAGAGCAGCATGTACTTTTCCATTCACTAGCATTTCTTTTAGAAATGTGATAATTGGGCCAGAGAGATGCTTCAGCTGTTAAAAGCTAGGCTCACAACCCAAAATATAAGAAATGTGATTATTGGGAGGAAAGATAATATGTATGTCTTGTAGGTATTGCATTTCTTTTTATAGTTTACCTATTATTAGCTTTTATTCAGTTTTTTATTTGGTTGTCTTTCATTGATTTGTAGAAGCCCACTTATAACTTATATTGTAGATGTTTTTGTTTATAATATCTTTTGTTTTATTTTTCTGTAAACATTTTTAGTTGATTTATTTGAGATTGGGCTCATTTAGTATATATTGAGATTGATACTGATATATATATATATACAGTATATATTTAGTATATATTGAGATTGATACTTATATATATATATAATACAGTATATATATAGTATATATTGAGATAGATACTGATATATGTACATACAGTATATATTTAGTACATATTGCGATAGATACTGATATATGTACATACAGTATATACTTAGTACATATTGAGATAGATACTGATATACATATATACAGTATACTGCCGCCATCGGTGTAGGGATTGAGGAGTAGGTGGAGTAGGGAGAGAGAAGGAAGGTCCTTAGGGAGAAGGGCAGCCGTGCCGAGTGCAGGGCAGACTCTGCTGTACGTCTGTGCTCACTGCTACCAGCCGCTTCATTCACTGAATGCTTGGTTTCTTTAGTCTGTAGTGTAAAAAACAAGGTGAAACCAGGACTGTAATGATCATGCTTTTACATTTTGTTTCTTTTTCTGCCTGCTTGCATGCATGCGCGCGCGCGTGTGCGCGTGCGTGTGTGTGTGTGTGTGTGTGTGTGTGTGTGTGTATGTGTGTGTGTGTGTGTGTGTCTGCCAGGCGTACGCGCGTGTGTGCCATAGTTTAGGTGTAGAGGTTAGAGGACAGTGTGGAGTTGGTTCGCTCCTTTCGGTGTGGGCTCCAGGGATCGAACTCAGGTCCTTAGGCCGACAGCAGGTGCCTTTACCCTCCAAGCCACCTCGCTTGCTCCCTAATTATCAACCTCTCGTTTTGCTGTCTCCGTGGAGTACCTGCATGATCTCTGTCCTTTTCTTCTTCTTTCCTTTGTTTGTGCTTAAGCCCCCCTGTTTGAGTGAAGAATCACTGTGTAATTCTACAAAGTGACACTGATTAGAAACTGTCATTTCCTCCAGAAGCAATCAAGTAGTCAGCCTCAAGCTCAGTTCTTGGTAAATGATACATGTGATTGTGGCTTTCCTTATTGTCCGATTCTTCAGCACTTGACACAGATGTCTTGAGTTTTAGAGCCAAGGTGTCCATTCGATAGGCTGTGTTTTAGTCACTTACTTTTGAATCTTATTATTATTATTAGTGTGTGTGTGTACACATGTGTGTGTGGGTGCACATATGCCACACACGTGGAGGTCAGAGGACAACTTTCAGGCGTCCTTTACATGGGTCCTGGAGACTGAACTTGGTTTTCCTCGCTGAGCCATCACATTGGCTCCCTGTTGGTGTGTTTATTTGTTTGGTTATTTTGTATCCCAGACCAGTCGAAACTTGCTGTGTAGTTTCTTGAACTGGTCAAGGCTGGTCTTGAACTCCTGATGCTCCCGCCTCTACCACCTGGTTGCAGACATATGCCTCCAGCCTGGCAGCAAGATTTTTTTAAACTTAGATTTAATTAATGAATTAGAACTTTTTAATATAACAGGAGATCTGCAAAGGAAGATATGAAATCTTATACCTTTGTTTATAAACAGTTTACAGAAGGGGGTGTTTCAGTGACTTGAGTGAATAATAGTTCAAAAATAAAGTGGAGAAGCTTTTTTGCTGAGCCAAAATGATAATAGATGCATGTTGAAGCTTTATAAAGGGTAGATGTAATGAATTCCATTCCACTTACCTGAAAACAGATGAGATGCTAGTGAACTGTCCAGGATCGCACAAGTAGAATGCACTAGAGCACAGATTCAGACCAAGGCTCCTTGACTAGAAGTCTGTTCTGTTCACTTTCTTCTCTATGTAGTTTCTTCAGAACTCAGTTGCAGAAAGGTAGGGAGCTGGGCGTGGAGGTGCACACCTGCATCCTCAGTACGGGGGGTGAGGGCAGAAGCAGGTAATCTCTTAGGAGTTGGAGACCAGCCTGGCTTCCATGGTGAGTTCCTGGACAGCGGGGTTACGTAGTGAGACCTTGTCTCCAAACAAAATAAAAACAAAACAAAAAAGGTAAGGAAAAAATATATATGTGAAGGATAAGAAAACTGGGCGCTTTTAATGCTAACTTGTAAAGTCCTTGTATGATTAATTTGAATTCTGTAGTTTAACCCAGGGTCAAGTAATGAAGAGTATATTGTATCAGACACCAGCTTCTTTAGTTTTTTTTAGAGTTTGAAAAGAATCACACAGAGAAAAATCTTCTCAGTGTTCTTAGTTTCTAAGAATGGTCTGGGTTGTGAGCGTTGTCTTCTCCAGAGGAAGTGTAATCTTGTAGCTGTGGGCGACACTGAACTGTGTCTTCTCAGCCGCCTGGGATGATGGGATTTGTATGTGCATGCATATTCAGTCACTAGACCTGCTGTCTGCTTCTTCATAACTGTGCTCTCGTTGTCAAAAACACTCCCCCCCCCCCCAGGGTTTCTCTGTTTAACAGCCCTGGCTATTCTGCAACTTGTAGGCCAGGCTGGTCTCAAACTCACAGAGATCCACCTGCCTTCCCCTCCCAAGTGCTGCGATTAAAGGCGTGCACCACCACTGCCTGGCTCCTCAAAAACAATTCTTTAAAACTGTTTTGTTACTTTTATGTATGTGTATGTGTATGTGTGTGAGGTTCTGTGCCCCACATGCATGCAAGTACCTGCAGAGACCAGAAGGCATCAGACCCCCAAATAGATGGTTGTTACAGGTGGTTGTGAGCCACTTAATGTGGGTGATGGGACCTGAACCCAGGTCCTTGCAAGAGCAGGAAGTGCTGTAACCACTCAGCCATCTCTTTAGCCCCTTTATCAAAAATTTTACTTGTTTATTTTTGCATCATTTTTGGTTACATTCTGAGGATTAATATTACTTATAGCTGGGCGGTGGTGGCGCACGCCTTTAATCCCAGCACTCGGGAGGCAGAGGCAGGCAGATCTTTGTGAGTTCGAGGCCAGCCTGGGCTATCAAGAGAGCTCCAGGAAAGGCGCAAAGCTACGCAGAGAAACCCTGTCTCGAAAAAAACCAAAAAAAAAAAATAAATAAAAAATAAAAAATTACTTTACATTAGAAAACTTATTTTTTTTTTTTTTTTTTTTTTTTTTTTTTGGTTTTTCGAGACAGGGTTTCTCTGTGTAGCTTTGCGCCTTTCCTGGAGCTCACTTGGTAGCCCAGGCTGGCCTCGAACTCACAGAGATCCGCCTGGCTCTGCCTCCCGAGTGCTGGGATTAAAGGCGTGCGCCACCACGCCCGGCTAGAAAACTTATTTTTAATTCAGGTAATTTTATCAGGTGGCTTTTATTTATAAAAAGGATGCTGCTGAATATAGATGGCCTTGATTTGGAGAGGTGACTTGGGTTAGACCAGCTGAGTAAAGTTGTCCTGTTAGTGACTGAAACTAGAATGTCATGTGTTTAATATTTACACGTCTCCTCTTCTGTTTTTAGGACATTCGGAAATTCTTTGGGGTTATATCAAGTGGAAAAAAGCCTGTGAGTGAGAGCGTCAAGAAGAATGAGAAAGTAAAACCTTCGGAGGGGACTGTCAAAGGGAAGAAGGGAGCCAAGGAGGTCAAGGTGAGTTTCCAGGTCCAGGTTCGTGCTGTGCGGGGGTCCGGGCAGCTGGGAGGGTGGGATAATTAGAGATTTCAGTGCAGTGGGGGGGGGGAGTGGGGAGAAAGCAGCAAGGCTAATGTGTCTAGCTGGTACATCGTGGTGTTCCTACCTGATGTTCCCTTCTCCTTCCTTTCTCCTTTTAGTTGTTAAAACTTTGCATTTTGGCTCAGTGGTCAAGAGCACTATCTAGAGGGCCCAGGTCCAGTTTCTAGCACCCACATGGTGGCTCACAACCATTTGTAACTCCACTTACAGGCGATCTGAAGCCTTCCTCTGGCCTCCATGGGCACCAGACATGCGCACGGTGCACAGACTAATACTGGCAACAACAACAAAAACAAACAAACAAAACCTTGGCTTCTTTGTTTTGTTTTGTTTTTCATGACAGGGTTTCTCTATGTAGCCCTGGCTGTCCTGGAACTCACTCTATAGACCAGGCTGGCCTTGAACTCACAGATCTGCCTGTCTCTTCCTCTTGAGTGCTAGGACTAAAGGCATGCACCGCTAACAACCTGGCAGAATTTTTTCATTTTAAGATCAAAATTTGCCAGCTGTGGTGGCATGGCGTGTGCTGGAAATAAAATGAAGAGGGTGAGGCAGAAGTATATTGAGTTTGAAGTCAGCCTGGGTCACAAATAACAAAGCAACAACAACAACAACAACAACAAATACCAGGTTTGTTCATAGACACACGAGGACCTGTCTTCAGGTAGATGGTGTTCGACTCTGCTTTAAAGTACTTGTCTATTAATTCCAGTATCTGGAGTATATGAGGAATATCTCTATTAAGTGCCTTTGCTCTTGAGTCTGCAGGTCATATTTTAATTTGATTTAATGTAATACCATGGTCCCAGTGGCTTAAACAGGAGAACCGTGCTTTCTTTGAGTCCTGGGCCTGTTTGTCTATGATGAGGCTTCTGTGCTGATGTAGTTTCTAGTGAGGACTCTTGGTTTGCAGATAGCTGTCTTCCTTATGTCTTCACACAGCCTTTTCTTGGGTGCTCAGGAAGGAGAGATTGAGCCTTCTGGGCCCTGTTCTTACAAGGATGCTAATCCTGTCAGATCAGGACAGAGTCCATACCACCTCGTTAAATCATTTAACTTTAATCACTTTGGAAGTTTGTTTGTTTGTTTGTTTTAAGAGTGAGTTTCACTATGCAGCCCTGGCTGGTCTGGAACTGGCTATGGAGAGCAGGCTGGCCTTGAACTCTCCGAGGTGCCCCTTCCTCTACCTTCTGAAGGCTGTGACTAAGGACTAGAGGTCCAACATAAGAATTTGGGCCTTAAACATCCAGACATTTTATCCATGGCCAACTGAAAGTACATCCATTCTGTTTCAGCCCTTCCCCAGCAGTGATTCATTCTACTATCAAGTCTAAAGACTGATAGCATTTAAATTTCATCTAACTCAAAGATAAATAAGGCTTGAAGGGATGATTCATTTTTAGGCAAATTCTTTCATAGTTGTGAACCTCACAAACCTGCATGCAGTAGTGGTAGAGATTCAGAGTAGACATTTCCATCTTAAGGGAGAGAGAGGGAAGGATAATGGCTCTCAAGCAAGTCCAAAACCCAGCAAAGAAATGGCATTATATTTTAAGATGCAGCGATAATCCTTGGTTTTATCTTCTCTTTCGCAGACCCTCTGGGTTACTGCATTCCTGTAAGCCTAGGCAACAGCCTTGTCCCTGGGACTCCTTGGGGCCCCAGGTGAAGGCTGTCTGGTCTTTTGAAAGTGAAATTAGTCCTGATGATATCTTAGGAGTAACCTTATGGGTCTATCTATGAAATATGAGAAGTCAGGCAGGATTTCTTTGTTTTGTCCTGTTTTTAGCTCCTTTAGTTGAAGTTGGCAGTGAGTTTCTGCATGTATTAATACCTCTTTAGTGATAGTTCAACTACGCCCTTGATAACTTTCTTCAAAATATTCTGTCTCGTTTTTTGCAGTGTGGATAGTCTAAGTAATTTTCCAAGTCATCAAGTTTTGGTTAGCAGTACTTTAGTTCCCCTCTCTTTATTCTTTCCTTCCTTCCCCCTTGCCCTCCCTCCCTCCCTCCCTCCCTCCCTCTCTTCTTTCATCCCTTTCTCTCTCTCTTTTTTTCCAAGGTGTAGCATATGGATTTTTTTATTCCTCTCTCATATTTTACATCCTGACCACAGTTTCCTCTCCCTCCTCCTCTTCTAGTCCCTCCCCCACCTCCCCTCTCCCCCATCCACTTCCCTGTTTCCCTTCAGAAGAGTGCAGGCTTCCCAGGAATATCAACCAAACATGGCTTGTCAAGTTGCAGTGAGACTGGGCACCTCCCTCCTATTAAGCTGGGCGAGGCACCCAGCAGGAGGAGAAGGGCCCCAAGAGCGGTGACAGAATCAGAGACTGGTCCCACTGTTAGGGGTCCCACGGGAAGACCCAGTTACACAACCATAACATAGATGCAGAGGGTCTAGATCAGACCCATGTGGGGTCCCTGGTTGTTGGTTCCGTCTCTGTGAGCTCCTATGGCTTAGTTGATTCTGTGGTTTTCTTGTGTAGTTGACCTTTCTTTAGTTTACCAGCTTTACCATAAGTTGTCAGAACTCAACTTGTACCCTCAGCATTCTGTTTCAGAATCTCTTTAGCTCAATACTGAAATTTGTTATTTTTATAGAGCACTAGAATACAACCAAGTTATTTTTCTAAAAAATTATTTTGTATGTATGTAAATATTTTATGTGTAAGAGTGTTTTATCTGCATGTATGAGTGTGTACCACCTGCTGCATGCCTGGTGCCCACAGAGGCTAGAAGAGAACTTTGGATCCCTTGGAATTGGAGTTATAGGTGATTGTGAGCCATCATTTGGGTGTTGGGAGTTGAGCTGGATCCTCTGCAAGAGCATCAAGTGTTCTAAATTGCTGAACCATCTCCAGTCCTGCAACCAGATTTGGTCCCCCCTCCCCCCCTTTATTTTTTATTTTTTTGAGACAGAGTCTCATTCTGTAGTTCTGGCTGTCCGGCTTGGACTCCCTTTGTAGACTCTCTGGCCTCCAGCTCACAGAGATGCCTGCTTGTAAGTGCTGGAGTCAAAAGCCTGTGCCATTAGGTCCGTACAAAGTTCTTTTTTATTTTTGGTTTTTCAAGACAGAGTTTCTCTGTGTAGCCCTGGCGCCTGTCCTGGAACTCCTTCTGTAGACCAGGCTGGCCTTGAACTCAGAGAGATCCGCCTGCCTCTGTCTCCCGAGCGCTGGGATTAAAGGCGTGCACCACCACTGCTCAGCCCCAACCAAATTCTTTCCTGCAGTTTTCAAAAGTCTATTACTGTTTCTGTCAGAGAACTCAGTAGGTTGGCCTTTAACTTTCATTTTTTCCTGTCTTTAAATTTTATTATGGCGACGTTGAGGACTAAAGGGAGGGAGGGCTTGTGTAAGTTAGGTGAACTACCCTGTTGCCGAGCTGTGCTCCCAGTTCAAACTCTTACCAGCATGCTGTTTATGATGATGCACTGACTTCTGAGATGAAAGAGTTCCACTGTGCCTCTGTTCTTTTCATGAGCTCTCACTGGACTCATGTGTTTTTTGTGTTTTTGGGTGAGGAGTTCCTTTTGTAGCCTTGGCTGTCTTGGAACTTGCTTTGTAGACCAGGCTGGCCTGAACTCAGAGGTCCACCTGCCTTGGCTAGGCTGGACTAAGTTTTTACTCAGAGTTCCTTTATGGCATTCTGGGCTCTTTCTAGTATGTATCTCAAAATCTCGCCAGTTTCACTCAGTACCTAGTTTTAAAGTTACTTCTTTATTTTAGATATATATTTTAATAGCAGTCTTCCATTTTTTAGCATTAAAAATTTCTGTTAGCCAGGCTCTTCAGTAAAACAGAACCAATAGTATGAACATAAGTAGATTTATTACTAGGAATTGGTTCAGAGGATTGTAGAAGCTGACAAGGCTTGCAGCTTGTAAGGTGGAGACCCAGGAGAGCTGATGGTAGAGGTCCAGTCCAGGTGTAAGGCCTGAGGATCAGAAGAGCTGAGCACGTGGGTCTACTCTAGTAAATGACAGGCCACTAGAAGGTGATGGGCTGGGCTGGGCTGGGCTGGGAGGTGATTAACCCCAGCACTAGGGTGGTAGAGGCAGGAGGATCTCTTCGAGTTTGAGACTAGCCTGGTCTACAAAGCAAGTTCCAGGTTAGCCAGGGCTACAGAGAAAACCAGTCTTGAAAAACCAAAACCAACCAACCAAACAAAAAAATCCCCCAAAAACCCAAAAAAATTAAAAATGGAAAAAAACACAAAAATCCAAAACACCAAACAAACCAAACCTAAAAGTCCCCCCCCCCCCAAAAAAAAAAAAAAAAACCCCAAAGAAGTGGTGGTCTGATTCCAGTCCAAAGGCAGGAAAAAGTTGATGTCCTAGCTAGAAGTCAGGCAGGAAGATTTCTCTCTCATTCCAGGGAAGGTTAGCTTCTCAGGGTTTTAGCTAATTTGATAAGGCTCAGTTACTTCCTGGAGGGATATCTCCTTTATTTCATTAATTTAAATATTAAACTCATCCAGAAGCACCTTGCAGACATTGGAGTGATGTTTGATCAGGTATCTGGATCCTTTATGATTTGTTATCTCATCCAAAAGCACCTCACAGACATTGGAGTGATGTTTGATCAGGTATCTGGATCCTTTATGATTTGTTGTCTTGACACACTATCACACAGGTTGAATTTCTTGCTTTTTTCCTATTTGGGGTTTATTGTATTGGATTCAGTCATATTTCTCCAAAGATTGTTGGTTCTTTTGGCTTAGCATGTAGTTAACTTGACCAAACTCAGGCTCCAAATTCTTGCTTTCCTGTTTGATGGAAACAGGTTTGATGGGCAGCAGGTGAAATCTTGGTTTAGTGGGTTTTTTTTTGTTTGTTTGTTTTTGAGACAGGTTTCTCTGTATAGCCCTGGCTGTCCTAGAACTCACTCTGTAGCCCAGACTGGCCTCTAACTTGGAGATCCGCCTGCCTCTGCCTCCCAAATACTGGGCTTAAAAGCTTGTGCCAGCACTGCCTGGCTTGGTTTAGTTCTTTTAATTTAGCCTTTTAATACACTGACCCTCTAAGTACTGGAGTTATTTTATAGAAACAGCACAGGAGGTTTGGGCAGATTTATAGGAAGAATTGGAGACTTTCTTTCCAGGTATCTGTCTTCAGAGTTACTGTAGCTGCCTTTTCTTCTGTTTCCTGACCCAGCTCATGGTTGTAGCTGTAAATTATGGTTCATTTGTCTTAGTTTTTGAAGTTAGTTGTGTTCTGATTTTTTTTTTTTTGTTTTGTTTTGTTTTTCGAGACAGGGTTTCTCTGTGTAGCTTTGCGCCTTTTCCTGAAACTCACTTGGTAGTCCAGGCTGGCCTCGAACTCACAGAGATCTGCCTGCCTCTGCCTCCTGAGTGCTGGGATTAAAGGCATGTGCCACCACCGCCCGGCCTGTGTTCTGATATTTTTGAAGTTTTATTTTAATGGACAGAAATACATAGGTATTTCTATCTTCTGAGTGATCTTTTTTTTTTCTGTGCATTTTGGGAAAATGTGAGTGTGTGAGAAATGTGATGTTTATAAATACAGGTAGCCTTTGGCTTGCCTTTAGTTTTTCAGCATGCATTTGCCAGCGACGGGCTGCCAGCCTAGCTCTTATTTCTGTTTCTATCTTGCATTTTTAGGAAGCACCTGTCCTGTGTGTTAGCCACCTTTCCATTACTATCACAAATAGTATCTGAGATCATTTACTTATAAAGAGAAAGGTCATTTGGCTTGGAGGTTTCCAGTCTGTGGTCTGTTGTTGGCTCATTGCTGTGGGTCTGCTCAGGAAACAGCACATCACACTGGGAATGTGTGGTAGAGTGAACGGTCTCCTCATGACCAAGAGAAAGGCCAGTAGAGGAAGGGATAGGGTTCTCTTTCCCTTTAGGGCCTTCCACTGGGTTCTACCTATTAAAGGGTCTGTACCACCTTGGAGACCAAGGCATTCAGGGACGTTCAAGATCTAGTAAACATCTTGACCCTTTGGTGTCTGACATCCTGGAGCACGGATTCTAATCGTTCTCATAATAAAAACCTGGATTCAGATACAGGGGTAAATGCTGAAAGATCAGAGAACTGAAGGAGCTAGCCAAAGTCATCTCTCACCTGTGACTTCTCAGACTGCAAAAAGGGGCCGAGCTCCTGTCTCCACTCGCCTTATATTCCTCTCTCCACCCAGCCATATCACGTCCTGTTCCTCCTTCCAAGTGCTAGTATTAAAGGTGTGTGCCACCATTGCCGGGCCTCTATGGTTAACTAGTGGCTAGCTCTGCCCTCTGATCTGCAGGCAAGCTTTATTTGTCAGAGCACAAACAAAATATCACCACAACATTCTTTTACTCTTTCTTATCTGTGGACTGGTGCTGACCATGTAGCTGAATAATAGCATAGCTTTTCCGTAAGTCTTCCCTCCTGTGCACTTCTGGTCTTGTCCTGTGCAGCAAGAGCATTCTGACCTTTGGGCTAGATAACTGTTGCATTGGAGGATGCTAGTAAGGTTCTCATGTACTAGATGTCCTAAGAAACCCGTCTCCCACGTTGTGATAAACAGTGGCTCTAGGTATCAACGGATGTCTGTCTCCATGGGGGCAAACAAGGTTGACAGCTACGAACCTGAGTCTAAGGAGAATGCCGGGCTAAGTTGTTCTAATTGCACCCTGCCGTCTACAGGCTAATAACTCCAGTAAAGAGGATGTCTCCAAACCAAAGCCGCACAAGAGGAAGAGGATCATCTATGACTCAGGTAACTTTCCTGAGGACCTCCAAAGGCTTCAGCGTCTTTCATTTCCCCGGTAACAGTGCTTTCCAAACTGACATCTGACGTCATTAGTAAGTGCTGGGTGAAGAGAGCTCAAGAACTTACCAGAACCCAAACATTTGAATGTGTTAAAGGTTTGTTTAGGGAGGGATAGAATATGTAGCATGTCTCAGATTTACTTTGAGTGTGGCTTATTTACTTATTTATTTAGCTCAGGGATCAGATTCAGGGCCACACTCATGCTAGGTAATTGCTTTGCCACTGATCTGAAGTTTCAGCCCATATTTTAAAAAATATTCCCATTAATTTTTTTTCAAACTCAGGTTCTTAGAAGTTGAATTTATTTTAAAAAAGAAACAAAAAGAAAAAAAGCACCATATAGCACTGCTGTTAAAGCAGATATTGGGTCCATTTAATGAATTAATTCGTGTGTACGTGGGCATGTGTACCAAGGCGTTCGAGTAGAGGGCAGAGGACAGCTTATAGGAGTCGGTTCTCTCTTCACTGTATAGTCCTGGGGATTGAATTTAGGGCTCAGGCTTGGTGGTAGGTGTCTTTATTTGCCAGAACCATCTTACTCACCCCAAAGCAAATATCTAAAACTGATTTTTTTTTCTGTGTGTATGCTAGGAAGATTTGATAATTCCATTTCTGTTGAAAAAGTAATAAACACAATTTGAAGGATTTTCTTTGAATATAGTTTTGAGATGAGGAACAGGACTTTTTGTGCATATGTCTTATTTATTCATTTGTTTATTTTGCGATGCCAGAGATTGAACTGAGGCCCTCTGCCTGGTAGGCAACACTCTACCACTGAGCCCTACCCCTATGCCCTGTTTATTTATTGAAACAGGGTGTTGTGATGTTGCCTAGGCTCCTAAGTAGCTGGACTGCAGGCCTGGGTCAGTCCCCTGCAAAACACACACACACACACACACACACACACACACACACACGTCACACCTGACTTAATTTTTTTTTTAATCTGGTTTTTTTTTCCTGACCTATTTGAGTCAAGGTTCTGTGTAGCCCAAGTTGGCCTTGAATTCCCCATGTAGCTATTGACAACCTTAAATTCCTAGTCTTACCTCCACTTCCTAAATTCTGGAATTATAGGTATGCGCCATTATGCCTAGTGGATATAAAATAATGTAGCCCAAAAAAAAAAAAAAAAAAAGGCTGGGCGGTGGTGGCGCACGCCTTTAATCCCAGCACTCGGGAGGCAGAGGCAGGCGGATCTCTGTGAGTTCCAGGCCAGCCTGGTCTACAGAGTGAGATCCAGGAAAGGTGCAAAGCTACACAGAGAAACCCTGTCTCGAAACACCAAAAAAAAAAAAAAAAAAAAAAAAAGTAGCCAAGGAAGCATAATGCAAGGAAGTATTATGAATATTTTTGGGTTTATTTTGTTCCTTATTCTTTAAACAACATATTTTATATTTTAAATATTTTTATATAGATATTTTATATATATGTAATTTCAGTTGGGCCCCACCGTTGTTGCCCAGGCTGGGCCTGAACCTCCAGGCTCAAGGGCTTGCCTGCCTCCTCTGCAGTAGCGGCTGCCGCAGTGTGTCACAGCATGCAGGTTGTCGAAACTTTCACATGATAGTGCAGGGTCTGACTCATTTTTCAGAGCACTTGAATATTTACTAAGTGCATTTACTGTGTTTTATCGTAAGGAAATTGGAAATGTGTACCTGTATTCTCCGAGTTTCCTTTTGGAAATAATTAAACACTAATTTAAAGCAGTATGGGCAGGGTATGGTGACACACACCTGTAACCCCAGCAGTCTGGAGGCAGATGCAGGTGGATCTCCAGCCAGCCAGGGCTAATGGTGAAACCCTGTCTCGGAATCAGAAACTGACCCAAGCAGGGTGAGGCCGAGCTTTCAGATGTGTGGACAGAGGGAGGGCCAAGAGTTGGTGAACGGGCTGCTTTGCCTTGCTCCACACCGCATCCAGTAGTCTGGCCAAGTAGGAGAGTGACGTCTCCCTTAGAGCCACAATCGAATTCCTAGACTCTGTGGAAATAAAGCTGCAGATTGGTCCAGATGACCTTAAAATAAGATGGGTTCAGTGTGCCTGAGGAGTAGGGAGGGTCTGGAGGGAGATTAGAGTGTGAGAATGCACACTCCTTTAACCCCGGCACTTGGAGGCAGAGACAGGCCTGTGAGTTCAAGGCCACCTTGGTCCAGTGAGAGAGCTCCAGGACAACATCGAGAGACCCTTTCTCGACATCCTCTCCCCCCACCCCAACAAAGAGTGTAAGAAGGTCAGACACCAGAGCGACGGTAGCACTCTGCTTGAGGGTATTTATCTGTGTGTGGTGTAGGAGTGGAACACAGGGCCGTGCATGTGCACGTGCCACACGGACATTCTACCCCTGAGCTACATCCAGAGCTCTTTGAAAGATATTTTAAAAGTTAGTGACACAAGGTCTTACTAAGGTTGCCCATGCTGGCCTTTAACCTGTACCCCAGACAAGTCTGAACTTTGAGTCTTCCTGACCAGGGCCATCATGCCCAGTTTTTTAGCTTCGAAGATGGAGGTTAAGAGCTGTGTATTGATGGCAGCCGCTTGTAAGTGGAAATGATAAGGAAATGACTCTTCCCGAGGGAACTGGAAAGGACCATATCCCTGTTGTTGTCCTCATAAGACCCGTATCAGACTTTGCCCAGAATTGTTAAAGATAATATATTTGTGTTGAGGGGCTGGAGAGATGGCTCAGAGGTTAAGAGCACTGCTTCCAAAGGTCCTGAGTTCAATTCCCAGCAACCACATGGTGGCTCACAACCATCTGTAATGAGATCTGGTGCCCTCTTTTGGCCTGCAGGGATACGTGCAGACAGAACACTGTGTACATAATAAATAAATCTTTAAAAACAATGTATATGTATTTGTGTTGAACTTCTTTGTGTGTGTGTGTGTGTGTAGGTGTGTGTGTAGGACAGGTACTTTGGGGCAGTTGGCTTTTACGGAACTTAGGTCATCAGGCTTGACAACAAGCACCTTTACCCACTGAACGATGTCCCCAGCCCACATGTGTGGGTTTTAAGCCATTCAGTTTGTAGTGATTGTTAAAACAGCAATAGGAATCTAATATATGAGTTCATTACTGGATAAAAGTAATGTAAAAACTCATTAAGAGATGCTCCTTGGGGGATTGGTTCATAATGACCACTTAAAAATACACTGATATTTCCTTTCATAATTTTAATTATTCTCTTGTAGATTCAGAATCAGAGGAGACAGTGCAGGTAAAAAATGCTAAAAAGAAATCAGAAAAATCAGAAAAATTGCCACTGTCTTCTAAACCTGGTAAAATTTCTCGGAAGGATCCTGTTACTTACATTTCTGAGACAGGTAAGATCCCGGATGTGTTCCTTTTGGCTGCTGTATCTTTCAGAGGAAAGGCATCGTCATTCTTTGGCTAGGTGAATGAATGCTCCACCTCTGAGCTACATTCCTAGCCCTAGGGGAATAGTTTGTCTTTGATTTTTTTTTTTCTTCTCAGAGTTGAGGACTGACTCTGGAACCTTTGCACTTGCTGGGAAAGTACTCTGCCACTGAGCTAAATCCCCAATCCCCAGGGGAATTAGGAAAGAATTTGGTTTTCTGTGTATTTTGTCTGCATATATGTCTGTACCTGTGGAGGCCGCACAAGTGTTGGATCCCCTGGGACTAGAGTTACAGATTGCTGTGAGCCTCCATATGGGTGCTGGGAATCAAACCTAGAAGAGTAGGTAGTCCGTCCCTCCCTCCTTCCCTCCCTCCCTCCCTCCCTCCCTCCCTCCCTCCCTCCCTCCCTCCCTCCCTGTGTTTTTAAGTCATTTCTCTATGTGGCTCTGGCTGTTCTAGAACTCAACCTATAGACCAGGCTGGCCTCAAACTCAGATCTGCTTGCCTCTGACTCCCGAGTATTGGGATTAAAGGGGTGCACCACCACCACCACCACCACCACCACCACCACCACCACCACCCACCACCACTACCACCACCACCCACCACCACTACAACCACCACCACCACCACCACCACCACCCCCACCCCCACTACCTGGCAGTAACTAGTCCTCTTAACTGCTGAGGCATCTCTCCTGCACCTGAACTATTTTTGAATGTGTTTAATAGACTGATGTGTTTCTTTTTGTTTGGTTTGTTTTTGTTTTTACATCCTGACCAAAGTTTCCCCTCCCTCCTCTCCTCCCAGGCCCTCCCATCTACCCTTCCTCTTCTGTTGTTCTTTGGAAAAAGGCGGGCCTCCCACGGGTATCAGCCAGCCATGGTATATCAAGTTGCAGTGAGACTAGGCACCTCCTCTTCTACTTAGGCTGAACCCAAGGCAATCCAGGAGGAAGGAAAGGGTCCCAAAAGCAGGCAGCAGAGTCAGAGACAACCCCTACTCCCACTGTGAAGAGTCAGTCCCACAGGAAGACAGAGTTACACAACTGTCACATATCTGCAGAGGGCCTAGGTCAGGCCCATGCAGGCTCCCTGGTTGGTTTAGATTCTGAGCCCCAGTGAGTCCAGGTTCATTAGTTCTGTGTGTTTTCTTAAGGTGCCCTTAACCCCACTATCTCCTACAATCCTTCCTCTCCCTCTTCTGCAGGATTCCTTGAACTCCACCTAATGTTTGACTGTGGGTCTCTGCATTTGTTTAACTGACTCACTTTGATTCTGAAAGGATTTATTGGTAACAAATCCTGAGACTCCTGGCTTTTTATCAGTTTTGTTTTTCTGCTTATATGCAGAGACTGATTTATTTACCACATGAATGACTGGAGATGGGATGCTTGCTGCCTCTTCCATTCATTTATTAACGAGTGTTTTGAAGGCCTAACAAGTGAACCTTTCTCTCCCCTTCCAAACCAAGCCGGCAGGGAGACGTGGTGCAAAGGAACTGCACCCATACACTGAGCCTTCGCCCAGCTTCCCTGCTTAGAGTTTCACTTGTTGCTAAGTCAGTTATTTTTAATCCTTGTAACGAAATCTACCTGTTAATTGGATTTCGGTATGTTCCAGACCAAAGGCAAGGCATTGGTAGCATTAGGACAGTCGGATCCATTTGCAGATGGATCTCAGCTCTCAGCTGAGGAGCTCTAGAATTAGGTTTGTTTTCCCTCCTTGGCTTGTAAATAGATTTTATGATAGACCTTCACATTATCCCTTTCTCGTCCAGCCGTTATCATTCTGAATAAATGAACATGTCTAACTCAAAGTGGCAGAACAATCTCCTCTCCTAGGCAATTCCTCTGCTCTGTGTTGGAAAATGCTAGTTTACTCGGTCATTGTTAGCACATTTGAAATTATGTTGTCTATAAATAAAAATAAATGGCGTTTTTACAAGGAGACTGATATCCTGGAGGGAAATTTTAAGTGTTGAGTTGCCTATGATTTTCAAGTAGTTGTCAGAAATCTGACTTAGATCTGTTTATCAGTGTTTTATTACAGAATTTGGGGAGGAGAGAAGAGCTGGCCTTCGGCTTCAAACAAAGACAGAAACAAATCAGGTTTATTAGGAAACAAGAGGAACTGCGCGCTGTGTAGGATTGCAGAGTACTTCCTTTCCCGGAGGATGGCTCAGCAAACCCGTTAAATGATTGCGTCTTTGGGAAGCAAGTTACTGGGTTGCATTCTTGTTGTTGTTTTTCTGAGCTGCTTCCTCACTGTGGCAAGGCTGAGGGGACTTGAAAGACAGCTAGTTGGTACGGAGACAAGCTGCTCTTTCTCCAGGTTTTTTGTTTTTGTTTTTAATCGAGGCAGGATGACAAGATGTCTTCAGATGTGCCTGTGACAGTATTCTGGTGGATTCCCACCACTGTGACAAAGTACTTGGTTCATAATCTCAGAGGTTTCAGTTAGGTGGCTGCTTTGCTGATGGGCTTTTTTGTTGTTGTTTTTTGTTTGTTTGTCTTTTGAGACAGGTTTCGAGCCTTTCCTGGATCTCGCTCTGTAGCCCAGGCTGGCCTGGAACTCACAGAGATCCGCCTGCTTCTGCCTCCCGAGTGCTGGGATTATGGCGTGCGCCGCCACCACCGCCGGCGCTTATGGGCTTTTTAAAATAATAATTCTTCATTTTTTTTTTTTTTTTCCTGAGATAGGGTTTCTCTGTGTAGCTTTGGAGCCTGTCCTGGATCTCACTTTGTAGACCAGGCTGGACTCAAACTCACAGAGATTCATCTGGCTCTGCCTCCTGAGTGCTGGGACTAAAGGCGTGCGCCACCACCGCCTGGCTATAATTTTTTCTTTTAGAAAATACTTATTTGTATTTTCTGTGTGTGTTTGCCTGTTTCTATGTATGTGTACCACATGTATGTAATGCCTTTGGAGGCCAGAAGAGGGCATAGGATCCCCTTGAGCTGGAGATACTGCTGGTTTATGAGCTACCATGTAGATGCTGGGAATGGAGCCCTGGGTTCTCTGCAAAAACAAGTGCTCCTAAACACTGAGCCATCTCTGGTCCCGTCTAGGCTTTTGACAAGGCAGAAGATCGTGGTGTAGAGCATGTGATAGAACAAAGCTCCTCCCTTCAGGGTAGACAAAATGTATCCCACATGTATGGGTACATGTGCCTCAGTGAATGATTGAAGGTTAGAACACAGCATGTGGGAGTGAGTTCTCTCCTACCAGGTGGGTCTCAGGGATGGAACTCAGGTCATCAGGATTAGCAACAAAGCACTTGTACCTACTGCAGCATCTCCTGGCTGCTGGAAATTCTTTTAGGATTTAAAGTGTAACAAAACAAGCAGTTTGAAGTCCCAAATGAATGGTTAGATAATTATTAGACATCAGTCTTCACTGCGTATGTAGCCAGAGCCTGAACTTCATGCCACCTACCTTACTCAGCATCTTGTCTGGAGCTGTAATGGCTTCCTGAGTGAGCTCCTTACCTTTGCCTGCCCCTCTACAGTGTCTTCTCCAAAGGACAAGACTAAACTGGCCTGTGACATTACACTGCTCAGGCTTCTATGCTATAACCTGAGTTTCTGTCACCTAGGAAGTCCTGTAGGATTTGACTTGTACCTCTTTGTCTGAACTCTTGTAGCTAGGTGCATGGCCTTCAAGCTGGGAACACACTCACTGTAAGGCTTGGTGCTTGAGGTTTACCTTTTCTGACTGTTCTTGCTAGAGGCATCTTCGTCTCGGGGCTCTGTTAACAACAACAACATCTGACAAGCAGATGTTGCTTATCAGAGAGACTTTCCTTAGTCAGGTATTTTGGGTCATACAGTATTAGGGTTTGTTGAAGCAGGAGGTTTGAGTTGGAGGTTAGCCCTGGCCATGTAGGAAGGTCAAAGCCAACATGAGCTACATAGACTCTGTCTGAAAAAACAAAGAATTGTAGCTAAGGGGTAGAGTACTTGCCTCGCACACACGAGGCCTTGAGTTTGATCCCCCAAGAATAGGCTTTCCTTGACTGCTTTGTTAGAAAGAACATCCCTCACTTTCTGGGACTTTTTTTTCCCTTTGTGGTATTGGGAAGTGAACCTTAGGCTCTCATGTGTGTTAGGCAGGTACTCTCCTGCTGATCTATACCCCTCTTTCTAATCATCCCCCTTCTTGGTGTGGGGAGTCATGACTGGAGATTGGTCCTAAGGCCTCTTGTACTCTTAATCACACCTTAGTCTCCTTTCTTGTTTTACTTTTTCTTTATGCAGCTTGGAAATAAAATGTTTATGTGTGTATGCATGTGTGTGTATTTGATTGTATACATACATACATACATATGTATGTATGTAAAAAATTAGTGTATCTGTGTCTTCCTGTAGAGCACAAATTTCATGAGGTCAGGGGCTGCGGTACGTCTTTTCACTGCTGAAGTGGTTTCTTCTTAGCTCTTTAGTTGCACCCTCAGTGCCTGGTGTATAGTGGGTATGTTGTAGATATTTATGTAACCATAGGCCTGGCCCTTGTGAATGTAAGTGTGACTGTTAAATTCAGAAGAAGGGAAGGAAAAAACAACCCAAGGTATTGCTTTTTTTTTTTTTAAAGCTGCTAGAAACGATTACTTTATATAATTAAGACCTATGCTTTATCAAAAAATATTTTCCATAAGATGAAGACGATGACTTTGTGTGTAAAAAGGCGGCCTCCAAATCCAAAGAGAATGGAGTGTCTGCAAACAGTCACCGCGGAGCATCAACCGCGAAAAAGAATGAAGAGACCACTAAGACCAAGAATAAACCTTTATCACCAATAAAGCTTACACCAACGTCAGTGCTCGATTATTTTGGAACCGAAAGTGTCCAGAGATCTGGAAAGAAGATGGTGGCAAGCAGAAGAAAAGAGGTGAGCGCTCTGCACGCACGCACGCACGCACGCACGCCAGAGTGAGGATTGCTGGGCACGCTGGCGTGCACCTGTGTCGGCAGCATTCGGGAGACTGGGGCAAGAAGATCATTAGCTTGAGGTCAGCCTGGGCTGCATAATGAGGCTGTTGGAAACAGTAGCAGAAAGAGTGTTCAGGATTGATACCCACTCAAGGATACTAGTAAGGATGATGGGATATTATGAATGAGCAAGCATGCTTTATCAATAATGAAATAATTTTCTATGATTATAGATAAATATTGCCCTCATTTTGGAAGCTATGTAGATACGTATTTATTTTTACTTGAAAGCAGGAAACCATTTAACTATAAGAAAAAATCATAGTTCTTGGAATTTAAGTGGAATTTTCAAAATGCAAACTTATTTTACTATTGCCTTTAGCAAACATAAGTGCACAGTTTTACTTGAAATGAGATAAACATCATATTAACAGAGTGTAGCTGTGCTGATCTTCTCTAGTTTGACTGATACTGGATTCATCTTTTTCTGGCCGCTTAGGAAATGGGTGTATAGATGAAGTACAGGGAAGGTAGTGCCTCATAGGCTGTGCTATAGTGTGTGCTGATTGGTTGGTGCCTGCCCAGGCCTGAGCCGTCATTCTTAATATTGATTGGCCAGTGTTTTAGACTACTTTGCAAGCCAGAGCATTAACCTATAGTGTGTGTGCGCACACTTCTCTTGAACATACCAGAAGAACAAAATGAGAGCCATCTGTCTGTAGGATATTCATTCTTTATGAAACTGATGTCATCAGAACAACCATAATCTTGACTTTGTTGCTGCTGTGGATTGTGACTATTACTGATAGACCTCTCTTTCACTGATGTGTTTAATTAGGTGTTGCTCCCCTCCCCCAAAAAAGCACTTTACTTTTAGCTTAATTTACGTTTTGTCTTGCTTGATTTTCTTTGGAATACAGTCTTCTCAAAACATGGATGACTCCAGGTTAAATGATGAGGCCATTGCCAAGCAGTTGCAGCTTGATGAAGACGCGGAGGTATTGCCATTCCACTTAATTATCATTAATAACTTGAGGTTGTGACTTGGTGTACCTATTTACAAATAGTCAAGATGTTCCAGTTTTTTTTCCCTTTGAATAGGGCATTACTTACTGACTGACTGTCTGTCTGTCTGTCTGTCTGTCTATCTATCTAGTCAAGACAGGGCTAGAATTCACTGTATAGGCTAGTCTAGCCTTGAACTCACAATTCTACCTCAGTTTTTCTGAATTATAGTTGTGGACAACCATGCTTAGCTCAAAATTGTTATAGTCTAATTTTGAATTGAGCCTCATTACAAGTGTGGTGTAAAATAAATTAAAGTCTAGTATATGTGAATATAAATTCCTGTAAAAGATAAATGACTAGACTAATGGATAATTATTTATGTAAAAATTTGAAGTTCTGTGACTAGGAGGCTCCTCAGTGTATGAAAGAATTTCATCTGTTCCTGTGTCTTTTTGCTTTCACTCTGAGCACACCTACCCTTCCCCCTTGTTTTGGTTACTGTATATACTGATGACTTCAGTTTGATTCAGGATGCTCTCTTGAGCTGTAAACCCATATCTGACGAGGGTTCATTCATCACTTACGGAGTTCCTCGAACTGCTGTAGTAGTAGATGACTACAGTTTACATAGAAAATAAAGGAAGAAAAGAAAATGCCAGGTAGTTACAGGTGTAGTGAAGAAGAAGAGTGAAGGGGTAGTTCTGGGGTAGCTGGGAATGAATTGTGTCCGAACATGAAGCACAGTGAGTCAGTGGTGGCTACTCAGATCCCCTGAGGAGGAAGTGTGCTCAGGAGACCAGTGTGGCTGGGCAAATGAGTGAGAAAGAAGAAAGTTAGGTGATTTGGAGGAATGGCCATCAGCAAGTCCTGTAGGTCACACTGGGTCTTTGATACCCATGAAAAGAACTTGGATTGGTCAGGACTTCAGATTCAGTTTCTGTGAGACGGGACACCATTGGCGTTCTTAATAAAGTGACCCGACTTGGTGGGTCTTAAAAGCACACTGGCTTCTCTAATGCAAACGGTAATTGAGGTCCTTCCCTGTAGTTGGCACGAGCAGAAGCAGACCAGCTTGGAGACTTGTAAGGTATGGCGGGTGGGAGATGTTGGTCGTATCAGGGAGGAAGTGGAAGAGGAGGTGAGAGGCGACTCAAGGCCTTAGAGCTGCTGACAGGTTTGCAGTAAGGGGGCCTGAGCAGCTGGATGAGGGGGGATGCTGTTAATGAGGACCAGAACACAGGGTGGAGAGCCACTTGGTACAGAGAAGTTAAGAGTTCCGTTAGAGGGCTGGCGAGATGATTCAGGGTGGTTGACAGGGAAGCCTGGCCACCTGAGTTTGATCTCTGGGACCCATGTTCAGGTAGAAGAAAAGTTGGTGTCGGCCCTCCACATGAACACCCATGCACACTCCCTCACACACGCACACAGTAATTTTTTAAGAAGAGTTCTGTTTTGACAGTTAAGTTGCAGATGTCTGATAGACCTCCAGGTGAGATGCACAGGAGGTAGCTGGTGAGAAGAGGTTCACAAGTCTGGTGCTCAGCAGAAGCTGTGTCTTTGGAAGTCATTAGCATTTGTGTGGCATTTAATACGTGTATACCTTGGAGAGAATGTCAACAAAAGGAGAGGCTTCCAGGATTGAACACCGGGTCCTTAACATTTAGAGATGAAGAGGAGGACCTAGCAGAGATGAGGAGAGTTGTGAATGGAGGGGGAAGACCAGGGAGCCGGGTGTTTGCAGACACCGACTGTGAGCGCAGTTCACGGGAGGGCTCGTCTTCCAAAGCTTCAGGTTTGGGGGTTTATTGAACTCCTTCCCTGTTTCTTAGAGTAGGTGTCCTTTTCCCAGACCCTCAGCAACTGTACTGTTTATTAAAATTGTGATCTAAATGCCGTCTGTGTGTCGCTTTCAAGGTCTGCCTCCCAGAACTGATTCTGTCTAAATGCTTGTTGTAGTGCAGGGGCTAGACCTTGCTCTGGTTCTTCATTCCATTAACATGATGGTTCACACCTTTAATCCCAGCAGAGGCAGGCAGATCTCTAAGAATTTGAGGCCAGCCTGGTCTACATAGCAAGTTCCAGGCTAGCCAACACTATATAGTGAGACCCTGTCTCAGAACAACACGAAAGAAAAATATCTTCCTGTCTTTGGTTGTATCGAGTTGTATTATTTCTAAACAGGTATCCTGATGACTCAGGGTAGTACACACGACCTAGGTCAGCCTGTGAAGTCATTCTCAGGCATCTAACTTACCTTATCTGTCCCAAATAGTAGAGGATTATCCAGTTCTTTCCAAAGGTATCACAGTCCCATTCCCCCTTTTCTGTCACATTCTTTAGAGTCTTTAGTTCGTTAATCTAATGAAAGACTTTTAGGATGTTAATAATCGATAGTCTTTCCTAATTATCTTCCAAGAGTCCCATCCCAGTTACACCTCTCTTTTTTCATGGTAACTGTATGTCCATTATCTGACACTCAAGTCCGTATATCAGATGCCACATGAAGTCAGTTACATTAAACGGTCTGTTAAAACACAGCGTTCTTTAATACAGGCTATAATTACCAGTGGTAAACTTCTCTTTCTTTCTTTTGGTTTTTGGTTTTTCGAGACAGGGTTTTTCTCTGTAGCCCTGGCTATCCTGGAACTTGAAGATCCTTCTGCCTCTGTCTCCGAGTGCTGGGATTAAAGGTGTGTGCCACCACTGCCCTGAATTTTCTAACAGAAGTGTACCAGTTCTTTCTAAAGCAAGTTCAAAGCCTGGTGTACAAAGCAGGTTCCAGACCATCTAGCACTGCATGAGACACTACCTTCCACAAAAGATGATGGGGAGGAGGATAAGCTAGGCATGGTGGCACACGCTTTTAATCTCAGCACTTTGGAGGCTGAGGCAGGCAGATCTCTTTGAGTTTGAGGCCAGCCTGGGCTACATAGTGAGTTCTAGGCCAGCCAGAGATGTATAGTAAGACCCCATCTCAAGAAAAAGGGTGGGTGCGTCGGTTAGGCTGGAGAGATCTGCAGTTAAGATCTAATACTGCCTTTGTAGAGGACCAGAGTTTGGTTCCTAGCACCTAGGTTGAGTGCCTTATAGCTGTCTATAACTCCAGTTCCAGGGGATCTGATGCCCTTATCTGGTGTCTGCACTCAAGTGTACATACCCACATAGATATACATATACACATGAGCTTTTCCTTAGGACAGACAAGGCCCCAAAACATGTAATGACGAGATGTTATATTAAAATCATTAAGAGAAAATAAGACTTCAGATTTTATAAAGAAATATCACTTTAGAACGAGGCAACCCCATTGGCCAGTAAGATGGCTCAGCAGGAAAAAGGTACCTCTACTGAGTCTGAGGGCCTGGATTCAATCCTTGGGACCCACAAGGAGAAAAACAACCCTTACAGATTGTCTCTTGACCTCATGTGTGCCATGGCATGCATACCCACATATACAATAAATAAATGTAATGAAGAAATAAATTTACACCAACTTTATTATGCTCACAGAGCTGGAAGTGTAGAGTCTGTGAAGTTAGTTTAGTGAAACAGGCCTGTGATGCTTGACTGTTAATGTTTAGTGTGAAGATGGCATTGTTATTTTAGGAAGCTTTTCTCCTTCTAAACATATGAAGCACACATTTAAAAGCGTTTAGATACAAAAATAACAAAAGCATCTCACTGTGTTGGTGCTTTTTACAGCTGGAGAGGCAGTTGCATGAAGATGAAGAGTTTGCTCGAACGTTAGCCATGTTGGATGAAGAACCCAAGACCAAAAAGGTAACATGGTATCTGTCTCTGTGTGTGTGTGTGTGTGTGTGTGTGTGTGTGTGTGTGTGTGTGTGTGTGTGTGTGTGTGTAAGAGAGAGAGAGGGGGGGGGGGCGGTGAGAGTGAGCTCACGTGTGATGTAGGCCTGAGGTAGATGTCCGGTCTTGTGGTTCTCTACCTTAGTTGAACTTGGAGTTCACCATTTCTAGGTTGGCTGACCAGTGAGTGAGCCTTTAGAGTCCTCCTGTCTCTGTCCTCCTGAGCATTGTAGTTACAGGGGTGCACTGCCATCCCTGACTTTCCCCTGGGTGCTGGGGACCAGAACTTAGGTCCCCATGCAGGTGCAGTAAGTGGGGGTGACTTGATCCAGTGAGTCATCCCACTAGCTAAATTATTTTAATTTGTAGTTTTTGTGTGTATGGAAATTCATTTGCAAAGTTACTCTTTGTAAAAGATTTCAAGAAATAAAGCAAATCAGAACTTGCCCCACGAAACCATAGGGGTTTTTTATGTATTATTTTGTGTAATTTATGTGTTATTTCAGAGTGATGGTATCAGTTGTACAGGATGAGGGTTTAATAACTACAGTACTCTTTTCGGAAGCAGACTCTCTCTGTTGCACCTCTTTTTCTCGTGAGAGAGTCCTTTTTGAGGCCGTCTTTGACAGGTAGCTCTGGGTGGCCCAGATTGGCTTTAAACTCGACAAGCTCCTGGCCCAGCCTTCAGCCTACCCGTGCTGAGATCCGGCATTAGCTGCCGCTCTTGGCTTCACTTTCATTTTCCTACTGGGCTTTAATTGGTTTTTCAGTTTTTTGTGTTGGTCTGTTTCCATTTTAGTTTTCAGCTGCATTATACGACTAGTAGTTTGGGAGTTGAGATAAACAAAAGGCTAATAAGGCTTCCATTTCCGGCTTAGGAGACTGGGATGGAATGAGATGTTTTATTGGCGTATTGTTCTAACCTTTTATCTCTTTCCTTATTGGTAAAATGAAGTAATACAATACTGCTTTTGCTGTGGTACTTTTTGTGGGTAAATGAATGGCAGTTTATTGTAGTATCTTGCTGGTTTGGTTTGGAAGGTGACCCTTAAACTTAAAAATTTAATCCATTTTAAGAGCAGATTTTGTGGTAGTAGTTTCCCTGTTACTTAATACTTCTGACACTTTTTACACCTGTTTAGGCCCGAAAGGACCCTGAAGAGGGAGAATCATTTTCACCCGTCCAAGCTGATATAAGCAAAGCAGAAAACCATAAAAGCCCTGATAAAGGTAACGCTAGCAGAGGAGGGTGAGAGAGCACTTCCTTTTCTTTTTAGAAGAGGACACTTGGTAACTGCTTCAGCATTCTTTTCCCTAACGGTTTGGTGGATGTTTCAGAGAGCCATTAGAGCAGGCTCTGTTTAGATAAAGGTGCTCCGGACTGTCAGCAGTTGAAGCAGGTCATAGTGCGAAGTACAGGGTTGTACCCAGCCTTCTGAGTGTCAGCAGCTAGAACACCATGGAGAGTCTCAATGCTGATGCCTAGTATCTCAGGAGGGTACTGAATCCATGAGTGTGGGACCCATAGAGATGGTGGGCTGATAGATGATCACAGTCCTATAAAATCAGACCTCAAAATTAGCCACGATTTCCTCCTGAATGCATGTTTCTTCTGCACCATTGTAAAGTTGAAAACTTTTAAGTCGAACAGTCCTAAGTCAAGGATTACCTGCACTTTTGAAGGCTGGATACTATCTGGTAGAGAATGCCCTTCTGCACTTAGTGTTAGGAAAAGTAAACTATTAGGTACTCTTGGCTTGTTAATTTTGCTGTGGGAAGACAGAGAGGCAATGCCCTGAGCTTTCACATTAGAGGTAGTGTCACGGTGTTGGCCTCTGACTGACTGTTCAGGCCATCTGAAGCTCTTCTGATTGTCTTGGGTGGCCCGTTCTGCGATGGTCTTGATGTTGAACCGTCTACTGATACACTCACCCCTTGCTTTCTCTTACCCTTTCCTTTTTCTTCTGCAACACCAGGGATAAAGCTAGGGCTTTGTACATGCTGCTTAAGTTTCCGAGCTATATTCTCAGCCCTCCTTTTGCTTCTTATTTTGAGATAGGGTCCTTCTGAGTAACCCAGGCTGGCCTTGGATCAGTCTGTACCTCAACCTTAGAGCTGCGATCTTCCTGCCTCTGCCTTTTAAGTAGCTGGAATACAGGCCTGTGGCCCAGACGCCCTCCTCATTATCTGTGAAGGATCGGTGTCATGACCCCTGCGGGTCCCCATGTTTGTGGGGACTCAAACTCTTCATCCAAAAAGTGTAGAGTTTACATATAATCTACAGACAGCTTGGCTTCCTGTATACTTTAAACCTTCACTGGCTTACCTTCATACAGTGTAATGCTATGGAAATATGGAAATAGTTATTATACTGTATTGTTGCAGTGATCAGGATAAAACATACAAAGTATTTTCTATTCATAGCTGGTTGACGCAATGACTATGGTGCCTGTAGGTGTGGGGGGCTAATAGAAAATCTAATTCTAGAAATAAATCTGCTTAGGTAGTAGTACCTTTTAGCCTTGGCAATTCAGGATTTGGGGCTTTCTTGCTATTTTACAGAATTCTGTGTAATGTATTCCAGTCAGTGAGTTTTGCCTCTGTAAATTTTATAGCATATCTGTGGAATGGTCTTTGTCTTTTCACACTATTTGGGATTGGACTCAGGCTTTGTGCATTGGTGGGCAGGCATTACACTACTGAGCTGCAGCAATGTCTTCCTGTGTTGTTTATATTAGTATATCAGATGGATAGTTTGAATTTAAAACGACAGCTCTCTCTCTCTCTCTCTCTCTCTCTCTCTCTCTCTCTCTCTCTCTCTCTCTCTCTCTCTCTCGTTTTTGGAGACAAGGTTTCTCTGTGTAGCTCTGGCTATCCTAGAGCTCATTTTGTAGACCAGGCTGGCCTCAAACTCACAGAGATCCACCTGCCTCTGCCTCGTGAGTGCTGGGATTAAAGGTGTGCACCATCACTGCCCAGCAAAATGACAGATCTCTTAATTTGAACTGGTTATAAAGAAGTATTATGTGAATATTTAATTTAAAAAAATGAATACGCTGTCTGAGCTAAAGTAGTAACTGTGTGGAATTTATATGTGGAATTTGTAAGTACTGCTAAAATCACACTGTTGAAAGATGAAGAGTGAAAATGTTGATGCCGGTGTATTCCCCAAATAGCAATAACAATTTTCCCTTTGTAAAAGCAGAGCACTTCTTAAAGGAAAGGAAGCCTGGCAGTCCTGCTCAGCCCAGCCGGGGTGGGTGCTCCAGAGGGTCTGCCCAGCCCTGCAGATCGTCAGCTCACCAGAGCGAAGCCTGTTCCTCTCCCAAGGCTAGCTCCAAGCTGGCACTTCTGAAAGCAAAAGAGGAAAGGTCCTACAAAGACACAGAGCTGACGGCCTCAAAAAGGAAAGAAAACGCCATTGAACTCAAAGGAGAGAAACAAACTCCTAAGAAAACCAAAAGTTCTCCAGCTAAAAAAGAGGTAGGAACTTTATGAAAAGAGTGTATTTTGGGAACATGTGTTGGTTCGAGCTTGATTGTTTTCAAGTTCTACATCGTTTTAAAAAATACATGATTTGGGGAAGAGGGGAGGGAGGGGAAACTGGTTGGGATGTAAAAACAAAATAAATAGATAAAAGTAATTTGAAGCTGGGGGTGTAGCTCAGTGGTAGAGTGCTTGCCTAATATATTGGAGCCCCTGTGTTTGACCCCAGAAGACATTGTATCATTTAAATCTCTTAAATAGTCATCAGTAACATAGCAAAATGGCCCGCTATGTATTGCTATTGTGTATGAGTAACCGTGCTCATACTCATGTATTACATCCCATAGTCTTGACCCTTGAGGCATTTACTTTATTATGTAAGTTGTAAAGATGAAGAAACAGGCTGAGTTTAGTAACTTTTCCAAGATGGCCTGTGGAGTGGCAGAGCTGGCCTTGAGCTCTGAAGACTGTAGCAGTGTGAGCATTGAGCCTTCAAGCAGTCTGGAGCTGGCTTTAGATCATAGCTCTCCTGCTGAACAGACGTGTTATTCTGATCTGGTTACTTCTCCATGTTATGGTGAATAGAGATAAGAGTATGTATTGGGCACCAATGAGATGATTCAGTGGGTAAGGAGAACTCCATGGACATGTACACACACACACACACACACACACACACACACACACTCGAAGTAAATATAATAAAAAAAATTTAAAAAATGTTTTTAATGATTAATTTATGAAACCATTTAGAGCAGTGTCTGGGATGTAATAAGTGCTATACATATTTTAGCCTTTTTCCCCACTTCCCTGTGTGGCAGCCCTGACTATTCTGGAACTCTTGTTGTAGACCAAGCTGGCCTGGAACTCACAGAGATCCACTGCACTGACCTCTGCTGGGATTAAAGGCATGTGCAGCTACCAGCAGAAATGATGCTTTTCAAAAGCGTCATGTCCTGTGTGCCCGCCCCCGCCCCTTGCCCACCCTGGTGATACAGGCCTAATAAGTTCTTGAGAGACTGAGTCACGAGGATGTCAAAGTTAAGGTCTGCCTGCACCACAAAGTGAGTTCCCCAAAGACACAAAAAGAATTGTCTTTGTTTTCAGATATATTTAAGTTTTGTTTTTGTTTTTTTTCCGAGTGTGGGTTTTTGTCTTT
This sequence comes from Peromyscus maniculatus bairdii, assembly GCF_049852395.1. Taxonomy (NCBI): domain Eukaryota; kingdom Metazoa; phylum Chordata; class Mammalia; order Rodentia; family Cricetidae; genus Peromyscus; species Peromyscus maniculatus. Next base: position 60,738,498 of record NC_134861.1, on the reverse strand, counting down.
TTTCCCCCGAGTGAGGTGGTGCATGCCTTTAATCCCAGACTCGGGAATTCTGTGAGTTCCAGGCCAGGTTGTCCTAGAACAAAGAGAGTTCTAGGACAGCCAGGACTATTACACAGAGAAGCCCTATCTCAAAAAACCAAACCAAACCAACAGAAAGGTCTTTTTGGACCTCCATTTTGGGAGCACCTTAGATTTATAAGAGAAACCACCATTCCTTCATACCACAGAGGCACTTAGCATTAAAAGCAGAATAGTGTCTGTTTCGCCTGGCGGTGGTGGCGCACACCTTTAATCCCAGCACTTGGGAGGCAGAGGCAGGCGGATCTTTGTGAGTTCAAGGCCAGCCTGGTCTACAAAGCGAGTTTCAGGAAAGGCGCAAAACTACACAGAGAAACCCAAAAGCAAAAAAAAAAAAAAAAATAGTGTCTGTTTCAACTCTCATCATCGTGTGTGTGTGTGTGTGTGTGTGTGTGTGTGTGTGTGTGTGTGTGTGTGTGTGTGTGTGTGTACACGGAACTGTGAAATGGTGATGACCTTAAATGCTTTTGTTTGCAGGAAATGGTCATAAATATGCTTAAAGTATCAGTTAACTTTTTGCCCTCAGATTTTTCTTCGCTGAACACTTATCTGGTGGAGAAGTTTTTCTTCAGGCACACTAAGTACATGAGGAAGTTTACAGAGAGTGACTATTTTTGGGGAAGGAGGAAATAAAAGTTTAAAAGTGATATGGTTATTTTTATGCTGTTTTTCAAAGTTGGGCTCAAAATAACTCAGAACCTGTACTTAGGAACATCAGAGTGTAGTAAATTCAGTTGATCTAGTCAAATATTTCTGACTTAGTAAATGAGTGTGCTTCAGTTATGTTATAGCCAGGTGTGGTAATACCTGTAATCCCAGTACTTGGGAAGCTGAGGAAGAAAGATTGATAGTTTAGGGCCAGCTTCTGCTACATAGTGAGACTGTCACAGAATAAACAAAAGGCAGGCATGCAGATAATCCAAAGTTATTTCAGATTTTTACAAAACAGAATTACTGTTTCAAATGAATAACATTCCCAGTTGGTGTATGGGACTGTCTTTTGAAGGTTGTTAAAAACAATGGCTTCCCAGGGCACATGGTCTAGGCAGCTATAATTTGATAAGGACCTTCTAATGAGTGAGAGCTATTATTAAGTAGGGTTGGGGCTATATGTGATGGTATATGCCACTAATATCAGCACTCAGGAGGCAGACATAGGTAGATCTCTGAGTTCAAAGCCAGCCTAGTCTACATAATAAGTTCCAGGCCAGCCAGGGCTGCATAGTGATTCCCTGTCTCAACAACACAACAAAAGGCTTGGATTCTGGTATCAGCTGCAGTAGTTGATTTAACTTAAAACCAGCTTAACTATCTTATTGGTCATATCACTTTTATGCAAATAAATATTTTGTCTACTTCAAGAGATTTAGAGTTACTTTTAACTTAAAAGTGATACAAAATAGGAATTGGAAAAAATAATGACAAGTGTTGTAGTAGTTCTGAAAGTTATCAAGGGGGCCCCTCCCTAATATACATGATGTAGATGCACCCAGTATGTGTGTGTGTGTGTGTGTGTGTGTGTGTGTGTGTGTGTGTGTGTGTGTGTGTGTGTTATAATGTAATTCTTTCTAGGTACGTTTTAATTTTACATGATTTTTTTTTCTTTCCCTCTGCCCAAAGTCTGTAAGTCCAGAAGATTCTGAAAAGAAACGCACTAATTATCAAGCTTATCGAAGCTACTTAAATCGAGAAGGTCCCAAAGCTCTGGGCTCCAAAGAAATACCCAAGGTAAGATTCATTAGGATTGTGTTACTCTGTAAGAACTCTGCCTCATGGTCCAGCAAAGAGTTAATAAGCCAATTATTATTATTATTTTTAAGATTTATTTATTTTATTATGTATACAGTGTTCTGTGTGCATGTACACTCACAGACCAGAAGAGGGCACCAGATCTCATTGTAGATGGTTATGAGCCACCCTGTGGTTGCTGGGAATTGAACTCAGGACCTCTGGAAGAACAAGCAGTGCTCTTAACCTCTGAGCCATCTCTCCAGCCCCTAATAAGCCAATATTAACAGAAGAATCTCAGCTCCCTTTTTATGAAATAGAAGGTTTTGTGATTCACTGATGGACGCTTAGACATTTTCCTTTAAGTGTAGTGTAAATATCTGATATGTAGGATGTCTGATATGTGACCCCTAAAGGATCTTGACTCCCAGGCTGAGAACCACTGCTTTAGGTAACAACATTGAAATGGGATTTGAAGAATGAAGAGACATCATTAGGTGTGAAGAGGTCACGATGACATGAAATGTGTCACTCTCAGAATGACATATGGCATCTGGGAGAGGAGAAGGAATTTGCACAGGATGCTTAAGGAACTCAAAGAAAAGTAATCCTATTATTGGTGCAAAGTGACCAAGGACAGGATGGCTGAGGAAGTGAATAGGGGCATATCTTGGAGGGCCCAATGTTCTGGACTTTGGCCTAAAAGGAGTTTCTTGTTTTAATTTTATTTTAATTATATGTATGGTAGCTTGCTGGCATATGTGTATGTGTATTATGTGCATGTCTCTTACTCTCAGAGGTCAGAAGAGGGAGTCAGAGTCCCTGGAACAGGAGTTTCAGATGGTTGTGAGCCACTGTGTGAGTGCTAGGAGTTGAAATCTGGTTCCCTGAAAAATATCTAAAAACAAAAATTTTTTTTTACTTATTTCAAGTGTCTTGAGTGTTTTGTCTACATGTATATCTGTGCACCATGTATGTGCCTGGTGCCCTCTGAGGCCAGAAGAAGGTTTGAATCTCCTGGAACTAGAGTTAGGTAGAGTTATGTGTCACCATGTGGGTGTTAGGATTGAACCCAGGCTTTCTGGAAGAGCTCCTAACCATTGAGCCGTCTCCCAAGCCCCATAGAGAATGAGTTGTAAGTATCATTTTGTTGGCTGCTGAGAATAGATTGTATTGGTTAGGGCAGAAAAAGATACAGGTGATCACTTAGGAGGAGTGTTGAGAAGGGCTAAGGAAGTGATGTGTGAGCTCCGTGGGAGAGCACTCAGGAGGCGGCAGACCGGGGTTTGAAATGTGCCAGCGTCTTGCTGGAGTTCCCCAGGGTGACGGGGAGTCTGTTGAGAAGAGTTAAGAGTTCACGTCACTCCTGGAAGTGGAGGGACTGAAGAGATGCTGTTTTCCATTTCCCCCTCTCTTTCTCAGTAAATAATAACTATTCTTTCCTTCCTTTTTTCTTCCAAGAAAGGTTCTTTATGTGGAGGGGGATGATCAGCTTACGCTGGGGCATGCTTTGAGTTTTGTTTAGCATCTTTTCAAGACTTTTTTAGTCTTTACCAATCTTAATTCTATTAAAGAGTAATAAGGAGCATGGCATATCGTGTATAATGACCATTTTGTTTGTCTGTATAATTTAGCTGATCTATTTACAAGAATTAAAAAAAGTCTATAACTGTACAGAGTTGTAGTTCAGACTTAGGAAGAGAAGCCTGGTCGGCTCTTAGATTACCAGTTACCTTCCCAGTGGGGATGGATGGTGCGATCTTAGCTTCATGTTTCCAGCAGTTTCGTAGGTTTATCTCAGCAGGGTAGTCAGAGAGAGGACGGTGAGAGCCCCAGCTTGATACGCTTTCCAGACCCAGAGCTGGTCTTTAACAACAGTGGGAGTTTCCGTGGGCAGATTTCATTTGCTTGTTTACTGTAAGTTAGGAAAGCTAATTACTGATGGAAATATGAAAAGTGGAGACTAGCGTGAATGGGTAATGTTAGTTTTGCTAACAGTATGTTGTTTCTTCTTGTTCATTTGGTATCTGTTGAATGTTAGCTCTGTGGGAATTCATCCGGATCTACTCTGCGGTTCTGCTGCAGTCTCCAGCCAGGCTTCACGCTGGGGTTATGACGTCGAGTGAGAAACGTCACCTCGTTGCCGCTTGGCTGCAGTTCTTTCTTTGGAACGCTACCATGTAATTTCTTCTCTGCTTGAACATTTTGGTGTTGTAGGGAGCTGAAAATTGCTTGGAAGGCCTGACCTTTGTGATCACAGGCGTGCTGGAGTCCATTGAACGCGAAGAGGCCAAGTCTCTAATTGAACGTTATGGAGGGAAGGTAACAGGAAACGTGAGCAAGAAAACCAACTATCTCGTCATGGGCCGGGACAGCGGGCAGTCCAAGAGTGACAAGGTGGGTCCGTCCGCTGGCTCCCCGCAGTGTGGCTGTTGGTGGCAGTGCTGCTGGCCACATTCCAGTGAGAGAAGAAAAGGAGGCCTGTAGTTTGGTTGTCTCCACATACCGTGTACACACTGTCGGTCGGGGCTATAGGGTTTTGTCTTTTTAGTGGGGAGCATAGTTGCTGTTTATTTGACTTTGTGTATTCTAGTTTAAGTCTTTTTAAAAACATTTTTAACGTAGAGGCATACAGTTTTGTTTTTTAGTTCCAAGTTTTCTTATGCATGCCTTATAGATCCCATCTTAAGGTTCCATTGTTGGAACCTGTGTGAGTGTGAGGAAGAAGCAGAGGTCTGCGCGAAGTAACAAGATGTACCCGACTAATTCTGTCTCCACTTTGCACAGAGCAGTTCTAGGTACATATGCGGCCACACCCACCTTTTTATGTAGGTACTGGGGATTTGAACTCAGGTCCTTTCATTGGTGCACCCAGCATACTTAGCTACTGAGCTATATCCTGAGCGGCCCCCCCCCCCTTTTTTTTTTTGAGACAAAGTAGCTTTGTACCTTTCCTGGAACTCACTCTGTAGTTCCAGGGAATCTGAAGCCCATTGTAGACCTTCTTGGGTACCAGGCATACTCATGGTACACAGATACACAGATGAGCAAAACACTCATACACATACAATAAAATCTTCAAAGTAATTACTAATATATTCTGGAGTTTAACTTACAATGTGGTTCTTCATCTACCAGTAGGCCTTAAAATAATTTATCCTCTACAGAAGGAAGTGGTTCGGATGGAGTTCTGATGACTCGTATTTTAATCAACAGGCAGCCGCTCTGGGAACAAAAATCCTTGATGAAGATGGTCTGTTGGATCTGATTCGAACTATGCCAGGCAAGAAATCCAAGTATGAAATAGCTGCTGAAGCTGAGGTGTGTCTAAGACAAACCTGGGTTATTGAAGTTGGCATAAGACCTCGTGTGTGATGGGGATGCATAACATATAGACACTACTGTGTGTGGTCTGGAAGAGCAGACTCCCCTGCACCTCAAGGGAATTCCTTGTGACCCAAAAGACTGTGTCTCAGGATGCCTTTGGTGTTTGTTTACCTTTCAGGGGAGGGTGACAAATAGTGTGCTGTGTATACCACACCTACGAATTCTTATCTTCCATCTGTTTGGTTTTTTTTTTTTTTTAAGACAGGGTTTCTCTGTGTAGTTTTGGAGCCTGTCCTGGATCTCGCTCTATAGACCAGGCTGGCCTCGAACTCACAGAGATCCGCCTGGCTCTGCCTCCCAAGTGCTGGGTTGAAAAAAAAATACTTAGCCTTGGTTGGTAAGGAATTTGATATGTAGACCAGGCTGGCTTCAAACTCATAGAGATCCACATGCCTCTGCCACTGGAATGCTGGGATTAAAGGCGTGTGCCACTACACCTGGCCACAATTTTTAAATTTGTGTGTATGTCTCTGTGTGTGTGTGTGTGTGTGTGTGTGTGTGTGTGTCTGTCTGTCTGTCTGTCTGTCTATCTATCTATGCACATGCACATGAACGCGGTGCTCACAGAGGCCAGAAGAGGGCATCTTTCCCTGGATCTAGAGTTATGTGCAGTTGTAAGCCACCTGACATGGGTTCTGGGAACTGAACTCATGTCCTCTGCAAGAGAAGTAAGTGCTCCTACCTGCTGAGCCATGTCTCCAATCCATATTCTTTATTGTTGTATTGACTTTATTATAAATGTTGATGCCTGAACATTTTGTTTTCTGTTCTTTGTTTTTTAAAGAGGCGTTTATCAGCATCTTTAGTGAAAACTTTACTAGGAGTTTTTCAATTATGACAGAAGCTAGTCTCTATTGCCTTTCAACAAAGGGTAAAAAAAATAATAAAAGGAGAAGGAGTAGGAGAAAAAGAAGAAGAAAAGTTGGCTCACATGGCTAAGCTGGGGGCAGGATGGACTCAGTCTGCCTAGCTGGCAGTACTGACCCTTTCATTTTCTGTGCTTGCACCTCCCAGTGAGTGCTGTTTTTCATTCCACCACCTGCCTGTCCACATGCAGGACACAGGAGTGCCTGGATGCCAGGACTACTGTCCCCAGCTCCGTCACCAGTGTGACAAGATTGTCCGTCCAGTTTCTTCCAGGAGAAAAGCCCCAGGGAATGGTGGGGTTCTGTACCCATGGTCAGGTTGCAGTAGGAGATGGTGGGGTTCTGTACCCATGGTCAGGTTGCAGTGGGGATGGTGGGGTTCTGTACCCGTGGTCAGGTTGCAGTAGGGGATGATGGGGTCTGTACCCTTGGTCAGGTTGCAGTGGGGGATGGTGGGGTCTGTACCCGTGGTCAGGTTGCAGTGGGGGATGATGGGGTTCTGTACCCGTGGTCAGGTTGCAGTGGGGGATGGTGGGGTTCTGTACCCATGGTCAGGTTGCAGTGGGGGATGATGGGGTCTGTACCCGTGGTCAGGTTGCAGTAGGGGATGGTGGGGTTCTGTACCCGTGGTCAGGTTGCAGGACGTAGGGGATGAACGTGCTGCTCCGTGGTCACCTGCAGTGTGTGTGTTTGCCGTACAGCACAGTGTTCCTATTGTCCTTTCTCGGCTCCAGGATCCTGCACGACATTGTGCTGTCCAGCCTCCTCCAGCCTAGGGTAGTCCTGTCGTTCTTTACTTTCTTCAGTCACAGTAGGAGAATGTTTGTCGTGGTGTTGTGTGACATTGTCACAATTAGATTGTGTTACCCAGTGTGGCAGGAATACCACAGGGTCATACAGTGTCCTTTCCGGTGTGTCTCGTGCACATGATGCTGATAGATCTTGATACTTGGTTGATATGGTGTCTGCCGCTCTTCTCCATGAGTGGAATGACTTCCTGCTTTGGAAGTGATAACTTTTTTGAGTGGATAGTTATTTTGAATCTCCAGAAATGTCTTCCCTTAAATGGTCATTCCTAAGGTCTAGCATTACTGGAAGGCAGTTAACTGTTTTAGATTTAAGATTAAGATTATTTACATTCCTCAAAATTCACTTTTTTTTTTAGTGTAATTCACACACCTGTGCAGTGATCATCACTATCTAACTAAAAAGTTATTTGGCTTATTTTTGATGGTATGTATTTTATTTGTCTGGCACATGGCATGCATGTGGAGGTCAGAACCAACTGGCCTGAGTTGGTTCTCCTTTCACAGTGTGGGTTCTGAGGATTGAACTTAGGACATTAGGCTTGGTGGCAAGCACCTTTACCCACTGAACCATCTTGTTGGCCCAGTTACTGCATCTAATTCCAACACTGTCATTACCTCCAAGAAGAAATCCTGTACTTACTGATGGTTGCTTGTCATACCCTCTGCCTGGCGGTCACTGTGCTGTTCTTTGTTTTATGGATTCGCCTGTTTTGGACATTTAATATATGTAGAATCATACCATATGTGGCGTTTTGTTTTTAGCCTTTTCACTTTTTATACTGGCTTCAAGGCATACCAAGTTGTAGTATGTATTACTATTCAGTCCTTTTCCGATAGTGTCCCATTGGGTGGCTCTGGGTAGTTTTTGGTTTATCCTAAGTTCCCCAGAGATGTTTGGACTCTTTCATTTGATGACTATAATGTGTATGCACACCATATACTACAGTGCTGCTCTGACTTTGTATATGCAAGGTTTTGAGGAGACATTAGCTTTATGTAGTCAAGAAACTTTAGGACAGTTGTCTACCCCGTGACCCTCTCTTTTTATTTGAAACTGACCACTCGATTCTTGGCTTTCTGTACCTATTGTTAATGTCTGTGAGTTTGGAGAGTGGTGGTGACCTGACACCTCCATTGTGACAGCAGCAGCCTGGCTCAGTAGCTCCCCTGGCTGTCACCTCGCCTCGGGGGCATGTGTACAGCAGGATAGAAGTCGTCTGTGTTTCATCAGGGGCTGTTTTGTTTTCTTCTTTTTTCCCCTCTTCAGATGAAGAAAGAAAAGTCCAAATTGGAGCGAACACCCAAAAAAAATGACCAGGGAAAAAGAAAAGTTAGCCCAACTGAGAAGGAGTCAGCGTCTAAAAAGAGCAAACCGACCCCCCAAAAGGACAGCCCTGCAAAGGCCACCAAGAAGGAAGCGAATGTGTTTCGGAGGGGCCTGGACTTCACGGAGCAGGCGGTCAAGGAGACGCCTGGCCACGGCAGGGCTCGGGGTCCGGCCGAGGACCGCAGTGGGGACCGAGTGGAGAGCCTGCTCTGGGTGGATAAGTACAAGCCCACCTCACTCAAGAGCATCATTGGACAGCAGGGGGACCAGAGCTGTGCCAACAAGCTGCTGCGCTGGCTCCGGAACTGGCACCAGAGTTCCCCCGGAGAGAAGAAGCACGGTGATTGCCCACGTAGTCGTTTGTGTGTGTCTGTCGGCAGGTAGTGCTCAGCTGCACACGTGGGCAGAGGCCCGCGGCTGGGTCATCTGCCTGTCAGCAAGTGTCCACTGAGAGCTTGTCCAGAGCCCAGGGGCTGTCCTAGGCCCTGGTGGTGCTGCTGTGGGCAGGGTGGGAGCCCCAGAGAGTTGGGGACTGTGAGCCAGCTATGAAATGCATGTGCCAGGTACTGTTGTAGGGGTAAGTACAGGGAGCTCGGGATGCCGGCGTGGAGTCAGGGAAGAGGATGTGAGCTCTCTGGGAGACAGCTAGGTGCGGGACCTGTGTGTGATACCGGGCAGAAGGAATGACCAGTCCAAGGTCTGAAGGCCTGTAGACCTGTGAGAGAGAGAGAGACAGACAGACAGACAGACAGACACCAGTGAGAGCGCTCACCGCCCAGGAGGGAAAGGCATGAAGCACAGTGGCCTGAAGCTCATTTGCTTTTGGTAGTGCAGTAGGGCCGCGTGCGCGCGCGTGCTCTGCTCTGGATGGCCCTGGGCGGTTCAGGAACGATTCCTGCTGCTCTGGGGTGTCTGGGAGGTGGTGCATGTTAATGCTCTGGAACTTCTTCTCCCCTGCAGCAAAATTCGGCAAACTTTCCAGCAAAGATGACGGCTCCAGTTTCAAGGCAGCGCTGCTCTCCGGCCCGCCGGGCGTTGGCAAAACCACAACTGCTTCCCTTGTGTGCCAGGTGGGTGCGGTGGAATGGTCAAACCTGCAGGGAGCAGACAGCTCTTGGGTGTGCAGACCCACAGTGTGCATTGTTCTAAAGCCAGACTGCAGAACTTTGTTCGGCTCAGGTGAAGTTTGTCACTGCTTCCTTTAAAAATACCACTATTGTGGCCGGGTGTGGAGGTGCGTGTCCGTAATCCCAGCACTGGGGAGGCAGGTGGAATTCTGTGAAACAAGGCCAGCCAGGCCTACATGGTGAGTTCCATGGCACAGTATGTTTATAAAACCAAAGAGAGCGAACAGCTGTCCCACACCTGTTATTCTCTTGGCTGTTATAATAGAATCCATTTCCCCTTCAATGTGGAGGCTGTGTTCCCAGGCCCCCGTAGGTGCCGTAGCTGCAGGCAGTCCAGGGCCCTGTGGACCACGCTTTCCCTCTGCCCTGCAGCATTGCCACTTGGTGCTAGGTAGGGTTCCTCGGTCCTTCTGTGTCTGGGTACTGGTGCCCTCCCTCCCTTCCCACTCTTGTTCTTTGGGGCCATTTTGAAGTTCACTGTGATGCTGTGGCAGGTGGTCTGATAACCAGGTGTGAGCCACTGCACCTGGCTGACCAGCTGCGGTTTTAAGAGCAAACTTCTGTGTGTGTTGTTTGTCTGTATGGTTTAAGAATCTCTAATACAAAAAAAAAAAAAAATCCCTAATACTAGTAAATTTAATGTTAAATTTGTGGTCTGTTAGTATCATACTTAATTTTTTTTTTTTTTTTCTTTTTTTGGTTTTTCGAGACAGGGTTTCTCTGTGTAGTTTTGCGCCTTACCTGGAACTCACCCTATAGACCAGGCTGGCCTCGAACTCATACTTAATATTTTTATTCGTGGTTTTTTATATGAGTTTTGGGACCTCTGTTCCTTAATTAGCTCCCCCCCCGGTGGGGGATCATTTGCACTGTGATAGTAACAATTTCCAATATTTTGATTAGGAATTGGGCTACAGTTACGTGGAACTAAATGCAAGTGACACTCGGAGTAAGAACAGTTTGAAAGCAGTTGTTGCTGAATCCTTGAACAACACCAGCATCAAAGGCTTTTATACAAGTATGTGGCTACAGATGTGGTTTGAGAACAAGTCACTCAGTGTTGTGTGGTGAGCACCACTGTGTGGTGAGCATCCTGGGCCAAGACAGGAAAGGCCTCTGACGTAACTCCTGGAGCAGTGGTTACCTGCTTTGGTCTGAGAGGGTTCTGAGAATGTGATCAATATGTGTACATACACCTAGTGTTCATTTTGTATGATTTTAGACAAGTCCCAGGTGAATCCTGGAAAGGAGTATGGAAAATAAATGAAAAATACAGTGTGCTGTATGAGGTCATACGGCCTGTGTAAGGCCTGTGGTTGAGGAGGAAATTGTGTGAGGCATTCTGTAACCCACCGGTAAAGGGATGGTATTTGTTCAAAAAGCCTTGAAGAATGAGGGGCCCATTGTGGTTCAGGCTGTGACAGTGGGGGAAATGGAGATGTGTAAGTTAAGGATCAAACGTGCCGGTGGAGACTTACTTAGAACCTTGGCATTTTTAATGGGAGAAATCAGTTTTTGAAAGAAGTTGCTCAGAAAATATCCTTTCTCACACACACAGTCTCTTTCTATTTGTGTGTGTGTGTGTGTGTGTGTGTGTGTGTGTGTGTGTGTGTGTGTACACATCACCACACCCAAGATTTTTTGTGTGTTGTAGGGTTTGAACTCAGGTTCTTGTGTTTGCTAGGCAAACACTGTACTGACAGTTACCTCTCCACACTACTTCTTGTATGTGGCTGTTAGTTCATACAGTTGAGCAATCTGGCATTTTCCCTCAAGTTTAAATCATACATAATTTCTAATTTAGAAATTCCAGTTCTTGGAATTTAGCTGTCATTATACTTTAATGTGTGCACAATGTTGTGTGTACAGACACACACACACATACACTGTAGACAGACAAACACACATAGACACATACATACATATGGGATATTTAATTATTAATATGTCATAGCAAAAGCTTGGAAGCATCTTAATATTTCATCAATAAACTAAATTTTTATAATAATATTAATAGTTTATTATTATAAAGTCAAATATTAAATTACATTAAAAAAGAAGTATTCTTGGGGTTGGACATTCCCTCTCCTGGTGTGTAGACATTCATGCATACAAAACACTAGTATACACAAAATAAGTAAATCTTTTTATTATTAGGGTTTTTTTTTGTTGTTGTTTTTTGTTTTTTGCTTTTTGAGACAGGGTTTTTTTGTGTAGCCTTGGCTGTCCTGGAACTCGCTCTGTAGCCCAGGCAGAGATCCACCTGCCTCAGCCTCCCAAGTGCTGGGATTAAAGGTGTGTGCCACCACTGCCTGGTAGATAAATCTTAAGGAAAAAAAATATTATCTATAGATGGATGGATGGATGGATGGATGGATGGATGGATGGATGGATGGATGGATGGAAATGGATCAGTGGTCACTGATTAAGTGGAAAACCACAAGGCACACCTTTAAGGGAGCTGCTGGGGAGAAGAACTGGGACTGCAGAAGGGTGGGAGAGTTTCTTCTCATGGCGTAACTCCTGCAGTTGTCCAAACTTGAATGTGTTTAGAACTTCTGGGAACTGGCAGTTTGAGCGTGTTCACACTGTGTTTTTGTCCCATCTCACTCCTGGCCAGGTGGAACAACTCCTTCAGTAAGCTCGAAGCATGCTCTCATCATGGATGAGGTCGACGGCATGGCCGGCAGTGAGGACAGGGGCGGAATTCAGGTAACGCAACGCTCTGTCTTTTTGTTTTACTGTTGGGATTTAGATGAAGAAATACGGGTTATATGCATGGATATTCATAGCAATTGAGGGCTTTTTTAAAAATACTAAAATATATAATTTGCATAATATCTGTTTTTTTTTTAATAATGATTTTTATGTTCTAAATTTGCCTTTTAGGAACTAATAGGCCTGATAAAGCATACTAAAATTCCCATCATTTGTATGTGCAATGACAGAAATCACCCCAAAATTCGCTCTTTGGTTCATTATTGTTTTGATCTTCGTTTCCAAAGACCTCGGGTTGAACAGATTAAGGTATGATGATTGTCATTAAAAAACAACGAAAACAACAGATTTATTTGGTGCGTGTCCCTGCGTGTCCAAGAGCACACACTTGTGAGCTCATGCATGTGCAGTAGCGTGTGTGTGGGGGTCAGAGGGCACCCTTTGTCTGTTAGTTCTCTCCTGTACCATGCAGGTTCTGGGGCCGGTCTCAGGCAGCAGGCGGGATGGAAGTGCCTTTACCCTCTGAGCTAGCCTGCTAGCTGTCTTCGGGTTCCCATTGCTGTGATGAAACTCCATGACCCAGCGCAACTTGGGGAGGAAAGGGTTTTTTTGGCTCACATCACTGTTCGCCACAGAAGGAAGTCAGGAACTCAAACAGAGGCAGGAGCTGATGCAGAGGCTATGGAGGGGTCCTGCTTATTGGCTTGCTCAGTCTGCTTTCTTATAGAAACCAGGACCACCAGCCCAAGGATGGCACTACCCATAGTGGGCTAAGCCCTCCACATCGATCACTAATTAAGAAAGTGCCCTGCAGGTGCCTGATCTTATGGAGGCATTTTCTCAATCCCCTTTCCTCTTCTTGGATGACTGTAGCTTCTGTCAGGTTGATATAAAACTAGCCAGCACACTGGCCCAGAATTTCTTTTTTAAATGACATTATCATCTTTATAGAAAGGTTGATTTTAACTTTAGACAATGTCATATTGTAGCCAATGAGTTTATCCAAGGTGTGTTGATTGCCAAATGAAACCTCAAGGGTCAGTTTTTGTTTTTTGGTTTTTTGAGACAGGGTTTCTCTGTGTAACAGTCCTGGCTGTCCTGGAACTCACCCTGTAGACCAGGCTGGCCTCAAACTCACAGAGATCCACCTGGCTCTGCCTCCCAAGTGCTGGAATTAAAGGCGTGCGCCACCACTGGCTGGCTCAAGGGTCAAATTTTAAAAGTATCTCATAAATATTTTTATAGAATTGCAGATGCTATTAGTTAAAAAAAAAAGAAAAAGGTCAATGATAATTTCCTTGCTTGTCAATTTCAGAGTGCAATGCTGTCTATTGCATTTAAAGAGGGTTTAAAGATCCCTCCTCCAGCTATGAATGAAATAATTTTGGGAGCTAATCAAGATGTCAGACAGGTGAGTCAGATATATACTACGTGACAGCTGTTACTTTCTGAAATTTGATTTTATTATTTCTGTGCATAGGTATTTTGCCTGCATGCATGTCTGCACTGTGGGCCAGTATTGGCAGAGGCCAGAAGCGGGCATTCGAATCCTTGGAAATGGAGTTACAGGTGGCTGTGCGCTGCTGCCATGTGGGTGCTGGGAGAGCAGCCAGTGCTCTTAACTGCGGAGCCGTCTCTCCAGCTCTTGACAGCTGTGAATTCTTTTGCCCCCTCATTCTTAGGAGACCAGCAGCCCTTCCTCGTCCTGACATTGTCTCACTGACCTTTCTTGTAGGTTTTACATAATATGAGCATGTGGTGTGCACAGAGCAAGGCACTGACTTACGACCAAGCCAAGGCTGACTCTCAGAGGGCCAAGAAGGACATCAAACTGGTAACCGTGTTTCCCTTCTTAGTTCTGAAGTGTTTCTTGTCCTGCTTGTACGGTCTTTGTGGACAGCGTACTTCCTTGATGGACCTGTGAGCCCAAGGACTTGTCAGACCTGTAGACAGCGGCGGGCCAGTGCACTTTTCCTCAAGCGTGGTCATCGTCGTTACAGATTCCAGAAGTGGGTGTTTCACGGGAGACCCAGGCTTCATCGTGCAGGGTGGCTTTTTCAGTGCACTTTCTGCCTGCATTCATGGCCAGCATGGTTTTGTGCTGCTGGGAATTAGGTGTTTAACCTCCAAAGCTGGGGTCTCTGTCACTTACCTCTGTGCTCGGTTTTGCTCGTTAGAGTGATGATAAGTTTTTTTTGTTTTATTGAGACAGGGTTTCTCTGTGTAGCTTTGGTGCCTGTCCTGGAACTCACTCTGTAGCCCAGGCTGGCCTGGAACTCACAGAGATCCGCCTGGGAGTGCTGGGATTAAAGGCGTGCACCAATACCAGTCTTTTCCATCTCTATAGCTCTGCCTTTTCCTGGGTTTCATACAATGGGAGTCAGATAGTATATGGTCTTTGGAGAAAGACTTCTTCCGCACTGGAGAGTTCATTTGTGTACATTTAAGGCTCCGTCATGTCTCTTTTCCTTTCCCGTCCTTTTTGGTTGTTTCGTTGGTCTTTCGAGATTGTGTGGCCTGGAGCTCAGTTGGGCTGGCTGTAGGACAGAGTCTAGCTGAGGCTGACCTTGAACTCCATCTCTCAAGTGCTGGGATTACAGGTGTGTCCCACCATTCCTGGCTGTATTTTTTTTTTTTTTTAAAAAGATTTATTTATTTATTCTGTATACAGTGTTCTGCCTGCACATATCCCTGCAGGCCAGAAGAGGGCACCAGATCTCATTACAGATGGTTGTGAGCCACCATGTGGTTGCTGGGAATTGAACTCAGGACCTTTGGAAGAACAAGCAGTGCTCTTAACCTCTGAGCCATCTCTCCAGCCCTCCTGGCTGTATTTTTGATTAAAGTTTTTGAGTAATAGGCCTGGATATGTATCACTTTATTTACCCATTTGGTCATTGAAGGCCATCTTCGTCCTCCCAGATTTTGGCAGTGATGATGAAGGTGTTGTGAACTGTTCATCTGGGACCCCTGAAGGCTCTGCCACTCTCCTCCGCGGGCACTGAAGGCCCTGGTGCTCCATGTCTTTCCCAGGATTGGGTTGGGTCATTCGGTCATTATGTACCCTTCTTTGCAGGGTCCATTTGACGTTGCCCGGAAAGTGTTTGCAGCTGGAGAGGAGACTGCACACATGTCCCTGATGGACAAATCGGATCTCTTTTTCCATGACTATTCCATAGCCCCCCTCTTTGTCCAGGAGAACTACCTCCATGTGAAGCCTGTGGCTGCAGGGTAAGCACTGAGGGCAGGCAGTGAGGGCAGGTTAG
The DNA here is from genome assembly GCF_049852395.1 of Peromyscus maniculatus bairdii. Classification (NCBI taxonomy): domain Eukaryota; kingdom Metazoa; phylum Chordata; class Mammalia; order Rodentia; family Cricetidae; genus Peromyscus; species Peromyscus maniculatus. Next base: position 60,723,192 of record NC_134861.1, on the reverse strand, counting down.
GACCCTCCCGCACGGCGGAGGCCGCGCACGCATGTGCGTGCAGAGCGGCTGGGAGGGAGAGTGTAACCCGGACTGGTTCTTCTCCGCAGGGGGGACATGAAGAAGCACCTGATGCTCATAAGCCGGGCCGCAGACAGCATTTGTGACGGTGACTTAGTGGACAGTCAGATCCGGAGTAAGCAAAACTGGAGTCTTCTGCCCACACAGGTGAGTGTGGGCCTGCCTCGGCTGGAGAAGGCTCTCACGGTTCCTGTATTCATAGTTAACATTTATTTTACGTGTGCAGGGTTTTGCCTGCATGGGTGCATGCTGGTGCCTGTGGAGCTCAGAAGAGCACACCAGCGCCCTAGAAATGGAGTTACTGATGGTTGTGAGCTGCCATGTGGGTGCTGGAAACCAAACCAGGTCCTCTGGAAGAGCAGCCAGTGCCCGTAACTGCTGAGCCGTCTCTGGTCTTTGTGGCAATTACTGACTGTTTAGAGAAAAATACTCTGGTCGCTGTTGTCTTTATTTGTTCAGAAGTGTTTTAATGTAGCGGAGGAATGGGAATAAGAAGTCTAGGTGTCAGCTCTAGCCACAGGTGGCCATCAGGAGTGTCATCTGCGGTTCTGCCTGCAGAATCTTGGTGCGTTTGTGGCGTCTCGGAAGGAGGTGCAGAGTCCCTCCCAGAACAAGTACAGCCAGGGCAGGGATCACAGGCTTCTTCCTTGTTGCAGAGGTCAGTTGATGTGAGGTGCCGTGAAAACAGATTCACTATACACTTGATCTTTAAAAGCATCCTTATTCCAGAGCCTTGTGCGTGCAAGACAGCAGCCCTCTACCACTAATGCGTCCCGCAGCTCTGAGTTTGCTGTCTGCTCAGCAGCATCACTGGTCTGAGGAACAAACACGGTTTCCAGAAAACTGCCCTCTCTGTTCTGTTGTTTAAGTCCTGAGCTGTGGTGCTCTGGTTAGCCTGGATTCATTCTGTAACCAAGCTGCTCTCAGACTTGTGGCTGCCCTATGTTGGTCTCTCCAGGTGAATATCACCACACCCGACCTTCTCTCAATTGTACCCATACATTGGCTTGAAAATCAAAAAAGTGCAGATCTGTTTACTTTTATAAAATTGGTACAAAAAAGTTTCCTTTCCTTAGTGGTTGTACATTTGAGATTTTATCTTAAAGAAGTAATATTAAGCTCAGAAACAGCACTATATCACACTGTTCTCCAAGCATCAGTTTTGGTAGGAAAACATCGCAGGAAGCTCCCGTGCCCAGCTCCAGGGTGGTTCACAGAGATTACCTAAGGGAAACTTGTGAGAAAATATTAGACCAAGACAGGATACAACGTTTATGGAAAGTTTAATTCAAGCCTTCAGAAAACTGAAAACGCTGGCCAGAGAAGACGTCTCAAGTCACACTACCCCTCCCCTTTGCCTCTTGCTGGTGGCAGTTTAGTGTGTTCTCACCTCGCCAGTTCACACTCTCATCGCCCTGTGCCTTCGCTTGCTTATGCTGAAGATGACCACATTCCCCTTAGCGATTCTGCCTTATGGTATTGGCATCAGGGAAATGATGGGTCATGGAGGTTGGCTGGTCGAGGCCGCAAGGTGTCCTGAGACAGTTTTAGACCAGGGTGGATTGCAGTCTCTGTTTTCATTCCCTTCCTCTTCTCTCCACTTCACCTCTGTGCACTGGTGTCTGTGTGTGCACGCACATCTGTGTGGAGGCCAGAGGCCAACCTTGGGAATTAGTCATCAGGTGCTGTCTACCTGGGTTTTTGTTTGTTTTGTTTTGTTTGGTTGTGTTTTGAGCAGGGTCTTACTGTGTAGCCTTGGTTGGCCTGGAGCTCTCTTTATAGATGAGACTGTCCTTGAACTCAGAGAGATCTGCCTGTTTCTACCTTCTAAGTGCTGGGATTAAAGGTGTGCACTGCTATACTTAGTTTTTTTTTCTTGTGTGTGTGTATACACATGCATGTAGCTGTCTGTCTGTGTAAATGTATGCTGTGTGTGTGTGTGTGTGTGTGTGTGTGTGTGTGTGTGTAAGCAAGCCAGAAGAGGGCATCGAATCCCCTGGAGCTGGAGTTAGAGGTGGCTGTGAGCCACACCACTAGTTGTGCTGGGAACTGAACTTGTGTCCTCGGAAGAATAATAAGCACTTTTTTTTTTCTTTTCAAGAGAGGGTTTCTTTTTGTAGCCCTGGTTGTCCTGGAACTCACAGAGATCCGCCTGCCTCTGCCTCCTGAGTGCTGGGATTAAAGGCGTGCGCCACCATGCCTGGCCAGTAAGCGCTCTTACCTGTTGAGTCATCTCTCCAGCTCCCCCGTCTGTCTGTTTATCCATCCATCCATCTATCTATAGTAGATGACTGTCTGTCTGTCTGTCTCTGTGTGGCTACGTGCATACAAGTGCCGGTACCCAGGGAGGCAAGTCTATTGGACCTTCCTGGAACTGGTGTTAGAGGCAGCCCAGTGTGGGCACTAAGAACTAAACCAGGGTCCTCTGGAAGAGCACTAAGTAGTGTTAATGACTGAGCCATCTCTCCAGCCCCCGGGTAATAGAGCTGGGGTCTCTTGATGGCCTGGAGCTTGATTAGGCTACAGTGGCTGGTCCCTGAGTCCCCAGGATCCTCTTGTCTCCTCTCCAGTGTTGGGGTTACAAGCCTGCATTATAATGCCTGGCTTTTCCATGGCTGTTGGGATCCAACTCAGGTCCTCATGCTGGGCTGGCAAGCACTTTACTAAACTCTGCCCAGTCTCTATTCTGTTGTGCCAGTCCACTTTTGAGTGCTATAATGCACTGACCACAAACTAGGTAAACCGTAAAGAAAAGTTTCTTGAGCTCACCGTTTTGGGAGATGAGGAGCCTGTGTCTGGTGATGGCCTCCTTGCGTAAAGAGTGCTGAGGTGGTAGAGTGTATCATGGCGGAAGGTGGACGTGTGCTTGATCTCTCTTTCTCTTATAGAGCATCCGGCATTCACTTAGGAGAGCTCCATTGTAGTGACTTTCCCTATTCCAAATCACTTTGCAGTGACCCTACCTTCAGAGTTGGGTTAAGTTTCCACCTCTTCATACCTCCCAATGGGGAGGAGAGCTGCTAAAGAAATAACTTTAGACCACATTTAAATTCTGGACTATGGCCGGGCGGTGGTGGCGCACGCCTTTAATCCCAGCACTCGGGAGGCAGAGCCAGGCGGATCTCTGTGAGTTCGAGGCCAGCCTGGGCTACCAAGTGAGTCCCAGGAAAGGCGCAAAGCTACACAGAGAAACCCTGTCTCAAAAAAACCAAAAAAAAAAAAAAAAAAAAAAAAATTCTGGACTATGTTTGATTTTACCCTCTCCCAGGCCATTTATGCCAGTGTTCTTCCTGGAGAGTTGATGAGGGGCTATATGACTCAGTTTCCCTCCTTCCCAAGCTGGCTGGGGAAGTACTCCTCCACGGGCAAACATGATCGGATTGTTCAGGACCTCGCCTTGCACATGAGTCTCAGGTAAGTGAATTCGTGCATCCCTGTTATTTTGGTGGTAGGTGCATTGCCCTACTCCGTAAGGATGGTACGCGCTTGAAGACGGCTTGAAGTTTGAGGTTTGACGGTATTGCTCATCAGCTAAATGATCCTGGATAAGTTCCTGCCATTTGGCCTGAATCCTATCCTCTGATGTCAGCATGAAACTTAAAAAAAAAAACAAAAAACAGACAGATGGCAGTTGTGTCCTGATTTAAGGGACATTTTTTAAAACCATCTGAGGTCTGCTATTTTTTGTTATTGGAAGCATGTCTGTTTTAGTGGTATAACACTGCTCTTCAGAATAGTTAATGTGAAGAAACAGCTTCTACCTGTTTTACTAGAAAGCTGACCCAGTCCTGACTGAGATAGGGACACAGGTTGGCACACGCAGGAGTGTCATTATCTGCCATGCGGATAATGAAGGTGAATACACTTGGAAATGTTTAAAGTTCAAAAGTACTCGAGTTTGTCACAGTTTATTAATGTTTATAAGCTTTTCAGTGTGAAAGATCTGCTTATGCCCACGAAGGCTGCTGAAGAATCCCATTTCCATTTCTGGCCTGGCTGTTACTGCTGGATCCAGATCCACCCTGGCCACTGTGTAAAGGCGAGGCAGTTCCTGGCCTGGGAAGTTTCGGTTCCCTTAAATTCCCTCGTGCGACCTCATGGCAAGAGTCCTGTTCCACCCTAGCTGTCTGTTGCTGCTCTAACACCGAGTGATTAAAACCACCCGAAGTTACTGTCTCCCTGAGGGGTTCTCTGGGTAGGCACAGTGCCGTCCCCAGGTCCTTATAAAACGGAGGCTGCTCCGTCAGAGTGAGGGAGATCTGGAGGACTGTTCTGTGGCATGGGAGACGGGGGAGCCCCCAGGCTGTTTGGGGCTTGCTGGAATTGCCAGTGTCACTTCCACACCCAGCCTGAGGTCCTCCAGCTTGAAGTACCTGGGATGATATTGCCAGGCTAGAGGCAATTGTAAAAACTTAGAATGGTGGCATTACAAATATTATTTTGCTCAGTTTTTTACCTTAAGGGACTGCCAGTATTTGGGAGAGGAAAAAGTCATTTCTTTATTTTTTGGGTTTTTTTGAGACAGGGTCTCTGTATAGCCCTGGCTGGGTTGGAACTCACTCTGTAGACCAGGCTGGCTTTGAACTTACAGAGATTCGCCTGGCTCTGCCTCTGGAGTACTGGGACTAAAGGGTTGTGCCACCACGCCAGCCCAGAAAGTTAATTCCTGATAACATTCTAGTTCTCAGCAGCCCAGAACCTGTTTCCCTGCTTCCTCTGGATGGCATAGACTATTCCCAGCTTGGCAAGCACACGCTCTGCAGTTGTGGGGTTTAGGAAAACCCTGCCCTGGGAGGCTCAGAGTGTAGACATGAGGAAGTGCACAGGAGGTGTTTATGTACAGTCTTGTCTGTTAGAGTCAGACCTAAGAGTCACACACCTACTCCTGCAGGACTGGCACTAATGTAGGAAATCTCACTGCTCTTTCCGATGCCTTTAGTGTTTGGGACTGGGAATGACGTGCTGATACATATGGCTGTGGTGGGGCTAAGCACAGAGACACAGTTGTTGGGGTGTTCGATGGAGTCAGATGGAGTAGAACCAGTGTTTGCTTGGCTGTCAGAGCAAAGACGTGGAAAACTGCCTTGGAGCCGAGTGGGTGGAGTGCTGGATGTCCCAGTGCCCTGTTAACGGCAGGCGGCCCACCGAACATTATTAGACTTGGACCGGCAGTGTAGGGTGGATGCATAGGAACACATAGCTAACTTACAAGTTCTGGTTTATTGGTTAAGTTACAATGCTTATTGAAATTTATATCTATGTAACCCTGTCCGGCCTGGAGCTCTCCATGTAGACCAGGCCAGGCCAGCCTTGAATTCCTGGAGAGATCTTCCCGCCTCTTCTTCCAGAGCACTGGAGTCAAAGGCATCCACCACCATACCTGGCCAAAACCTTTTCACATTTCAGGTCATCGATTCTGTGACTTGAATTCTGTGTCTGTTTTTAGGGTCTCATTTTGAATACAGTGTTCTGCTAGATGTTGAAGGAGCTGCTATTGGTCGGTTGATGATGTGTGTCCGTCTGCATGCTAGAGTGCTTGTGGAGGTCCAAGGATAGAGTTGGTCCTCTCCTTCCCTTGGAGGTCCTGGGGTCCAGCTCAGGTCATCAGGCTTGCATGGCAAGTGCCTACGCCCACTGAGCCATCTGGCCGCCCTAAGAGCTGTTTCCCTAAGGACAAAATACTGTTCATTAAAAGGATCTGTGAAATAATTTACATGTTTTAAAATAATTACATGTTGAAAAGATAAAAAAGCCTTGGAACTGTGCCTGGTTGACTGGTGGTGATGATCTAAAGTGGGGGGTTGGTAATGGGGTGCCATTGAAACGATTGAAAAATGAAGATGTGTGTCCTGTTTCAGAACTTACTCCAGCAAAAGGACAGTGAACATGGATTACCTGTCACACATCAGAGATGCCCTTGTGCGACCCTTGGCCTCACAAGGGGTAGAAGGAGTTCAGCATGTTGTCACACTTATGGACACCTACTATTTGATGAGAGAAGACTTTGAGAATATCATGGAAGTTAGCAGCTGGGGTGGCCAGCCCAGTCCCTTTTCCAGGCTGGATCCCAAGGTGAGATGCACCGCCCACTGCCCACAGTTGCTGGTAATGAGCATGCTGTCCAGCAGTGCTTGAGGGGTGTTCTGTTTGCTCTGGACAGTTGGTTCCGCCTCCCTGAATCTTCGCTGCCTTTTTGGCCTGTGCTTTCCAGAGACGGTATTTCAGGCTAGTGCTCAGAGAAGACTGCGGGATCCGACACTCCAGTTTGTATTTTTCACCTTGACCTCAAGTTGAGGGAAAACAGGAGGGCAGGTGTAAGATGCAAATGCAGATGTGCTCTTGATGGGAGGGGATGAGCCTGGGGCAAACGTGAGGTGGTGGTGTAGGGTAGAAAACCATGAACGGGGTTAGGGCTGGAGGGTCTTGATAAAGTTTGTCTTCTACTTTTCCCTTCCCTTTCCTCTCTTTCCCCCTCCTTTTCCTGTTTAGTCCAGACTGGCCCCGAACTCCTGATGCTCCTGCCTTTATTTCCAGGCTTCTGGGATGATAGGCCTGTGCCCCACTTCTTCCTTCCTGAGTCTACTTGCTGGCCCGGTATTTGTTCCACTGGTGCTCTCCCATGAACACTAGCGATGGAATGTGACCTCTGCGTGCCTTCAGGGATGCAGCTTTAGAAGACAGTCTCCGTGACTTGTCCTCTCTAGAGTTGACTTAACGGCATCAGTTTCCTGTTAGAGCAGGCATCCACTGTCGGAATGCTGACTGTTTGAAGCTGGAAGCTAAAAGTTATTTAGTACTCTTGATAGTAAAGATGAACGGACTGGTGTTCCTTTCCCAGAACTAGAAATCGAGCCTAGAACCTTCTGTATACCAGACGTGGACTGACTGCCAAGGTCTCTCTCCAGCTCCTTTTAAACTTGGTTTTGTTTTTGTTTTTTGAGACAGGGTTTCTCCATGTAGTTTTTGTTCCTGTCCTGGATCTGGCTTTGTAGACCAGGCTGGCCTCGAACTCACAGAGATCCTCCTGGCTCTGCCTCCCAAGTGCTGGGATTAAAGGTGTGAGCCACTACACCTGGCTTAATCACTGACTCTTAATTTTTTTTTTTTTTTGAACTGTGGGCTCAAAATTCTCAAATAAATAAACCATAAAAAATAAATGCCATGAGCTGGGGATGTAGCTCAGTGGTGGGGTTGTCTAGTGTGCACAAGGCTTACACCGGATCTCTAGTAACACATGGACACCAGATGTCTCTAGAGAGACTGAATAGACTTCATCTCTATTATGTATGTAACTGTTTTGCAAATAGTTTAAAGGGATTTCCTCCGTTTCTCAAAACTTCAGCTTGACTGATGTAAATGAATTGCCCAGCACTCAGGTAACCACTTCCCTCTGTATTTCAGGTGAAAGCAGCCTTCACAAGAGCTTATAACAAGGAGGTCCATCTGACCCCATACTCACTTCAGGTAGTAAAGACATTGAGACTCAGCACAGGCCCAGCACTGGATTCTGAATACCATGAAGAGTTACAAGAAGAAGACAGTCAGTCTGATGAGAAAGAGCAGGATGCAATAGAGACCGATGCCATGATCAAGGTAGTGTATGCAGCTATGGACAGGGTACCTCCAAGGAGAGGACCTTTTCCTCTGGGTAATGTGCCTTGGGAGTACTGAGTTCTGTTCCACATGTAGCAGGGTAAGCTGAAAATAACAATTCTGTCTTGCTCATTGTAATCGAAGGTGATGGGATGCGTTTTATTTAACACACACACACACACACACACACACGCGCGCGCGCGCACACACACAATTATTTTTTAAAATCCATTCATCCATCCATCCATTTTTATGTTTTTTTTCAAGACAGGTTTCTCTGTGTAGCCCTGAGTATCCTGGAACTTGCTCTGTAGACCAGGCAGGTCCTGAACTCAGAGATCCCCCTGCCTCTGTCTCCCAAGTGCTGGGATTAAAGGTGTGCACCACCATACCTTGCAATTTCATTTTTATAAAGTAAACTTACGGTAGTGAAAGTGCCAATCAGCAAGAACATAGGCCATCATTGTGATGGTCATGGTCATGTGCACTGTAAGAACATGTGTGTAGCCGGGCGGTGGTGGCGCACGCCTTTAATCCCAGCACTCGGGAGGCAGAGCCAGGTGGATCTCTGTGAGTTCGAGGCCAGCCTGGGCTACCAAGTGAGTTCCAGGAAAGGCGCAAAGCTACACAGAGAAACCCTGTCTTAAAAAAAAAAAAAAAAAAAAAAGAACATGTGTGTTGAATGTGTTCATGTGTGTGTGTGCTTCTCTTTCTGTTACCTTAGTTTTTGAGACAGGGTCTCTCCCTGAACTTGGAGCTTGCCGCTCTGGCTGGATGGCTAGCCAGTGAGTCCTCAGATCTACATGCTGTTTCCCCCACTCCCTACCACTGAGGTTAGAGAAGTGTGCTACCTGCCATACCCTGCTTCATGTGTGTGTTGAGGGTCTCAGCTCAGGCCTTCAAGCTTGTGCAGCAAGTATGTACCCACCGAGTGGTCATCACCCCTGCCCAGAGTACTGTTTATACTTACTTGGTGATTGGTGTATGCTTTCATATCACAGGGGCATCTTATAGCATAAACAGAAAAACGTTTTAAACAAACCTGTTGCTCACTTTTGTTATTTGCCTGTAAGAATTTCTCTGAGAAAAACTTGGTAATTTGTCTCTGCTGGTAACGATTTGAATGAGGCACGGAAGCAGCCAGCTGTTCACAGCTGCCAGGGCGAAGGGTGCAGCCTTCTCTCCTGCACCGTGTGTGCGGTTCTGACTCCTCCTGGGCTGCGTGTCGTCTGTAGGAACAGGCCCTTTGCAGTTGAATTGGCTCCCTCTCTCCTCGTCTCTCCCCTCATCACAAAGCGAGTATGCTTAGATCCTCCGTGAGAGGCTAAAAGGGAAGGAAGTTCGTCACGTAGACGTTGTCATATCTGTCAGCTGCCCCTCCATTATTCTGGCTTTCCTAAGAACACCGTGTTCTGAGTGCAGGAAACTGCCTTAGACGGGGCGCACCTTAGTTCTAGGTCTGAGTCGGTGTCCTCTGCGCTGCCACCTCTCAAGGCTCTAAGAGGAGGCGTGGTTGGTGCCCTGGGGGCAGCGGTAGAGACCTGTGACCTTGCGTTTCTAATTAAATTGTGGGCAAAGATTATGCTGTCGTTTCGTTTACCTACCGTTTGTGTTATCTCTCCTCCACAGAAAAAGACAAGATCTTCAAAGCCTTCAAAACCAGAAAAAGACAAGGAGTCCAAAAGAGGAAAAGGAAGAAGCTGGAAGAAATGAACCCGTTGTTGAGTTCCAATAGCTGCTTTTCACTTACCCTCTCGGCTAGTCCAGCTGGTCCAGAGAACGGAAGCCTTCCCTTTGCCAGAGTAACCATGTGTAGACAGTGGGGTGGGTGGCCTGCTGGTCCCCTTACAAAGGACGGTACAGCTAGACGGTCGGACTAGCCAGCTCTCACGCACCTCTTATAGAGGTGCAGAGGACTGCCCCAGGCCTGCACTGTCCCTGCCCACCGATTAGATTGCTGGGATCCAGGGTGACTGTAGACTCAGTACTCAGTCCCCACACAGGCTTTGAGCCGGATGTTAGTTAACCATAGCCAGTCTGGGCAGTGGAACAGAGAGGCATCCTTGTAGCTTAAGTTTCTCCTAATGGCCGTTAAGAGGACCAGTGCTGATTTTTTTAAAAACATGGTAGTTCTTATTTTATGGTGAAATTCTGTAAATAAACCTTAATACAAAGCAGCTACCACCTGGAGCTGAGCATTCTTGGTCCATTTTCAGGTATCTTGCAGAGTATGAATCAAGAACCAAATGTCCATGTAATGCATGGATCATTCTTAAGATTGGCATCTTGTACAGCCAGATGTTACGCTGGTATGTTCCTTCCCTGGTTACTTTGGTTGGATTAAAACATCCGGCATACCCTGTGACTTGAGGGTCTGCAGGTGAGGAGCTAGAATCCCAGCATCCCTTTGCACTGACCACGTTGCTGCTGTAGTCTCAGAGGCCTCTTGGCTAGTCGGGTGTGCAGACACTGGACTGCCACACATTCCTGTCTTCCTGCAGTCTCAGCCTTCGGGGGAAACCATAGCGTCCAGGATGGGGCAGATTCACAGGCTGGTCCATTATGGCTGGAGGTACTGTCCGTGATGGGGTTCATATCCCTACTGAAGTTTCCAATGTATCTAGAACTGTGCTTGTTGAAGGACCCTGGGGCCATTGATGTAACCTGGCCTTTAGGTGTTTAACTATTTTTAAATCAGCAAGTGCGCAGAGGACCATGCTGCCTCTGTGAGGTATATGCCAAAAAGAATATAAGGACCATGCTCTGCCCGGAGGATGCATGGCCTTGTTGGGAGAGGAGACAAAGTCCTGGAGACATTGCAAGTGTAATAACGAGTGTGAAAAAGTGTGTTTCCTGGAAATGGGTTCATTATGGAAATAAACTGCCCTGAAGCCTGAGCCTCTGAGTCCTGCCCTCACTTCTCTGTTGACACTTGGCTGCTGCACGGACGGTTTCCTCACTAAGAGGAGACTCGTGTGCACGTTCATCCATGCACGGACAGACATTCCTCAGACGGACAGACATTCCAGGAAAGGCCCAGTCTTCTGCTTGCTTTCAGAACAAAAAAGTGGTGTTTCCTTATTTAATATAGTTACAATTTCAATTATGAGTGCTGTAAGCAAGCTGTAAAGACAGTTTCTTTTAGAGTGTTGACCTGTTGAAGTTATAAACAAATGAATTCCTGACGTTCTAGAATGAGTGTGCTCACAAGTGAAAGCTGAGGCCCGTAAATCCCAGAATACAACGGGCTTGGCTTCACAGATGCCAGGTGGCTGTGACTCTTCCTCAGTGGGGTGAGGAGGTAACGGGAGGCTTAGGACTGGTGACCTCTCCTTAAGGTGTACCGCTTAGTGAGCCCCCAAGAAGACATGTTTCCGGGGAAACTAAAGGAGTTAATTTCACAGTAGGAATTCCATCGTCAGCAGAATGAGCAGACAGATACTACGTTTATTCACTTTGTAAAGAGGATTGTCTTTGGTGTTTTGTTCAAGGGACAGACCCTGCAGTGTTCTGTCCGTCCTGGCCAGACTTTATAAGGCTCCAAGCCACGCCCTTCATCACTTTCTCTATACAAATCCAGGAAAATGTTACAAATCTAGTCAACAATTTTATTTTAAAGGAGATAAATAAAAAAATTATTAGAAAACTGGGTATTTACAATGAATACACTATTAACGTGTGGAGCGCGCTGTGCAGGACTTCGCAGAGGAAACACACAAAGTTCAGTACAGAGCAGGTTGTCACTGCGGAAGCGGGATGTGCTGGGCTCTTTTATCTTTCCGTATCCAGAGAGGATCAGTCTCCAGGGCTGCCAGGGGTGGGCACAGCCTCCTGAGGGGAGATGCCATCTACTCAGGAGCAACGTCTAAGAAAGGGACAAACAGATGCCTTTAGGAAGCTCTCAGGTGGCCTGCCTTTAATAAAGCTGTATTTCCTGACACTTCCGGAGCCCAGGAGCCCTACGGACAGACAGACAGCATTGAGCTTCCTGAACACAGCTCACGGCAGGCTGGTGGGAGTGCTGATGGAGCCCCTCCTGTGAGGGATGTGCACATGCCCAGGGTGCCGGGCGGGCTGTGGAGATGAAACAGGTAGGTTCCGTCTCTGAGGGAAGTTGGGGAGCAGTAGCAAAGGAGACCCCACCATGGCAGTGTGTAATCCCGACATGGCTGATACGCCACAGTTTAGGTTTCTATCATGTGTCGCATACCGTGATGCAAGGCAGGATCTGGAGAGAGCCTGGGAGCTTTCTTGACAAGGCTCCACTTTTAGAGGTGGTAAAGACACACAAAGGTATGAATTTGAGACAAAATGTAATAAGCAACTAACTGCCCAGAGGTATTAGAAAGCAACCCAGGTAGCAGCCGGAGGATGTCATCTTCTGAAAGAATCTGCTGGGTTAGATTCAGGGCCATGTGTCTGTCTGCACCCGAGAGTCCCTGAGGCAGGGGGATGGCTAGAAACCACGTCATGATGAGTTTATCCCCTGAATAAAAGTTGATTTTATTTTATCATATAACCTACTAAATGGGATAAATTTATTTTATCAATATAACCTACTAAATGGGATAAAGGGAGAAACCTTTATCCTCACACAATTCATTGGCAAAATTCAACATTCAGAAAACTAAGAAAAAACTAATTAGACTGGAGGTCTTTCTTTAAAAAAATATCCTAATAGAAAAGGTTAGTGAGGGTTGGTATGGCAAGCCTTTAATCCTAAGACTTGGGAGAGGCAGGAGGATCACTGCAAGTTCGAGGCCAGCTTGATTTATAGGAAAACCCTGTTTCAAAGCTAGGGGTCTGTGAGATGGCTCTTTGGGTAAAAGGGGTCCTGGTGACCCGAGCTTGGCATTTCTGTGCCTTGAAAAGAGAACAAGAAAGTGAAGAAGCCCACAGAGAAAGTGTCTGCCAACAGTACACCCTGAAGCTTGCATCTAGATGTAGATTAGAGAGTCAACTCTTAGAACTCACACAGGGCAATCCAACCCAACCTGGGCTAAGACCTGAGGGCTGCACAAATGGCCGACAAGCACCCCGAAGGATGGTCTACACAGTGTTAGAATATCCACGCAACTGGACCCCAGCGGCACGCTGCGGCACACTCACTGGAAATGGACAGAATACTCGGTTTCGGTGAGGACGTGGGGAAGCTGTGTACGCTGCTGGGCCTAGAAGGCTGCCGCCCTGTGAAAACAGCCCCATGGTTCAGGAACGGCAAAAAGGCCAATGAGGCGGATGGAAGCAGGCTGAGGCTAGCTCCAAGCCTGTATGTGTGTGACTGAGACCTAGAATTCCATTTTAACCAGGGCAAGTTCAGGATGTTCTATTAGGGTTGTGGTGGTTTGACAATGACCCCCTTGGGAGCGGCACTATTAGGAGGTGTGGCTTTACTGGAGTAGGTGTTGCTTTGGAGGAAGTGTGTCACTGGAGGTAAAGCTCGAGCTACACTCATGTGACAGTTGCTTCTGCTGCCTTTGGATCAAGATGTAGAGCTCTCGGCTCCTCAGCACCACATCTGCCTGCACGCCACTATGTCCCGCCCGCCATGATGATAATGGATGAACCTCCGACTGTAAGCCGCCACCCCAATTAAATGTTTTCCTTTATAAGAGTTGTCGTGGTCATGGTGTCTCTTCACAGCAATAGAAACCCTAATACAGAGGTGACCTCTCTCTCCCTCCCCCTGTAGTAAAAGCTCTTGATATTTAGCAGGTTTGGGCTTCCTAACTAGAGACTACATTCCTCTGCCTCCCTCCTGTGTGTGACCCTGTGAGCAAAAATCCTTGTCCCTGGAATGAGGTAGAGGAGTGTCTGTGTAGCTTTGTGTGGCCAAAGTGAGACTTAGGGAAAGAAACTGAGACTTCAAAATCTCTGGAAGTCAGACTTTGTACGTCAAATAGTTCAGCTCCCATTTAAAGAAAGCTGGCTTAAGGGCCTATTAAGAACTCCATATAGTTTGATAAAATACAGTCTCATTAGAATTCATGATGCTTGGCTAAATAACCACGTGGGAAACCATATGACTTGCACTTTAACATTGAAATAAGTAAGTTCGTTGTCCACTGAACTCTGACAATTACGTTCTACATAAAAAGGAGTCGATGCCAACCCGAGGAGTTAAGCCGTGCGGCCCCTGGGCTGCGCAGCCTGGAAGGAGTGTGCATGGCGGGGTCCTTACCTGGGCCGGCTGCTCACTGTTCCGTCTCTGTCCGCAGGTACTGGGTGCAGTCGGAAATTTTCTTCAGCTGACTGAAGTTTAATCTTTCTGAACACATGGGACATGTGCTTTCACTGTTTAGTAAGCTGTTTGGGGAGACAAATGCAGAGTAAATTCAATATATAATTAACATGTCTTTATCTTCGGGTTAAGCTAATGGGAAAACCAGCCACCTGCCTGCACCTCTGCATCCCCACGCCCCCACACGTCTTAACGCATCCATCCACTGAGGAGGGATAAGGACTCGGGGTCATGCGAGACCCCCCTAGGGGAGGATGCTCTCAGAGGTCACGAGAGGTTCTTCCAAGAATACAGACGTGGGTCTTTAGGAATAGAGAGTGCGGAGCCCTCACAGGGAAGGATGGAGGACAAGCGGCCTGTTTCCGGACCCAGCTGTGGGACCGGGGAAAGGACAGACACTCACATCTTGAATTCTGAGTACAGCGCAGGGAAGCCACAGTGCGGGCACATTGTCCAGTCGTCTTTCAACATGTGTCGGCCCTGGAGACGGAAGAGTGACGTTCGGCATCTCAGAAACACTGAGCAAACCACAGCCGAGGACAGGCTCTGACTTAGGACACTACCGCCACTTCTTGCAGGGGGCAGCTGTCTAGAAAGATGCAGCCAAGGGCTACAGCTGGGCTTGACTTAGCAGATTCAGGTTTAAAGATGGACTAAACTTCAGCTTTTTCTTTCAGTATGTGATTCTTTTTTTTTTTTTTTTTTTTGGTTTTCGAGACAGGGTTTCCCTGTGTAGCTTTGTATGTTTCCTGGAACTCACTTGGTAGCCTAGGCTGGCCTCGAACTCACAGAGATCCGCCTGCCTCTGCCTCCCAAGTGCTGGGATTAAAGACGTGCGCCACTACCGCCCGGCCAATATGTGAATTTATCTGTCTTCAAAGTATAGTTTATGGTAGCCAAGGAATGAACAAATTTGACATTTTAGTTTTCTGATAGTAAGTCTTTTTGGAGGATGGGGTTTTGTGAAAGGGCTTCTCTCTGCAGCCCTGGCTGTCCTGGAGCTCGCTCTGTAGACCAGGCTGGCCTCGAACTCACAGAGATCCACCTGCCTCTGCCTCTGCCTCCTGAGTGTTGGAAAAAGGCGTGCGGCACCATCGCCCGGCCCAATAGGTCTTAATGGCAGAAATAAACTACGAGTTATGAATGCCATAGTAAGGCAGGTGTGGCATCTCACCAATGCAGCTGACCTCAGGACAAAGGTACCAGGAGAAGCAGACTGCACTGTGCTACGAGGCCAGTAGAGAGCAGAAAAAGCACATGAGAGCACAGCCCTCAACCGCTGAGTGTGAGGTACCTAGCTCTGGAGAGGGCCTTCCCCTGTGCGCTCTGAACCTCACCTGCTGACCGTGGGCTTTCATGCTGATGTTCTGGAAACTGAGTCAGGATAGTGTCCACGGTGCAGGACACGTGAGTATATCAACTATTCCGGAGGAAAGGGACCTTGGTACGGAGACACTTACTGTGGCAATGCAGTAGGGGATGTTGTTCTTGCAGCCGGGACAGAGCAGCTCACACTCCGGGAGAAGAAACTGGCAGAATGGGCACGGGGTTGTGACCTCTTCTGTCTCAGACGTATCCGGTCTCCTGGAGAAAGCGTCACATGTCATTCACAAACACCACTTGAGAAGCGGCACTGTCTGGAAAGAACTAGTTCTTCACAGGCCCAGCTCCACCCCAGCTCCCTGGCAGCCGGGCCCAGGGCCTGGGAAGATGAAGCGCACTCGGGCCCGGCCAGGCAGGTCCAGCCGGCGTTCACAAGCACCGCGATGCACTGGTGTGACGGGAGTGAGTGTGGGATTCCCATCTCCCTTCCGTGGAACTCAAGTAAAGGCCACCCAGCGCCGCTTTGACAGACACTGCTGGGCTAGTGGGCATGTCCTAATTCTGTGACATCCAATGTGGTGGCGTGAGCCACACGGAGCTTTGTAGTTCAAAGGACGACGTTTTAAAGGTTATTCTGTTTTCACATGTAAGCCACTGGTGACTAGCACATAGCCACAGGCCAGTCCTGTTGTGTGGGTTAGAGAAAGGTCAGTCCAGGCTCAGCGCTGGTCAGTGTGGCACGAGAGCCATCTGTCCATCTTGCAGTCACATTTCCCCCTAGTGCTCTCTACACTGGAATTGTCTCTACACTGGAACTGTCCCTGGGTCAGACTGACTTGGTTTGAGGCCACTTAGGTTGACCGGTCTTTAGAAAAGGTGTGCTCATGCAGCCTCGACCAGCCTCAAAGCTCTGCCGTGGTGTAGGTAGATCCTGCCTTGATTAGCATTTGTGTTGGCAAATTTTTTTTGTTTGTTTGTTTTTGTTTTTTGAGACAGGGTTTCTCCTGTGTAGCTTTGCGCCTTTCCTGGAACTCACTTGGTAGCCCAGGCTGGCTTTGAACTCACAGAGATCCTCCTGCCTCTGCCTCCAGAGTGCTGGGATTAAAGGCGTGCGCCACCACCGCCTGGCCTGTGTTATGTCAACTTGACACAAGCTAGAGTCACTGGAGAGGAGGGAGAACCAATTGAGAAAGTTCCTCTATACGACTGGGCTGGCCGGGCGGCGGTGGCGCATGCCTTTAATCCCAGCACTTGGGAGGCAGAGCCAGGAGGATCTCTGTGAGTTCGAGGCCAGCCTGGGCTACCAAGTGAGTTCCAGGAAAGGCGCAAAGCTACACAGAGAAACCCTGTCTCGAAAAACAAACAAAAAAAAAAACAAAAAAAAACCAACCAAACAAACAAAAAACAACAACAACAAAAAAAAAGACTGGGCTGTAGAGCCAGGTGGCGGCGGTGGTGGTGGCACACGCCTTTAATCCCAGCACTAGGGAGGCAGAGGCAGGAGGATATCTGTGAGTTCGAGGCCAGGCTGGTCTACAGAGTGAGATCCAGGACAGGCACCAAAGCTACACAGAGAAACCCTGTCTCAAAAAAACAAAACAAAACAAAACAAGAAAAAAGAAAGATTGGGCTGTAGACAAACATGTAGCTATTTTCTTAATTGATTGATGGGGCGGGTCTAGCCCACTGTGAGTGGGGCCACCCCTGGGCTGGTGGTCCTGAGTTCTGTAAGAAAGCAGGCTGAGCAAGTCCTAGGGAACAAGCCAGTAGGCAGCATGCCTCCCTGGCCTCTGGCTCCTGCCTCCAGGTTCCTGCCCTGTTTGAGTTCCTGACTTCCTTCACTAAACATTTACGGAAGTGTAAGTGTAAGCCGAATAAATCCTTTCTCCCTTGCTTTTTGGTCATGGGGTTCCATTATAGCCACGGTAACCCTAACTGGGACAGCACTAAGTCCCGCTGGCTTCTGTTACCAGTGAGTCGTTCTGCCTGGTTGGGTCGAGGGTCCCCTGGTTATAACGGTCACTGCTCTGATTAAGTAGTGAATAGCTGCTGAGTTTTCCTTCTGCAGATTCAAGTGATGTTTTCTACGTCTTATGTCTAGGATTCAGTGTCCCCACAAAAGGCGGCCATGCTCCCCAGTGCCAGCACTGTCCAGAGAGGGCCTCTGGGGAGTGTTGATCATGGAGGCTCTGCCTTTATCAATGAACTGACCACTGGCAGACTCAAAGTCTGAATGATGACTGGGGATTTCGAACCGTGGATGCTCAGCCCACTCGCTTTTCCTTTTTATTTAGCTTGGGACTCCAGCCTGCATTCAGGGCACAAAAGTCTCTGGAGGCATCCATATACACATACCCAAAGGTGTGTCTCCTAGGTGACTCTAAATTCAGTCAAGTTGATAGCAGCAGTCAGTCATCCACCCCGCCCCTCCCCCACCCACTTTTTTAGTCAGCCCGTGTAAATTAGAAGCCCCATCTGAAAAATACCCCAAAGGTGTGACTGGACAGTAGAAATGGCTACGTCTGCCCACCTGACCATGGCCTCGATTTTCTTCTTGTACTTGGCATCAATCTTGTTTCGGTATTCAGGCCTCATGAGCATGGCTGCAAAGCTGAAAGCAGAGTTCTTCAGGCCTGCCCTGTGGCACTCGATCACAGTAGACGTCAGGATGGGCACAATGTCTGCGGGACACACCGGGAGCAGAAAGGAGACATGTCTCAAAAACAAACTGAGCGAGAACAAGGTGGTGAATTCCTACAAGGGCCAAGTGTGGCCCTCTGACTTTTGTATGGCTCATGATCTGAGAATGGTTTTTACTTTTTTTTTTTTTTTGGAGCTGAGGATCAAACCCAGGGCCTTGTGCTTGTTAGGCAAGTGCTCTACCACTGAGCTACATCCCCAACCCCCGGTTTTTACATTTTTAAATGGCTAAAGGAAATAACAAAGTATTATTTTGTGACACGTTAAAACTGTCTGAGGATGAGATCTCTATATCCAGAAATTAAAGTTCTATTAGAACCCAGCCCTACCCATTCATTTACATATTGTTACCACCAAATGGTGGCAGAATAGTTGTGACAGACCAAATGGCTTACGATGTTAACATCTGGCTCTTTAGAGCAAGTTTGTTGACACCTGTCACACTGAATGGTGAAGTCTGTTCATTTAAGAATGTTAGGATGACAGGAGACAGGAAGAAAGGAGACAGGAGCTTTCCCAGAAGCCAGGCTTGCAAGGGGTAGTTTCTGGGAGAAGTATCAAATTCTGGGGTGGTCTTGGGGACCCCAGCCTACCACTTTCTGGAACTGTTGTGGAGATAAATGATCTGACAACACAGGGGGCTGCGACCATGCCTGGCTGGGGGAGGGCGCGCCTCAACACTGAGGTCCCAGCGTGCACAGAGCTCTGTTGGGACAGGACTTACGAGATGGGAACTTGCTGATGTTGTTGGCCACGCGGATGAGCATGCGCGCCCCCTTCATATGGTCTCCATTCTTAACATGAATCTGAAATAAATGATGTCTTTCATTCCTGCAGCCTTATATGAGCTCCAATCCACGCTTTCTTTCCCCAAACAGTTCATTGCTTGTGGCCCAGACACGACTGAGCTGAGATTCCCAAGCCTTGTCTTGTTCCTGCCACAGGGCTCTGCTTCCTATGTCCTCCTCCAACATGGCACCTGACACCACGGCTCTGTCCTATGTCCTCCTCCAACATGGCACCTGACACCACGGCTCTGTCCTATGTCCCCCTCTAACAGCTGGCACCTGACACCACAGCTCTGTCCTATGTCCTCCTCCAACATGGCACCTGACACCATAGCTATGCTCAGTATTGTATTCTGCCTTGGGACACCAGGTAAATTCCCGGGCCACCTTTTACCGGCCTCTGTGGGGTAATGAGTTGTCTCAGACCTGAGTGCCGAGTGAGTCAAGGTCTGGGAGGGAGGAGAAGGGCAGCCTGTGAAAGAGGTGAGTCCAGCCTGGGCTGGGAGGTTGAAAGCGAGGCCAGTATGCATGGAGTTTGGGAAGCCAGGAGGGCTGAGGCTGGGTGGGATGAGGCTGCGGCAGGCAGACGCCCAGTCCCACAGCCACGAAGAGACGGTGACAATTTACATCCATTTCTTCAAACTGTTTTTGTTTGTCTTTTGTCTTTTTTTTTTGGTTTTTCAACACAGGGTTTCTCTGTGAAGCCCTGGCTGTCCTGGAACCCACTCTGTAGCCCAGGCTGGCCTCAAACTCAGAGATCTGCCTGCCTTTGCCTCTCAAGTGCTGGGACGAAGGGTGTGCGCCACCACTGCCGGCCTTGTTTTGTTTTTTTTGAGTCAGGGTCTCTCTATGTAGCCTTGGCTGTCCTCGAACTCACTATGTAGACCAGGCTGTCCTGGGATTCAAAGAGCTCCCCCTGCCTCCGAAGTGCTAGGATTCAAAGTGTGAGCCACCATGCCCAGCCCCACGGGTTACGCGGGTTTGATACCACAGTCACCAGTTTAGGACGTCCTGGCAGCGCATGATGCTACGAGAGACTGGCACAAAGGGGGAGTCCCATGGGTGCTGGGCCATAGAGGGGAGCGGAAGCCTGGCTCAGCGTGGAAGGGACAGGTCCTGGGCAGCTGAGGGCCAGCTCTGCTTGGGCAGCTCCTTCCAGAACCTGCTCTTGCTTCTGCTCCATCCCCCACCACCTTGTTTTGAACCCTTTCCCACTTCTTTTTTTTTTTTTTTTAAAGATTTATTTATTTATTATGTATACAGTGTTCTGCCTACGTGCCAGATCTCATTACAGATGGTTGTGAACCACCATGTGGGTGCTAGGAATTGAACTCAGGACCTCTGGAAGAGCAGCCAGTGCTCTTAACCACTGAGCCATCTCGCCAGCCCCCTTCCCCACTTCTTATGCCTCCATTTTGCTGGGTTCGCACTCCTGAGCCGCTGACCTCCTTTATCACGTCTGAAGCTGGGAACGGCCCCTCTGCCTCTCCAGCCCTCGGTCCTTTGGGTGCCCGGAAGGGAGGCACACACCCTCAGGGCCGGATGTTGGCGTCTAAATGCCTACTCTTTATAATCAGTGTTTCGGGCCTGTGTAGTCTCCCATGGCTATGGAAGTCTGAAAATTAAAACTACATAAAGTTCAAAGTCCACGCTGTCTGCTGGGCCAGCTCCATCCACCCAAGTGCTCCACAGCCAGACCCGGCGGTGGGGGACGGGGCACAGACACGAACAGTCAGCACAGACATGAACAGTTCCACCACTAGAAAGTTCTGCTGAACTGTGTTTAAGTAGCTGATAATCAGGATTTAAATCCTTTATAACTGGACTTTGTGAGGGGTCATCAAGGCTGAAGGAGCTCGCTGTTCTGGACAGACAACCGTCTTAGCACACCATAGAGAGAACTTGACATCACTGCCGTTTTGGGGAGGTCCGTAAACTGAAGCCCTAAGTGAATGACACACATATGCAGGGACTGGGGAGACGGCTCAGCACACCCCAGTTCCGTCCCTGTACCAGTGGTGGGTGGATCTCACTGTAACTCCACCTCCAGGGGATCCCATGCCCGTGGTTCCTGTGGGCACCACACTCATGTGCACACACCCATACACACATGGTTAAGGTGATAAAAATAGGTAAATTGTAAACAAAACAGAAGCCAGGCACGGTGGTACACGCTGTGATCCTAGCCCTGGAGATGGGAGGCAGAGGCAGCAAGATCACCACAATTCAAAACTAGCCAGTTTTCCACGCTAAGTTCCAGGCCGGGCAGGAATAAACAGCATGACTCTGTCTTAAAACAAACAATAACCGCCCGGCAATGGTGGCGCACGCCTTTAATCCCAGCACTCGGGAGGCAGAGGCAGGCGGATCTCTGTGAGTTCGAGGCCAGCCTGGTCTACAGAGGGAGTTCCAGGAAAGGAACAAAGCTACACAGAGAAACCCTGTCTCGAAAAACCAAAAAAAAAAAAAAAAAAAAAAAAAAAAAAAAAAAAAAAAACCACAATAACCAAGCCAAACCAAACCCCAATACACCAGGATGGGATGCGGCTCAGAGGCACAGTGTTTGTCTATCATGCTGAGGCCCCGGGCTCAATCCCAATCTCTACATATACAAAAAATACAAAAACAAAAGCAACCGAACAGAAAGGCTCCAAATACACAAGCAGAAACAAATAGGCCAGCCTGCATGGGGAGATCCTGCGACCGAAACAACAACAATACCGAAAACCAAAACATGGACAAATACACATGGCGGCGGCGAAGTCTGAAGTCTGCGGCGTCTCTCCTCCCACCTGAATGGCTTTAGTGCTCTGAAACCTCACAGCTCCCTCCCAGGAGGAAGCCGCTGCAGCTCGAAGCTTCAGGCGTCTCCTCTCAGGAGTCACTACCGTAACTACTCACTTAACTACTCACTTCCTGCCCTGTCTACACATGGCAGCAATCTGGAGTCGGCCTACGCTGCTTTTGCTACCCGAGAATACAGAGACGCAGGAGCTGGTTCCAATGCTTGGAGAGGCACCTCAAGGAAGCCCCGTCCGTCCGTGAGCAGACCTGGCAGGTGGGACCCCACCCCACCCCACCCCACCCCTCCGGGCCTCACCCGCACGAGTATGTAGCTGTGCAAGATCATGAGGTTGGTCGCCATCTCCGAGGGGATTTTGATCTTCTGCGCTTTCAGTTCTGCGTACATACTGAAGAGAACGTCATGCGCGTTCCGGTAGTTTCCTTGGAAAGAGAGCAGAGGGGTGTCACTGCAGAAGACGCGACCCTCGCCTCACAACGCATTTGTGAATCACGTTACGAACAGCATTTCACGCATATGGCAATGTAACGGCTTTTCTATTTTTGTTGATGGTAATGACAGCCAGTGAGTCACTCCAGGGAAAAAACGGTGGTGCCTTAGAGGTGACCCCCAAAGTGTGCTGAATCCCGAGTCCTTCAAGTCCAGCCTCCTCCTCAGGCCCATGGTTAGCTTCCTCTGGAGCTCGGTGAGGATGTCAGGGTTTCTAAAACCTCAAGCCTTACCTCAAGCCCAACACCCCCAGGCCACACCCCAGGCCACCAAAGGGGATGGGTGTTGCAGCTCTGTGGCAGGATATCTAGTTATGTGTGAGGTGCTATCCCCAGAACCACAAAACCAGAGCCCTCAAAGGCAGTGAGATCCAGTGAACATTCCGAGGCAGAGGCTCAAAGCCCGCCACCTCCTCAGCCCTTCTTGGCCTCGCCCGTGGCACCGTCTCCTCATCCCTTGCTCTCTGGTCCTTCACCCCGGTCATCATCTCCATCCTCCATCTCTGCCCACACCTTGTTCCTAGGAAGCCCTCGTCCTTTCTGGCTATATTCCTCTCTAGTCTCATTTGTCACCCTGAATAACAACTCTGAACTCAATTTCTTTCTCTTCTAATCATGACCCTCAAGGGCAGAACTTTGGCCCAGTTCTGTCTGGGTCCTGAGCTCCCAGAATGCAGTTACAGAGAAGAAACTGTCCAGCAAGAGAAGGCCTCAGCACGGTTACCCACATGCCCTGGGACGGGGAATGATTTTTCCTTCTTTGAATCCTAGAAAAGGCCATCTGCTTGGTCCTCTGGGGTCAGAGCAAGCCTAGGCTAGAAGCTAGCTCCTCTCTCCTGGGCTCTATTCCATTACCTGCAGCTCGGTGTAAAGCACTGTCCCTGCATGGGCAGGGCCCCCTGGTTGATCCCCAGCACCCCTGAAGCCCATCAGAGTTAGGGACGCACCTGCAGACTGCTCTTCGCGGGCAATGATGATGGCAGTCCGGGCGGCCTCACGGTACTGTTTGAGCGCCATGTACAAGCGGAACAGGTACTTGGCATCCTGGTGCACAAAACCATTAGTGAAACATCACTTTCTTCATTAGCCAAGGGGGAGAAACACTTCTAAGTGCGCCTTTCAGTCACAACCACGTTCAGCTTCCAGTACCAGAAGGGACGTTTTAAAAAGCCAGCGGGCACAGCTTACTCTGCGCGGGAACTTACTCTAAGTGGTTAGGAAACTGACGAAACCTTCAGACCTCCCCGGTCCTCATTCTGTGGATGGTAAGTGAACCCAGGGAGAGGGACAGCGAGGCTCTGGAGCAGTGACCAGGATGCATTCTACTCCTGACCCTGCTCCACACAGCCTCTCCGGGGATGGGGAATGGACATCTTAACACTGATATAAGTCTTCTCTGATTATAATTCCCCTTAACCATTTCCACCGATTGCAAACGGAGGCTGATTTCTCTCTGTACTTGGGGCTGGTGTCCAGTTTATTAAAATTAGTGGGCCTAATGGGAGCGGTGTGAGACGGCACACGAGGGACTGTGTCTTCTGACAAGTCACCCAAGCCCCTCTGGGTCTCAGTGCCTTTATCTGGATGATAAGGGCGATGGGTGCAGAGATTCGGTCTCTTCCCTACCGTGAGGGGATGGCTGCCTCTCCACACCAGTGGCTAGAGTCTGTCACAGCAGATGGCTTCCAACATGGAGGCGGAGGAGGACAAAGCGCTCTGGGCACTTCCTAAGACATCACATCTGTCCTCATCAAGATGGAGCAGGTGGATCTCTTTAGTAACATGCAGGGGCCATGGATTCTGACAGATGCTCTTAGCCTCGACCTTACAGTGATTTACACTTACATCTAGTACGACTTTATATTAATTCTCCAATGTACAAATATGAATACACACTGTCATTTTTAGGGCTCATTGCTAAGTCAACAGTTTCAATGATTGCTTTACACGGTGTCTAGAATAAACAAAACTGTGACAGTTTAGAAAAAACTGTGGTTGGGAGGGCGGTTCCGCCAAAGGGCGTGGCTGTTGCGCAGGGCCCCGGTCAGAGTGGCATTCATGCATCCTCTGATGTGGGTGTGGCTACTTTCAGGGTGACACTTCGACAGTCTGCAAAGGCATGGCAGGTCATAAGAGGACAGGTCAGGCCGAGGCATGAACCCCAGAGAGCCCCATACCTTCGGCATGCCGTCACTCTCCCCCATCAGATGGTCTATCAGCTGATTGGTCAGAAGCTCATCTTTGGCCTGGCCCACCTGGTTCACAGGAGAGAAACCCCGTTAAATCCTGCATCTTAAACTCAGCAGGGATGGGGAGTGAGGGCAGAGCAGAAGAGCTAACAACTTTCTGCTAAGGAAATGGAATAAAAAACACCTAAGAATAAAAACACCAAGTAAATGACTTGAAATACAATTTAGCCCGGAGTCCTTTTTCATTGGTTTATAGTCTTCCTCAATGAAATTCCATCCTTAGAAGCTGTAGTTTTTCTTAGCTGCTTGTAACAAAGTATGATCTTTTCCTTTGTATACACAGAGAATGCACTTCTTGGATGTTTCAATAAGAATATTAAGGGTCTGGAGGGATGGCTCAGCAGTTAAGAGCATCTGCTGCTCTTCCAGAGGACCTAGCTTCAGGGGATCCAACACCTTCTGGCTTCCATGGGTTCCTTCCCCCACATACACATAAATAAATCGCACACACACACACACACACACACACACACACACACACACACACACACACACACACTCTCACACACACCCCAGGGGCTGGAGTGATGGCTCAGTAGTTAACTGAGTTCAATTCCCAGCACCCATATGACAGCTCACAACCACCGGGAACTCCAGTCCTGGGGGATCAAATGATCTCTTCTGGCCTCCACAGGCACAGCAGAAATGTGGTGCACAGACTTACGTGCAGGCAAAACACCCATACACATTAAAATAAAAACAAAAAACAAAAAAACCCACTGTCACCAATACCGCCACCAAAACCTCTCAGGATTAGTGACCAACATACTTTTCGAACAGCTCCATATCTTGAGCATACGTGCTGTGTCTTAGGCAGGCTGAACATTGTAATCTGAGAATCTGAACTCAGACGTGTGTGTGTGTGTGTGTGTGTGCATGCCTGTGGGTAGAGGCCAATGGAAGATGTTGGGTTTCTTCTACTGTTCTCACATTATGTTTTAAGGCAGGGTCTCTCACTGACCCCAAACCTGCCACTTCAGCCAGGCTGGCTGTCTAGCAAGCTCCTGGGATCCTCCCATCTTACCCTCACCTCCAGTGCTGGTGTTACAGGCACATGCGACCATGCTTGGCTTTTATGTGGGTTCTGGGGATTTGAACTCAGGTCCTTGCCTTCACAGCAAGGACTCCTACCCACTCAATGAGCCACCTCCCTCGACCCTGAAAATGGAAACTTTTAAAGCACCATCATGATGTTCAAAGAGTTTCCAATTTGGAAGCGTTTCAGCTTCAGAGTGAGGGAACTTTCTGGCAAGCTCGAATAATCAGTGTGAGGGAACTACACCAGTGTGGGTTTATGGGAAATGGAGTAGCATTTTCCAAACTGACTACGAGAAATTTCTACTTAAAGGAGGACCCACAAGGACTTCTCTTTAACTAAGATAGTGTGTCCTGATGTGAAAGGATAGCTCTTGTTTGCTTTAATAATTCAGGAAAGAGGGTGGGGATGTGAAGATTGTGTGTTGACAGCTGTCAAAGCTGACCATGGCTACAGGAGTAGTATATTGTATGGGTTGGTGAAGTTTTGCATATATTTGGAAGTTTCTGGGTTTTTGTTTTGTTTTGTTTCTTTGTTTCTTTTTTTGAGACAGGGTTTCTCTGTGTTGTTGCCCTGGCTGTCCTGGAACTCAGAGATCTGCCTGCCTCTGCCTCCTGAGTGCTGGGATTAAAGGTGTGCGCCACCACCTCTGTTTGGTTTTAAGACAGGGGTGTCATGTAGCCCAGGCTGGCCTCTAACCAACTATGTAGCAGAGGATAACCCTGAATCTTCCTATCTCCACCTCCTGGGATTACAGGCATGTGCCACCAAACAGTTCTGGGGATTAAACCCAGGGCTTCCTGAATATACTCTACCAATGAGCTACATTCTTGGCTCCTGGAAAGGTCTTCAGAAATTAAAACAAACACTAAATAAACTATTAGCACTCTTCGAAGTTCCAATTCAGAATTTACTTACAGTTTCAATGGCCATCTCTATTGCCACATTGTCTTCTGAGCTTGGGCATTTCAGGAAGTGCTTTAGTGCCTAAAAGGAGAGATGGGCAGCAGCTAAAAACCATCAGGCTGTCTGTGTGCACTGGGCAAATCAGCTTTAACACAAAACACACAGAGACCAAATGTGGACGTGCCATGATCTCAACCAGGGCTCTGCACAGTTCTGGGCCTTTTGCCTCTGTTCTCTGGTGACAGTGTGCTACTAGGCAGCCCTGGCTGGTCCAGAACTCATCATGCAGACTAGGCTGTGACCTTACCGAGACCCACCTGCCTCTGTCTCCTGAGTTCCGGTGCACCACCACCCTGACAGATTCACTTCAAAAGCTGGGTCTAGTTCTAAAACATGGATAGATCCAGAGAGCCTTCTAGAGAACCAAGTTCTGATTAATGATAAAATGAAAATGTAAAATGAGTTCTTTTCCTTAGGAAGATTTAATTATTTTAAGTCATTGTTTCTATCGTGTGTGTGTGTGTGTGTGTGTGTGTGTGTGTGTGTGTGTGTGTTTCTAAAGATGGAACCCAGAGCCTCCTGCACGTCAGGCAGATGCTTATGGCTGAATGATCCCCCTATGCCTTTCATTTAATATTTATTGACACCTGCTCCTATGGCCGTTGGGGGTGTGTGTGTGGCTGTGCTGGAGTCTGTGAAGAATAGTGATCAGGAGGAGGCGGTGGCAGGAACAGGAAGCATCTTAGTTCCTGACACACACCTGTGAAGGGCTAGTGGGAAGTCGGTTTAGGTGTTCTGACAGGCAAAAATGGTCGTGTGTGTGGAAGACATAAAGGGGCCAGGGGACAAAGATGTGCAGATTGCAACTCTGAGGTAGTCACTGAGCGAGCAGAGAGGAGGCAGATGGAGGGGGATGCCGGCAAAGGCCTGGCTGCCAGCATCTAGTGAGGCATGCTTCCACAGAAACCGCTGAGGCCATCTTGGGATGCCCAGGCTGGCTGGCCAACTGATGGGGAATTAGCTTGCATGCCAGCTAAGAAGTCTGGATATCTTCTAAAAGGCCACAAGTGGCAAACGGGCAGCCTGTGGGCTGTATTCACAGACATGTTTTCCTTGGCCAGTGAGGCATTATGCAAAAATCCAGCCAATATTTTGAATTTGGGAGACTTAGGCTTCTGTTTGTCTTGAAGGACACTGTGACCAGACCGCACTGGGCTCAGCCTCCTGAACTCAGCAGTTTGCCGGGGTAAGCAGTATCTGGTCCCTTCAGGAAGATGCGCAAGATCCAGTAGTGACAGGCACCTCAACCCCAATGTCTCTTCTTTGGACACTGTACTTCCTGCCTTAGGCAAAGCGAGTTCTATTGGGGGATAAGAGGATGACTTAGAGGCAGAGAAACCAGAGGCAGGAAACACAGCAGACTATGGATCTGGAAGCAGGGAAACCTGGCTCGGGGTCAGTGGATGATACGTAGAAAAAATGGGGCAGATGTGAGAGATTTTGGGAGCCTGTGCATGTTTGTGTGAAGGAGGAGATTTCAAAGATGGCTCTGAAGGGTGACATGGGAGCTCACTGGTAGGTTTGTGCTTAGCAGGTTTGTGGTGGAATATTAGTTGAAGATGTGTTTGTTACATTTGTTTATGCTGTGGAATATTTGTTTAATGATGCAAAGATGTGTTGCATTCTTTTGTGTTGTATTTGTTCAACTCTGTGAAGCTGTGTTACCTTGCCTGTCTGAAACATCTGATTGGTCTAGTAAAGAGCTGAATGGCCAATAGCAAGGCAAGAGAGGGGTAAGCAAGGCTGGCAGGCAGAGGGAAGAAATAGGAGAGAGAGAAAATAAATGAAGGGAGAAAAGGAGAGGAGGATGACAGGGGCCAGCTACCCAGCCACACAGCCAGACATGGAAGAAGAAGGAAAGAAAAGATTTACAGAAATAGAGAAATGTAAAAGCCAGGAGCAAAAAGTAGATGGAATAATTTAAGTTAAGAAAAGCTAGCTAGAAACAAGCCAAGCTAAGGCCGGGCATCCATAAATAAGAATAAGTCTCCGTGTATTTATTTGGGAGCTGGGTGGCAGGCTCCCTAAAGAGTAAAGAGTAAAAGAAACCAACTATACATAGTGAGAGCCTGGGTTGACCTCCAGTACCAACAACAGAAGAAGCCAATGGGGAGACTTCAAGTCGAGTGTCTGGGGGTACCCTGGGGTTTGGAGTAGTTCCTACAGTCACTCCTGTGCTGTCCAGGGCACGTTTCCTTGGCAAGTACTAACCCGTGAGTACTGGCCACACAGCAAGAAGAATTTTCCCGCCTGAAAGTGTCTCTTCTGCCCTTCAAAGTACAAGGCGATGCTCTGATAGTCTTCATTAGTTGTATCTTCAGAACCTGCAACACATGTGCACTGAGTAAAATATCTGAGGAAAACCTGATGATCCGCCATTGCCAATCTGAAACGAGTGTCTATGAGAGGCAATCTGAAACCAGGAGGCTGGGCCAGCGACATGGCTCAGTCAGGGAAGAGCACGCTGTGCCCGTCTGGTGACCTGAGTTTGATCCCCAGGGTCTACACAGAAGTGGAAAGAGCCAATCCCATAAGGTTGTCCCCGCCTCCAAACACACACTGTGACATGTGTGCTCTCCCTCCACATAGCACCCCCCCAAAACACACACACACACACACACACACACACACACACACACACACACACACACACACGCAGCCTTAAAATAACCCAGGAGACTAAAAGCCCTTCAGCATTGAACATCAATCCTACCATCTTGTCTGTTTTTATCACAAAGCATTTATCATAATTACTTCAAATATTAACACTGTCCTGCCTCTGTTTCACTCACAACAGGAATCATGAGAGGAAAGGATGAGGTCCATGTGAAAATTCGGGCTATGATCTCCTATTGTTCTTTGAGAATTTATCATTCTCAGACTGAATCTCATATCCCAAAACAGCAGGATCGACCGTGTGTGTGTGTGTGTGTGTGTGTGTGTGTGTGTGTGTAACTTTAATCATGACCCATCTAGAGCTTCAGAAAACTAGAAGCCAAATTAAACCCCAACACAAACACAGTCAAGCTTGTTGTTCTATCCACTCATCCACTACCCATCCATCCATCCATCCATCCATCCATCCATCCATCCATCCATCCATCCATCCATCCATCCATTATAGGGCTTTATGATATAACTCAAGTTGGCCTCAAAGTCATCCTCCTGCCTCAGCCTCCAGGTCTGACACTACTTTTGCCCATCCTTCATTTTTTCTTTAGATCTTTATGTCCTCCAGTTATCTAATGACTCCCACAGATGTGTTCCCTTGAAATCTGAAATAAAATTTCTCACGGCTCTTATCAATTCATAGGGGCACTTTGTGCATTCTTCAAAAGCAAAAAAAAAAAAAAAAAAAAAAAACCATAAAAGGACAAACACCTTCTTACCACACTTATATGAGATACTTGGAATAGTCAAATTCATAAAGATGAAGTAGAATAATGGTCAGCAGGGGCTGGGGACAGGGGCATGTGGGCATTATTCAGTGGGGACAGAGGTGTAGTGTGGGAAGCTGACAAAGTTCTTGAGATAGCCAGTGCTGACAGCCACACAAGTGTGAATGTTCTTTTTTTTTAATTAAAATAATTTTATTATTTATTTTTATGTGTATAGGTGTTTTGCCTGCATGCATGTCTGTGCACCATATGGGTGCAGTACCTGTGGAGGCCAGAAGAGGGTGTTGGATCTCCTGGGACTGGAGTTACATCATGTGGGTGCTAGAAATCAAACCCAGGTCCTCTGGAAGAGCAGCTAGTGCTCTAACTGCTGAGCCTTCTCTCCAGCACAAATGTTTAGAAAAGAATTGAAAATTTGTGTTTATTTACTCTGTGTGTGTGGTGGCGGGGCTTGTGCGTGTGGAGTCTGGAGGACAACCAGGGAGTCAGTTCTCTGCTTCCGCCACGAGGTTTTCGGTTGTCTGTCTGTCCTGGGGGAGGCTCCTTTACCTGCTGAGCCTTTTCACTGAGTCAGTGTGAGTGTTCTGACACAAGAAAAACCATGCCTGCCCCTTCTGAAACGGAACTGCTGGGGACTGAATCCAGGACTTCACCTGTGCTAGAAATGCACCTATCTAAGAAGCATACAAACGTATGTATTCTCAGAAAAGAAAAGTCTGTTTTGGATCTCCAAAATCTTTAAAAACCATAGTTAGTATATATTGCTTCCTTAAAATAACCCTACATTCTGAACCGGTATCTCAACGTCTATGTTTTATAAAAACATTTTCTTTTTTAATGGGTACCAGGGTTTTGCCTGCATGTTCGTATGTAGCATGTGTGTGCAGGTTCCCAAACAGGCCACAGGACGGAGTCAGATCCCCTGA
Source organism: Peromyscus maniculatus bairdii (assembly GCF_049852395.1). Lineage (NCBI taxonomy): Eukaryota > Metazoa > Chordata > Mammalia > Rodentia > Cricetidae > Peromyscus > Peromyscus maniculatus. Next base: position 60,692,621 of record NC_134861.1, on the reverse strand, counting down.
ACTGAAGTTGCAAACCATGGTAAGCTGCCATGTGGGTGCTGGGAACTGAACTTGGGTCCTCTGCAGGAACAGCCTGTGCTTTTGACCCCTTAGCCACCATCTCCCCAGCCTCTGAAAACATTTTTATTGTCTAAGATAATCCTGCATTTCCCAACAGCAGGGTTTGGGAAATGTGGCCCCTCTTGGATTTGACCCTATATTTCTGACAGCTGCTTTTCGTATAATCCCGCCTTACCTTTAGGCTGCAGGGAGCCAGAAACCCAGCAAATAACATATGTGTATACGTGTATACATGGCTTAGGTTTGTACAGGAGTGCTTGTGTACACACCCATCTAAGCGTTAGACTGTAAGTGTTTCTAGGATAACGAAATCTTTAAGAAGTATGGAGGGGACACAGTGGTATTTACCAATGATGTCTGCGTAGATCTCCATCTTGTTGTGCTGCTGAGCCAGGGTGAAGGCTTCATTGTTACATTTGGAGAGGACCAGAAACTGGATGGCAGACCCATAGTCACCGAGCTGGAGGAAGAATCTACGACAAAGGGCCGTCCTTAGCTTGACTCTCCCATGTCAAGCTTATGACTGTGATGGTCACTTTCATCACCTGGACAGGCTCTAGAAACATCCAGGGGGCGCACTTCTGGGCGTGTCTGAGGCAGCCCACATTCCATGGGCTGGGATCCCAGACTGAGTAAGAGGAGAAAGTGAGCTGGGCCCCGCATCCACCGATCTGTGCTTCCTGACTGGCCGCCCTGAGCACCTTCCTCAGACCGCCACTGTTCTTCCCCTGCGTGATTGACAGTGCTCTCAAGAACCGTGAGCCAAATGAAGTCTTTCTCCCCTAGCTGCTCTTGTCAGGTAGTTCCTCACAGCGATGAGAAAACCAACAGATACCATGACGGACGAAACAAAATAGTTTTTCAACCAGGTTAAAAAAAAACTTATCCCATAACTGCGGTTCTGTATTATCTGTTTACACTCGACACATTCTCACATCTGACCACAACAAACACCCATTGCACTGATATCTAGAGCTAATAAAAACGTAAGAATAACTTATACATTTGATGGAGGAGGGTCTGTCTTTTACACTTGTTTTTTTGGAGGTCCAAATACACAAGTGTGCTGTCACCTGGCTACCATCTTGGCTCCATCCAGAGACTGGGTCTCTCTGACGATGCTGACGGCCTTCTCGGGGTTGTTGAGGTGGTCCAGGTAGATGCGGATGACACTGTTCCACTGCTTTGCATTCTCATAAGCTAGCACGGCTTCTTTGTACCTGGGACAGACACGGGTCAAGTACACTCTCTCAACGCTCTCAGTTTTTTTTTTTTTTTTTTTTTTTTGTGGGGAGTAGGAGCCAGCAAATGTGGGGGACACTTTTCTGTTGGGGAGATAGCAGTTGCTCTGTTTTCTCGAACTTCTTTCTCCTTCAGAATCAAATATTAGGTACTCGCCTACTAAAATGCATTCTCTTTTAGGAGGTGCATAAATGAAGTGTAAAGGACCAATATAGAAGATTGTTTTTTCTTATGAATTAAAAGCATGTAATTTGTTTACATTCTACTGTGTTTTTTATTTTCAAGTGGAAAGATAGTAATAGCAGTGTGGAATTATTTTAGAAAACAGAAATTACAGAATGCTTCACAATGACAGACATAAGGCTTTAAAAGCAAGACACAAAATCTTTGTGTGTTCGCCTCCAGATGGCGCTCAGGACTTCTCAGCTCAGAATAACTTTCTGCTCTTCCAATTTCAACACGACATTTACGTATGTATCAGCACCTGCTTCCCAAGGTTACTTTTCTAAAAGTGGAAGCCATTACTAACCTATAAAGACCTCTTAAGAGATACTTCTGACATTAGTTTCCAAAGACTGTAGAAATTTGCGCTTCCATCAGCCACACACAAGAGCTTTGTGACAGCATGGTTTAGTTCAAAATAAAATCAACATCAAATATGGTGGCATGCTTTTACTGCCACCAGGGGCGGGGCTTCCAGTGCTCACAGGAGTGCAGCTCCTAACTGCATTTCCCCTCTGGGTCTTGCCTTTTTTTCTTTAGCCCACTTTCCTAGTAGTGGTTTTTAGTTCCTATTAAGCTGTGGAAATTCTCAGTACGTTTAGGTCAGTCCCTCTTTATAGCTCTATGTAGTATCGCACTGTGGCTTCAACAGGGCCTCGTGTGTCTATTTGCTGCCCTGCATCCTGAAGGCATCTTTCTTACCACGTTCATGCCATACTGTGCCGAAACTTCAGTACTCAGCCTCGCTTAGAAGAGGCAGCAGACTATCTGGATACGTACAGGTCTGCCATGGCAGACGGTGTTTACAGCCTGCTCCTTCGGCCGACTAGGACTGTGTTAAATGCCTTCTTTCTCTGCCCGCCTTCTAGAAGGTTGAACATGCTCATGGCTAACCCATCAAGTTTGTGCTCTCTTAGGTTTTACAGACTTGGGAGACTTACATACCTTCCATCCGCCTCTTTAGCTTTGGCATACTGCAAGTGGATCTTAGGAGAGGAGACGTGAGGCAGAAGTTCGCCAACTTTTGCCCTAGAAAGGTCGGGTCGAGAACCAGATCAGCACCATTCCCAACAGGAGTAGTTACCTGCCCACAACTAGCTCTCCTTTTCAAGGGCAGCTATGAGCTTACAAACATCTTACGCCTATACACAAACCAGATTGAACTGCCTTTTCTCCTGAGACCCCCTTCCCACAGGGCGGGAAGATGAAGGCTAGTGCGTTAACTCTTTGGGGGAAATACCGATTTTGTTTTCTTTATCTGGTTTAGGACGCTCTCTGGGAAGTGATTATGGATGTGAACTCCCCTGTGCAATAACAGAGATGCAAGGCAGAACCACGTGAGGGAACAGACCATATTGGGGGGGGGAGTGGCAGAGACAAGTGGGGAGAGCCCAGACACACCCCTCTCCAAATCTACCCGGAAACCAACTCTGGCCAGCCCTTACCAGTTCTTACAGCGGATGTAGACGGAGGCGGCTTTGTCGTAATACTGGCCTTTCTCATATAGCTGGGCTGCTTCCGAAAATTGCTACAACAAAGGAAATGCAAGACACTAAATATGTTATGACCTGACCACCCGAGTATTTACGAAGACAAAGGAGTACCTTCATATTCTCCAGGATGGCTCCACAGTCTCTTTTAAGGACCCTGCTGGGGTGTTTGAGGGCTTGGTTGGCCCCTCTACGGATGTCTCCCATTCGTATGGACATCTGAGCCACTCCGGCCAGGCACACCTCGTCATGTTCCTGCGCCAACAAGGCAAAGGCTTTTACCACAATGTACTTCAGCCAGCCAAGTTCATTTACCCTCATACATCATTTTAAGACTTACTCTCATTTATCGTTTTAAGATTTACTTTCATCTATCATTTTAAGAAACTCTCACAATTTTGAAATTAACACTTAAAAAAAATCAACTAATAAAGTTGTTTTTTCTTCTCTGAGGTTTTGACCTTTTATACTTAGCAGGAAATTTTTGCTATTCTTTGTGAGGAAGACTTGCTTTATACCTCTTGGTATGATATTATATCTAGAAGTAATATACTGGTTATTATAGCATAAATACTATAAATAAAATTAAGGAAGGAATCATTAATCAAACTGAAGATCTCTGTGCCAGGTAGGATGACATGTAACTTCACTTAGAACTGTTCAAGTCATTAACGACGGCTAATAAACTTGCCATATTTGCAACAGGGTCTCTCTAAGCAGCTCTGGCTAACCTTAAAACTTGCTAAGTAATTCAAGCTGGCCTTGAACTCAAAGCAATCCTCCTGCCTCAGCCTCCCAACTGCAAGGACTACAGGCATGTGCCACCATACCCAGCAAGAACTTTTCAAGTGACTAATCTTTTCTAGTGAAATTCAGTGTCAGATTGGGCTCTGCCTCCAGCAGCCCATCCACTAGAACTTTCTGTGATGGCGGGAATGTCTTGTTTCTTCCCCAATTAGGTACAAAAGCCAATGGTAGCAAAAGGTAGCCGGGTACCTGTATGTGGCTCCTGAGGAGGAGGAGGAGTGGAATTTCACTCCATTTTTAACAATCCAAACTGCTACCTGCAGCTAGCTGCTACTGTATTTGATGGTGTAAAGAATGGACCAAAGCAGATGGAACCAAACAAAGACGATGTAAAAGCAGCTGGTGAGGTGGTTCAGTGTTGGTAAAGGTGCTAGCCATCAAACCTGGAGACCCAGGTTTGATCCCTAGAACCGATATGGTGGAGAGACTGATATCTGTAAGCCATCATCTGACAGCCACCTATAGGGGGTGGCATGCATGTCCCCTCCTCCCAGCCCACAATCAATAAGTCAATATATATAATTTTTAATCAAAAATTTATTTTATTATTTTATATGTATGAGTGTTTTGCCTGCGTGTATGTCTGGGTACCACACGTGCCTGGAGTTAAGAACAGCTGTGAGCCACTATGTGGGTGCTGGGACTTGAAGCTGGGTCCTCTGGAAGAGCAGCCGGTGCCTTAACCACTGAGCCATCTCTCCAGCCCAAAGAGATTACGGGAATGTCATAAGAGCAAACCCTTATGAAATCATAGTTGGCCTGTGACACATATGGGCATAATATGGATTTAAAAAATAAATCAACAGGTAAAGATCAAGCTGGTTCTATTGTGTGCAAAGCTGTGGCGTCCCTCATGGCCTTCCAAATCAGTGCACATGACTCTCCTTCAATCTTTTAAGAGCATCTAATCGATTTCTTCACTCAACTATATTGGCCTATAAATGAGATGAAATAAAAATTTTACCTCCAATCTTAATTAGGAGCTCATATCTAGGATGTAATGGCAAACAGATGCAATAAATAAAAATATATTGCCATCTTCAGTTCTGTGAGTTTAAAGTAACTTAAGCCCATTCTTGTAAAGTTGTTAATAACCTGGACAATTAGGCTCACCTAATAGCTACTGAATAACTACAATGCAAATAAGCCCCGGATTTTAAAATGAAACAGAAACCAGGCTGCTGGAGCATTAGACACATTTGTTATTTATGTAAGGTTACCTTATTTTCACCTGTGATCCCTTTCTCGTAATGAGCCAAAGCATTTACATAATCACCCCTGAAAGAAAAAAACACAGTGAGTTAATTCATATTTAAGTCTTTTAGCTACACACACAAAACTTTAAAGATACTCTTTGTTGCCATGTGGCTTATGCTCAAGCAAAGAGGCCATAAAACAGGGATGCTGGCCTCCATTCAAAGAGCGGCATGCTCTTCCCTCACTGCTTTAAAAACAGTCTGGGTTGGGCCACAGGGTACTTACAGTGTGGTAGGTCAGGAAGGCTACAGTGCATTTTATTCATTGAATTTTGGCTTGGGATTAGGACAGAATTTCTAACGATTTCTGAAACATATTTCTGGCGTTTGCACTCTGTATTTATGTGAAGCATTAGCAATATAAGATCGCAGTATCAATAAACTCTGAAAAACATTGACAATGCCCTATGCCTTACACTATGGAATGTTCAGGCAAATTTAATTTTTGCATAAAAATAAACAAGCACACACATTTCATTAGTGTTCAAATCTGCTTTCTTCTTTAATAAATGGTAAGATTATATATACACCAAAGAATTGTGTGTGCACGTGCATCCCTGAGCATGAATGTACATGTGACCTTGTATACATGTGTGGAGGCCAGAGGGTGATGTCAGGCATCTGTCTCTATTGCTCTCCACCTTATTTTTTAAAAACATTAGTATTTATTTTATGTGTCTGAGTGTTTGCCTTCATATGGATACACATGCATGCAGGCCTGTTACCTAGATGCCAGAAGAGGACACTGTATCCCCTGGAACTGTGGTCACACCATCATGTGGGTGTTGGGAACCTTACCCAGGTCCTCGGTCCTCTACAAGAACATCAAGTACTCTGGACTGTGGGGCCATCTCTCTAGCCCTCCACCTTGTGTTTGCAAAGTATCTTCCACTGAACCTGGAGCTCGCCAACTGGCTGGGACGCCCCCAGCTCCCATCTGGGATCATCGGCAGGTGCCACACTGCCTGGCTGTTTTTTTTAACCTGGTGCTGGGTTCTTATGTTTACACAGCGAGCACTGTACTCATTAAACCACATCTCTAGGTCCAAAGAATTGTTGTTGTTTAAAAAGATTTACTTTATTCTGTCTACAGTGTTCTGTCTGCATGTATCCCTGCAGGCCAGAAGGGGGCGCCAGATCTCATTCAGGTGGCTGTGAGCCACCATGTGGATGCTGGGAATTGAACTCAGGAACTCTGGAAGAGCAGTCAGTGCTCTTAACCACTGAGCCATCTCTCCAGCTCCCCAAAAAGTTGTTTAAAAATAGATTTCTTAAAAAAATAGATTTCTTTATGAATTAACAGCAAATGTTTCATCTCTATTTTATAGACCTATAGATTTGGGGTTGCACAAAAATTTCTCAGGCAAAAATGGGGTTGCAAACGGGTCAAGTCGAAGAGGCTCTGGTTCGACAGACTTATCTATCTTCATTGTTCAGTGCAGTGACTTGCACAGACCTTTTATTTGAGCTCTGTCTTCCTCTGAGCAACCACCCCTCTACTGTAGAAAGGGAGCTCTGAAATGGCATTAAGAGCCACTCAAGGCCCTCCGTCAGCTCAGGCAGTGACTTGGTCCTGTGAGGCTTGCTCAGTTTCTCAACCTGCCGATGGATAAAAAGGCTTCGGGAGGGAAGCTGGCTGCTGATTGAAGACTTTCTTTCATCAGCCCAGGGGTTCACAATCAGCAATTTTCCTGAGTAGGAATGTCTAATTTGGGTCCAATTATATCAGCCCACCTAGGGACACCTCCTGACAAGAAGAATTACAGTTTCTTGCTCAGGATCCTGCTCAATTAGGAGACGCCAAATTAAGATTTTGGAGCTCTCTGTCTATTTTTAGCTCACCCACTTTACTATTATTTCATTCTGGACTCTTCAGAGGGATCCAGCTCGCTTGTAAAACCCTCACTGGAGAGCTAAATCTCTCTAGACTTGACAGAGTGGTCCTGCTTCCACACAATCAGGGTTGTGGATGCCTAATGAAACCTGGGGGACTGCCAGGCAGAGCCTTGGGGGTTGAGATCAGCGGGTGCTGGCTCCTGGGGTGCTTGATGAGAAGATACACCAGGTTATCATCAGGGACACTTTCTGAACTGTTAGGGGCTGGGTGTGTTAGGTCAGGGGTGCGAGCACACGCAAACAGCATCGAAAGCTTCACGGTCACGTGCCACACCAAAGCAGAGACTGCCCACTGACCTAGCAGAGCTAACTCAAGTCAGGTAACATGGGAGAGTTTGCTACAAAACAATGAATCAATCTTCTGAATGGTCCAAGGGCCTTCAGAGATGTTTGTGCTGACAAGTTATACACTGGGTCATTCTATTCTCTTAGATGGAGATGGAGGGCCACGGCACTGGGCCTGGTCTCTGTGCTACGTACTAAGTTTCCAATATGCTCATTTTGATAGATGGACACTTTTGTTTTTAATTCACAAGCTAAACAAACAACTTTGCCACTTAATTACACCCTAGCCCTTGGGTTCATTGCATATATATTTTAATTTTTAAAACAATTTAAAATCTTGTATATGTGTATATGGGTATGTGCAGGGACCCACAGGGGCCAGAGACATCAGATCCCCACAAGAGCTGGATTAACAGACGGTTATGAGCCACCTGATATGGGTGCTGGGAACTGAACCTGGGTCCTTGTCAAGAGCAGCAAACACTCTTAACTGCTGAGCCATCTCTCCAGCTTCATGGATTGACTTTTTAAGGGGGAAAATGTGGCAAAATTTAAATAAAAAATGACCAAGAAGAAATATATCCAAAAAGCTTTTACCTGAAGAACAAAAAATGACTTTTTATTAATGTGTATGTGTGTGTTAGTCACATGTGTACATGTTTCTAGAGGAGGGCACGCGATCCTCTGGACTAGTTGAGAACCTTCTGACTTGGGTACTGGGAACCAAACCCAGGTCACTTGGAAGAGCAGCCGTGAGCTTAACCACTCAGCATCTCGCCAGCCCCCAGAACAGAAAAGTTTTCAGTGAGGCATCCCGATTAGAAATGAAAGACTACTTTTTGGTATAGTAATTTGTACAACTAAAATTTGTGTGACAGTATCCTTAATGAATCCACTGTATGAACATCACGCAGAACTATGTAAGAATGGTTAAATGTAACTGGGGGCATGAGAGTGGGAGAGCTGGCCCTGCCCCTCACCAGCTGCAGCACTCGGAAAGCAGGCCCTGCACCTCGCCTGGGCATCACAGAGGAGCTGGCTGGTCCTGAAGGTGTGGTGTGAGGGAGCCACCCTGAGGGCCTGAAAGCAGAACTGGCCCCAGCCTGGGCTGCCTGCTGCAGTGGGTGAGCTAGCCAGGGCAGTGCTGGAGAGCTCGCCCTGGTGGTCACAATGAGGGAAAGCTGGCAGGCTGACCAACCCAGCTACCACCCAGGCCCAGAACCTGGGCTCTGAGTTGGCCCCTCCAACACTGACCTCACTGATAAACTGCTGGAGCATGTGAAGGGGCCGGACCTGCAGATCCAAAGCTGCAGGATTTCCATGACATGGGGCAACAACAGGACATCCAAGAGGAGTCCCAGTGAGGGCCCAGTATAAATGTAGCAGAAACCAGAGGCCTCAAACCAGACCCATTCATTGCAATGAACACTTACATACAAGTAAAGACATAGGGACTAAAGGGTACACTGTGTGACTCACTGTGCCACACTACAGCTCCCATGCTGAGACCTTTTTGTTTATTTGTTTTTGTTTTTCCTTTAAGTTTTATTTTGTGTGTGTGTGTGGGAGGGTGTTGCAAGGGCAGAGGGTGGATACGAAGGGGTAGGGAGATGAATGGGACCAGGATGCATGGTGTGAAATACACCAAGGATCAATAAAAAGTTTTTTAAAAAGTAAAGACAACCATAGACTAGCATTTTTCAATAGGCTAATCTTTTTGGATTTGGGATGGGTCTTAATAAATGTTGAGAAGAACTGTCCAGTTGTGGTGCTCTTGGTGCCTGTGGGAGTTTGTCTGAAAATAAATGACCCAGCTATAGTTATGTGTTTGGGGGCAGTGACCACAGCTGGACATTAATTTAAAACTGATGAGTATTCCTAAAATTATGTTTACGCAGCACTGAAATAAAGAAAGACAGAGTCTGTCAGTTAAGCATGTTGGCAGCTGAGATGGCTTAACTAACAATCAGGAATACTAGAACAGCTGGGTGATGGTGGTGCCTGCGTTTAATCCCAGCACTCGGGAGGCAAAGGCAGGTGAATCTGTCTGAGTTTGAGGCCAGCCTGGTCTACATAGTGTGTTCTAGGACAGCCAAGGCTACACAGAGAAACCCTGTCTTGAAAAACAAAAACAAACAAACAATACTAGAACATTCTAAATCACTCAAAACAAATCATGGGATTCCCAAAGATACGAAAAGGTTTGTGAAGTGGACTCATGCATCACGCAGGACTATTACGCAAGCACTGGCCCTCTGTTTAAGGGAAGCGTCTGCCTCGACTTTCACCATCACTGAGTTTTCATCTACATGCGACTCAATTCACGAAAGAAAAAATTCTACAACTTTTAAGTTACAGGTTGAGGCTGCCTCCTGCCTGCCTCCTGCCCTCCCTATGTCGGAACTCACCTGCTGCTGTGATGGCCTGGGGAGGTAGGAACTTACGTCCTTGGAGCCATGATTAAAATGGCTCAAGGTGGAAGGGAATACTCTCTCTCCTGTTTCAGCCTTCCATGGCGTCAGGATTCAAGCATAAGCCTTACCCAAATGCTGGTGCCTTCGACTCGAGCTCCCTAGTCTTTACAGCTGTGAGAAGTTCCTTCTTTAAAAGATTGGCTTTATTTTTAACTGAGTATGTGCACATGTGTGGATGACTGCAGAGGCCAGAGGCGAGGGATCCCCTGCAGCTGGAGTTACAGGTGACTGTGTGCCAAACAACGTGGGTGTCGGGAACTGAACTTGGGTCCTCTGAAGGAGTGCTCTTAACTACTAAGCTCTCCCTCCAACCTGAGATTTCTGATCTTGATAAATCCCCCAGTCTCAGGCATTCTATAACAGCAGCACAACCAGACCAAGATACAGACCAAACTTCAAAGTTTTGTGCTCTGCCTTTAAGTGACACAGAAAATCTTCCAAATGGTAAAGAGAGGTCAGAATCACGAGCACAGGTCATAAAACCCAGCGTATCACCCTGATTCTCTGCATACTGCTGCTGGCTGAACATCATTCACAATATTTAGACTCTAAGTGAGGGGGAAAAATCTTAGACTCAGACTTTTAATGCTGGACTTTAGTGCTGAAAATGAAAATGGACAAGTACAAAAATGAGACATCATTGGATAAATAAAACATTTCTGGACTCCTGCCCCCACCATTATTGAAGAATGGCCTTGTCGGGCAGCGGTGGCGCATGCCTTTAATCCCAGCACTCTGGAGGCAGAGGCAGGTGGATCTCTGAGTTTGAGGCCAGCCTGGTCTATAGGGCGAGTTTTAGGACAGCCAGGCTACACAGAGAAACCCAGTCTCGACCCACGCCCTGCCTATTATGCCCCCCCCCCCCCAGAATGGCCTAACCAATGACAGTTTGGAACTGTAGACACGCAGCAATCAGTCACCGATTAGAAGCTAGGAGCCGGGGACTCACGTGAACTCCAGCTGGATGGCGTACTCTTTGGATATGAAGGGTATCTGGTCAGGAGCCAGGCGCTTGGCCAGCTGTAGAGCGCTGTCCCAATGCTGCAGGTCCCGCCTCATCTGTCACAAAGACCAAGAAAGTCCTGAGGTCCAGAAAGGCAAAGTGCTTTGCAAAGTTGCCTCACAGAGCCAGGCTTAGTAAGAGGAAATACTTTTTTATTTGTTTGTTTACATAATGAAACTTTCTATTTACAAAGATATTGCTATAATACACATTTTGAAAGGCAGTAACAGAGCCTTCTAGACTGGACAAATATCTTAGTTATTATGGTAATTTGTTCTCCTCTCAAAAGTCAAGCCTATCTAAAAATAAAAATTTTATTCTTTAGTATTTTTCCCAATAGTGAGAAATTAAAGCTAATATAATCAATTAATTTAAAATTTCACTTAGAAGGACACCAATAAAAAATAGGAAATACTTTAGGAATTGATTTCTTTCCTTCCTTTCTTCCTTGGTGAGGCAGGATTTTTGCTACGTATTCCTGGCTGGCCTAGAACTCACTATGTAGCCCAGGCTAGCCTTGAAGCAACTGTCCCATGTCTGTTCCCTGCTGGGATTACAGGCATGAGCCACTATACCTGACCTGGAACTGACACACTTCCTTTTTCTTTTCAAGTTACGCTTATTTATGTCCATGTGCATGGGCACACACGTGTCAGAGTGTGTGTGGAGGTCAGTTTTCTCCTTGCATCTGGTGAGTCCTGCAGATCAAGGCCCAGTCATCAGGCTTAGTGGCAAGTGCCTTTACCAAGGTACCATCATATTTCTGGCCCGGATACAGTTTCTTAGCTAATCTGAAGCTATGTAGGAACATGAATAACAAAAAACACAACACATAAAGCATCTTAAAAGTTTTTGTCATACAATCCCAAATATACCAGGTCACCATTGAAGAATCTATCCAGTTCATTCCTCACTGATTTAGACTTTACCATAACTAACTTTTTCAAGTGCTATCTTCTTGCCAGGTCCTGTCTAGAACATCAGCTTATTTTACTTTTCACAGCTACCTTTTGTAATGTTCTTGCACCCATTTCAAAGATCCAGAAACTGAAGCAGAGACAGGCTAGGTCTTACACAATGCTACACAGCTGGTATGAGAGAGAGCGAGCAGGTGGGCAGCAGGGCTCTCTTCACCTAACTTGTGCTGCCAAGTGAGGCTGGAGGAACTATTATGGACTATTGCAGAGCCCAGTGCTGTTAGCCATCAATAGTTTCAATATCTGTGAGAAAAGATGTGTCTTCTTGCTTATTTCTGGCCGCTACTAATTATATAAATTACTTCTAATTAGCTGTCATATAAACCCATTTTCTTACCAACTACCCCAAGGGCTGGGCATCATTACCCACACTTTAAAGAAGCAGGACCTCAGCTGAGGTCAAAGGACATGCCCAGGGTCACACACAGCTGGAATCTGAATCCAGGTGTGCCCACCTCATAAGGCTGTGCATTTTTTCCCTCCCAGACAGAGTCTTGCTAGCCTGGAACTTGTCCTTTGGACCAGGCTGATGTTGAACTACAGCAGTCCCCCTGCCTCTGTCTCCCGAGCTCCTGGGCTGACAGGGAGGCATCACCTGGGCCGGCTCGTCTACACCCTCCCACAGTCCTACTGCCAGGCCTCCCTTCCCCTCTGCCTTTGAACTCAGTCCAGCATGCAGTTCATTCCTCCTTCTGTTACCCTCAGCTCTAAGACAGAGGAGAACTTCATGCAGCAACTTAAGATCATGTGGGAAATAGAGAAAATAACAGTACTGTCCCATAAGAGAGACTGTGGCAGAGGTTAAGAGGGTTAATACAGGTTAAGTGCGTAGAACGGCACCTGGCAACATGTGCAACCGATAAACCACACCTGCTTTTCTTTTTACAGTCTCCAGTTCCACAGTCCGTTCTCTCTGGGCACATTTAGACTTTGAATTATTTAGCAACGTTACAATACCATGCCTTTTTTATACATCTACTGGATGCAGAGTGAAAGTGGTTTTGACATTAATGAGTACTCAGGGGCTCTGAGAGCCGAAATGTCTTCCTTCACTCCAGGAGAGGAAGACAGGTGGTGAGAAGGGTGACTGCCTGTTCTCTCTGCTGTCATACCTCCAGGGCAGCCACAGGACAGTTGGATGCCAGGTACAGGTCCTGGGCCAGGTTGAAGTCATTGGTAAACATGGCGAGATGTCCTGCCAAAAGATTGTAGTCCTCGATTCCCTACAAACAGAAGTGAGAAGAAAAATAAGATCTTTTTCAAAAGGCTTTTGCTCAGTAGAAGTGCCATTAGTCTACCGATTCAGTTGTTTCAATTAAGACCGACTGAAATGTAAAAAGTTGAACAAGTAGCATCTAGACTTTAATTTGTGACTCACGAGACACTGCATACCTTTATTTGTTCCAAGGACATCACTGTGCCAACATCCCCTATGGTCCGGGAAACTCGGATAGCAAACTCCACCTCCATGTGATGCAGACAGGCTCTGGCCAGCTCATTCCACGCCGTGCGATCATTCAGCATCTTGCATATTTCCCAAGCATCAGAAAACCTAGGACGGAGTACACAGGCTGACCCACAGCTCTGCCTTTGCTCATCACCTACTAGGCACTCTTTGGACTGTGTGTCACCAAACGTTACATGTTAGACAAATCTTCAAAACATTTCTTAGCCTATAATCAGCACTTGCAAGTTATGAAAAAAAAGACCCACCAAACTTTCTTCCTTCACTTGCACAGATTTTTTTTCTTACCATCTTAGTGTATGTGTGTGAGGTGCATGCATATGCAGTTATGTGTGGCCATGGAGGCCAGAGGAGGGCACAGAGTATCCTGCTCTATCATTTTTTGCCTTAGTCCCCTGAGACAAGGTCTTGACTGAATGTGGGTTTCATGGTTTTGCAGTGAGGCTGGGTGGGCAGCCCCAGACACTCCCAGCTTTGTACCCGGGTACCGGGACCTGAACTCAGGTCCCTGGGCTGCTGCTGCGAGTGCTCTTACCCACTGAGCATCTCCTAGCCCCTCTCTTACATTCTTCTACTAGTCAGAATTTACTGTTTTCAGCCCCTTGCCACCACCAATTAACAATGAATTCTAATTTTTAAAATTCCACATGTTGTAGGATATTTGTACACGGTGTGAAGATGTTTTTGCTGTGATTGGTGTAGTTAAAAAGCTGAACGGCCAAAAGCTAGGCAGGAGGTATAGGTGGGACTTCCAAGGAGAGAAAGGAAGAGGAGGAGGAATTGAGGTGCAGTGGACCTCAGGAGACACGGAGAGGAAACATGAGGTGCAAGACAGAAGAGAGGTAACGCCATGTGGTAGAACATAGGTTAATGAGAATATGGGTTAAGTTATAAGAGCCGGTGGTAACAAGCCTAAGCTATAGGCCGAGCTTTCACAATTAATAAGTCTCCATGTCATTATTTGGAAGCTGGCTGGTGGGACAGAAAAATACTCGTTACATCCACACGTAGTTGAAAATTATTTTTGTTCTCACTTGAGTCTAATAAAATCAGTACTCTAGCCTGGGTGGTGGTGCACACCTTTAATCCCAGCACTTGAGAGGCAGAGGCAGAAGGATCTCTGTGAGTTTGAGGCCAGCCTAGTCTACAAATTGAGTTCTAGGACAGCTAGGGTTACCTAGAGAGACTGTATCTCAAAAAACAAACCAAACAAACAAAAACCAACCAACCAACTAACCAACCAAACCTCCTTCAAACAAACAAACAAACAAACAAACAAACAAACAAACACACAAACAAACAAACAACACCAGTATTCTATTGGTACAAATACGTACATTTCAGAGTTCAGCAAACTATGTCAATGGCACAGATGTTCTCTGCTGCCTGTTGCTTTTCTCTGTGTGTGTTTAGGCAAATGCACAGTGGATGGATGGGGAAAGAGGGAAAATAGGAACCTATAGAACAGTGGTTCTCAATCTATGGGTCTCCACCCCTTTGTGGGATGGGGGGGAATGACCCTTGCAAAGGGGTCGCCTAAAACTACTGGAAAATGCAGAAGTTTATGATTCCTAACAGTAGCAAAATTACAGTTATGAAGTAGCAATGAAGTAATCCTATGGCTGGGGGTCACCACAACATGAGAAACTGTATTACAGGGTTGCAGCGTTAGGAAAGTTGAGGACCACTGCAATAGAAGATGATGAGGCTGTGTTGAGGTGGGCAAGTCTGAGGAGTTCATGGACTGGTGGGAGTTAGAAATACAAGTTTAAACTGAAGACAGATTCTGTTTGTTTTATTGAGACAGGGTCTTTCTATATCATCTTAAGTGCTGGTTACAGGGGCAGGCCACTACACTTGGCTCCCAAGGACAGTTTGTTTTCTTTTGAGCCATGCCAGGGATAGATCCCAGGGCAATACAGGGAGTGCTTTATCACCAAGCTGAAGCCCTGGCTCTGAAAACAGTTTCTGGAGTCAGTCTGGGTGGTGATAGTCATGTGAGGTGATTCATCAAGAAGAATAATTAGAGAAGATACCAGAGTTTATGGGACCCTGAGGAACTCATTCAAGAGCCCCGAGAAACTCACAGTGGGCCTAGGTAAGAGAAAACAAAATGAGGAAAAAGAAATCTCAAGCAAGGCAAGAATCTAACTTTATCATTTGTTTAATACTTAGAACTATCCAGTAACAGGGCCATCTGTGGCTGAGTGGTTCTCTCATAACAAAGCACTTATAAAACTACACCCAAAAATGACACCTCTGCTGGAGTTTAAGTGTTTTCATACCCACTGTCTTTCTGTTTGCATGTGTGTGCACATGTGCATGAATGTTTGTGTAACTCAGGTGTACATGTGTGCATGGTACAGTGTGTGGAGACCAGAGGACAATCTTAGGTGTTGTTTCTCAAATGCTATCCACTCTTTTTGTTTCGTTCTTGAGACAAGGTCTAGAATTGACCTAAATTTGCTAAGCAGACTAGGCTGACCGGGAGAGAGGCCCAGACATCCGACCGTGGCTCATGCTGTGATGCCCAGATGCTTTTCAAGGTCGGTTCTAGGATTGAACTCAGGTCCTCACGCTTGCCAGGCGAGCTATCTCTCCAGCCCCTCTTATCCATTATCTTATCTAAGCTTCGAAACAGCCTGGGAGACAACCGCTATTCACATCTTTTGAGTTGGCCATGAAGGCAAATGAGTGGCTGTTAATCATGTCCCCTCCTCCCTACCGCTTGAGCATCAGGGTCTGTGTCAGCATCTGTTTCAGGTCAGAAGGCTCCGCATCTTTTATGTTGTCAAGGAAGCTGTGGGTGCTGAGGTAGATGGAGTTGATTTTCCCACTCTGTGTCTGGCAGGTCAGTTCTCCATTGTATAACAGCAAAGGTTTGTGGGAGAAGGGAAGTTTAGTGCCACCAGCCAAAATGACCTTGGATCCTGTATTAGAAAGCAGACCCTTTAATACCTCAAGCTAATGCTCGGCACAAGTATTAGAAAGTTTTCAATTTCACTACAGTGGAAATTCATTTATCAGTAAAAGTACAATAAATGACTCGGTACCTTGGATGGTGTCCTTGTGAAACACATAAGTGTACACCTTATCATCATCATAAGCAATAAATACACCTTTATCCATTGGCCAGTTTTCCCAAAGAACACCTTTAATGGTTGGTGAGAAGTCTGGAATCTCGTAGGTGGCATCATTAACCTATGAGACAGGATTTACAAATGTACAACCTGCCTTGTTAAGAGCCTGTCTGCAGCCTTGGCAGACATGGCTTCCCAGCCCACCTCCAACCCAACACCACTCTGACTCCAGCTTTCCACAGTGGGAGAGCGTCTCTTCCTATTACTGTACATATGTGGCTTGGGAAAAAACCCGGAAACCCAGCCAACCAACCAAACAAAACAATAGTTACTGGGAAAATCCAGGGTTTGATAAGTGGACTAGTTTATGGGAAAAACAAGCACTTTGCCATCACTGAATTCTTATACTTCAGCTCACAGTTTCAAATTTTCTAGACTTACAGGACAGTAAACAAATCCATCACTTTTTTCATCAATGAAAACTAATCTGGTTCCATTTGGATCAGGAAAAAGCTTTTTCACACCAACAGGATGTCGATAATCATTAACGAACTGCCAGTCCTCAATGAAGAAATACTGAATAATGCCGGTCTGAAAAAGAAAGGGAAAAAAGAAGAAGTCTGATCAGGGAATTTAAAATGTGATTAAGAAAATACTGACTTTTCACACTTAATTTAGATGATTATAAAATAAAAACATTATTACTTTTGATAAAGAAAGAGGCTAATGCATTTAATATATATGGAAGGTACAGACTCTGGATAAGTGAAATGGGAATTTAGAAAGTAATTCGGTAATCTAGTGACTGTAGTATGTTTAGCGATAAGGGTCATGATCGATTTATAGATTTCCTACTTGCTAGAGAAACCTTCAAAAACAAACCAGTAAACCCCAGTGACATCACCAACCATAGGCAGGCTGGCAGTCCTGTGAAAGGTTGTCCAAGTCATCTCTCACACATCTACCTTGGAGAAATTTCCAGGAAGCAGATTCTTGCCTGCTTCCAGGGATGCATGGCGTCATCCAATTCACTTTCCTCAAGGTTAAGCTAGGAGTCTGAACTGCCTGGCTGTAGTTCGGGCTCCTTCAGACTGGTGTAGCCTTGTAGGCTACAGATGACTGCATGCTCGTCTGGCTTGGCTGTGTACCCCCCCCCCCCCCCCCCCGAGCTTGCTGACTCCCTACTCATCTATGGGTGTACAGCCAAGCCAGATGAACTGCTCAGACAGCACGGAGCGATCTGACAGCCTTCACTGGTGAAATCTACGAAACGTAGAAGGAAAAAAGTACTTACACAATTCTACTAAATGCTTCCAGAAAACTGCAGATGACCACCTCATTTTTTGAGGTCGGTATTGCCTTGATACCCAAACTAGGCAAAAGTACTATACAAAACAAGAAACCAGGTAGTGCACGCCCTTAATGCCAGCACTGGCAGAGGTAGGTGAATCTCTGTGGGTTCAAGGCCATCTTGCTCTACACAGAATGTTCCAGGCCAGCAAGGGCTACATAGTGAGACCCCACCTGGCAACAAAACAAAACAAAACAAAATACCTCCAAAAACTAAAAGTGTAGTACAACGGAGCTGGGGAGATGGCCCAGCCCTAAGGCCACTGGTCGCTCTTTCAGTGGTCCTGAGTTCAATTCCTGGCACCAAGGGTGGCTCACAACTGTCTGTAACTCTATTCCAGGGGCTCTGACACCCTTTTCTGGCCTCAGAGGGCACCAGACACCTATGTGGTACACATACACACATGCAGATAAAATACAGGGTTAATTAAACAACAACAAAACCTCCAAGAGATCAAATTTAAACCAAAGTTTTAGCAAATGAATGTAACGATATGTAGAAAGGAGAATACATTAGCACCCACGGGAGGGCGCAGGGGTGGGGGTGGGTGGGGGTGGGGGGAGTGTGTGTGGAGGGGGTGGGGGGTATGGGAAGGGTGGGGGGGTTGGGGTGGGGGGGTGAGGTTGGAATAGCTGTTCAGCAGCTAGCAGATCATGGAACTGATATTTGAGCCCCAAATGGCAGACTCCAGACATTATGCATTATGCAATTATCTTAGTTAGGGTTTCTGTTGCTGCAACAAAACACCATGACAAAAAAGCAAGCTGGGGAGGAAAGGGTTTATCTGGCTTACATTTCCAGATCATACTTCATCATTGGAGGAAGTCAGGACAGGAACTCAAACAGGGCAGGAACCTGGAGGCAGGAGCTGATGCACAGGCCATGGAGGGTGCCGCTTACTGGCTTGCTTCCCCTGACTTGCTCAGCCTGCTTTCTCATGGCACCCAGGACCACTAGCTCAGGGATGGCACCACCCACCATGGGCTGGGCTCTCCCCATTGATCACTAATTGACAAAATGCCTTATAACTGGATCTCATGGAGACATTTCCTCAACTGAGGCTCCCTTCTCTCTGATGACTCCAACTTGTGGCACACTGACACACAAACCCAGCCAGCACAGTAATCAAAATTACTTAAAATCACCAAACACTGATACTAGCCAATCATGCCACCTAGGTTCTATATAAGTATATAACTGACCACAGACTTCATTTGTTTTGAATTTGATAAAGGGAGGAAAACATTAGGAAGAGGATCAAAATCAAGATCGTAAAGAACGGGACCTTGTCCACGATCCGCCCTCCAGAAGCACATACGTACATCTGTTCCATAGATGAGGAAATCACTAGTCAGGGCGTGGCATAAAATCCGGCACTTATCATCAACTGCTGGGAAGAGCCGAGTCTCACGTTCTTCTTGAGCATCCAAGATTTCATTTTCTATCTAAAATATGAAGATGTTTTATTTAGGGTAGTGGTTCTCAACCTTCCTAATGCTGCAACCCTTAAATACAGTTCCTCATGTTGTGGTGACCCCCAACCATACAATTATTTCATTGCTATGTTATAACTGTAATTTTGCTATTGTTATGAATCGTAACATAAATATCTGCTATGATCCCCAAAGGGGTCACAACCCACAGGTTGAGAGCTGCTCATTTAATGGTTCCTTGATTTATCTGAGTAAATAAGGTGTACAGCTAGGGAAAAGTATCTTTTTCCCAAGTTCAACTAGACAATCATACTTTCAAACTACCTTAGGCCGGCTTACGCACAAAACAGGGCAGCTGGCCCAAGGGGCAGCCCTGAGCATCCTTTTTTAGTGGGAAGTTTATGTGCAGCAGGCTCAGCAGCTGTCCAGCTGCTAATTTCTCTGGCTTCCCGAATGCAAAGAGTCATGAAATAGATGTGTGCTGTACCCTGGTCCAGACTCCAGTCCTCACAGGTGCCAGTCTCTCTGGCACAGTTTGGTGGATCCCTACACACAACACGCCCATTGTCAGAAGTGAGTGCATTCTCTTTAGGTACTCACGGCTCATCTGCAGTTCCTTCTAGATGCAAGTTATCAACGGGGTCACCTGACTATAGTTAATGGTGTAATCAGTGCTTGTCGATACTTATCAGGTGTCCAGGGCACGGGGGTAAGAAGTCAACTGGACATCAAATACAGTCAAGGAAGGACTATTTTTTGCCCACACTGGGTTTTCCAGTTAGTCTGCACATTCTTGCTTCCCAGTCAAGGATCTTGATAACGGGGCATCAAACTTAGGCTCCCAGGACAGGGGGGTCACACTTACCAAATGTAACTGGATCTTGCCTTCAAAGAGGGCAGCAGCGTAGTCAGAATGAAGGCAAATGCTGGCCACCGTTCCCAGATACTCCACGTCTTTTAGCTTTTTGACAGCTGTATCAATTTCAAAAACATGTCAACACGTTAAATTACAGGTCAAAGTTCCGCATCTGTTTACTTGCAAATGACTGTACAACGTATACTTTGGCAAGGGTCTTCTGAAGGAAAGCCTGTTTCAGCCACTCTGAGAAACTCTCGGTTGCCATATAAG
The DNA here is from genome assembly GCF_049852395.1 of Peromyscus maniculatus bairdii. NCBI lineage: Eukaryota > Metazoa > Chordata > Mammalia > Rodentia > Cricetidae > Peromyscus > Peromyscus maniculatus. The sequence continues at coordinate 60,672,451 of NC_134861.1, read as the reverse complement.
TTACCCTCGGGGATTCTCTGGTGGTCCAGAAATAAAACAGCAGCAGAGGAGGTCAAATGCAGCATGACTCAGGCCTCAAGTGAAAAGAGGTTTCATGGAGCGTTCTACTTAACAGGTCACTTCTCAGGGCTCTTTACCGGACTTAGGATTGGGGAAAACATTGAACAGAGGGAAGGGGAGGAAAGACCAGGTTCCCTATATGGAAGAACACAGCAGGAATGGACACCTTTAGGTAAGCACTTCCCAGGCTTAGGTGTGCCTCAACAGAGCCACTGTGCAGTGAGGTCACAATGCTTAATTTCACCTTGTCAGCTTCCTGTTCCCTTTAAAGTAGCTTTATCTTCTAGATTAAGTCAAATTCACAGGGTAGCTCCAATCCTTTACCAGGCCAAAAAGGGACCTTCCACCCAGGGCCTCTGTAATGGAGAATTCACACCAGGCTGCCTTCGCTACAAGAAGCAAAGAACGCAATCTGCCTAGACGTTATGCCAAGATTTTAGAGTAGAAACAAAGCCATTTAAGTTAAGAAAGAGAGACCAGGACGTAAATGAGTGAAGACTCAGTCTCAAAAATCACTTCTAGTGCTTTCCAAATAGTACAGAAATGGAAAGGTATTCAAAAATCCAGCACTCGGATTTAGACTTGCCATTTTCACCAAGGACATAAAACCAAGCTCGATTATTCATCCCCACAGCCAGATGATAGAGACCCACTGCGATGAAGTTGGGTTCCACATCGACAGAGACCGTGATCGGTGGTTCCTACAACACAGCATTGGAACAGCAGTGAGCCAACTGTTAGAACCGTTTCAGTTTATAAACAAGGGACAGACCACACGATTTACGTACTCCTTCAATGAGGTTGGCCACCGTGACCTCAAGGAGGGAGGTGAGATACGCAATCCTTGTGTGACAAGCATCCCCGAGGATGGGCAACTTGGTCAGGAAGACGTGGAGTGAGCCTCTTTGGGTAGACAGTGCTAGCAACTGACCATCATCAGTCCAGGATAAGGTACCCAGCCCTGAAACGATTCACAAAACAAACCATCATTCAAAGTCACAATACATGGTGGCAGGCAAGCAAACAGATATTTTCATGTAATAGGCATGAAAACTTGAGATGTGTTCTTCTCTAAATCATCTTGCTATTTCTCTAAGCATTAACAAGAGACCATGGGCCCTGAGTCATCTGCTGTGGCTCAATGCTATATGCTCATGCATGCATTGTACAATTGGGATTAAAGTTTGCGTCAGCCTCTGGGGCCCAAGCATACCCACAACCTTCCAGTCAAGCAGCACTACTAATCACAACTCCTAGAGTAAAGAAGCTATTTTAGGGAGCTTCACAGAGAGGTGTGAATCGTACTCCTGTAAGAATGCAAACCACACAACAACCACTATTCTCCATAACTGCAGTGACAAAGTGCCAGTGGGCTCTGGCAAGATCGATACCTTTATTTTCATCATCCAGGTTAATTATAGCGTACATGTCTCGTAACTCTGTCAAATCATGGATTTTTATGCTGGAAAGTAAAGGAAGAGGAGTTACGTTTTCATTCCGGCATTTTTGCACGTTGTTTCTAATCACCCCCTACTCTCCCTCCCCTCCCCTGCTGCTGGACCCCCCCCCTACTCCCCCTCCCCTCCCCTGCTGCTGGACCCTCTCTCCTCCCCCTCCCCCCCACCCCTGCTGCTGGACCCTCTCTCCTCCCCCTCCCCTCCCTGGCCCTGCTGCTGGACCCTCTCTCCTCCCCTCCCCTCCCCAGCCCTGCTGCTGGACCCTCTCCCCTCCCCTCCCCCTCTCATCCCTCATCCCTCCAGGTCTTCTCTCTCTCCAGCTTCAGCCCGCAGTGAACGGCCTCTTCACGGCCCTCCACCTGTGCCCTGGAGCCCACTTTCAGATTGGGGCTGCTGTGAACACTGGCTAGGAAAGGCTGACAGACAAATGGGGGACTCCCTGTTGAGTTGTGACACACTGAATTCTGCTCTGGTCCTCTAACTGGCCTGCTATTACTTAATTTTCAAAGCCCTTCAGTCTGTACACCTGTCCTGGTGAGAGGCAGATGGAGTGTGCTCACTCCATGTAATCTCAAACTCCCATTTTAGTTTTAAGACTGATTTTCTAGCATACTCCATTTTATTCTTTTGTTCTGAGGCATAAAAACTTTACATGTTTTCTTTGTTAAATAGTCTTGCTATTTTACTATACATTATCAAGAGACTTAAGTGCTGACCATATGAATGTGAGCAGGGAAGTAGAGAACTTAAATATTTTTTCACTGTAAAATGTTCAGAGTGAGTCCAAGAAAGTGTGGATGTCAGATGCACATCAACCCCGAAGTTCTGTTGATTCTCTTGAGTATCCCCCTGTGGTGGTTTGAATAGGAATGGCCCCCAAAGACTTATGTGTATGAATGCTTGGCCCATGGGGAGTTGGCACTATTAGGAGGTGTGGCCTTGATGGAAGTGGTGTGTCACTGTGGGGGTGGGCTTTGAGGTGTCATGTGCTCAAGCTATACCCACTGTGGGACACCTGCTGCCTTCGGATCAAGATGTAGGACTCTCAGCTCCTTCTCCAGCACCATGTCTGCCTGCTCACCACCACGTTTCCTGCCATGAGGATAATGGACTGAACCTCTGAACTGTAAGCCAGCCCCAATTAACTGTTTTCCTTTATAAGAGTTGCCGTGGTCATGGTGTCTCTTCACAGCAATGGAAACCCTGACTAAGACATCCCCACATTCCCAGAAATATGTGACTCCAACTAACCAGTTATCTCCACATGTAGCAGCTTTGTTCAGAGTCTGTGACAATGCCACACTGGTTAGATTATCCTTATGGTCACGTGCCTTAAATATCTCTTGTCCAACCTCTGGATAGTGAGTAGAAATGGCCAGAAATGTTCCTCGGGAAAAGCCAATCATGATGTAGCCATCACCATACCTACAGCAGCAAAAGCAATAACGGAATTAAAAAGGAGATGAGCTCTCAAGAGTAAAATGGCAAAAACCTTCATATGATAAAATAGGATTCACTGAGGCTCTACTGTGTACCAGATAACCTGCTGGGTGGTGTTACACATGAAATCACAGACTGAAATGAGGAGAATGCCATATTCAGAATATAATTCAGAATATAATGACAGACAAACATCATCAGTAAGAAAAAACACATGGGTTCTTGTACATACCAACTGTAGCAGACGATGTTGCCATAGGACTGCTGAAACTCCAGATCCACTGGGTTATCGGGCTCATTCAGGTGAAAAAGAAACAACATTTTCTTACCAACCACTGCACTTATCTGCCAGAGAAGACCGGGAGATTGTGGAATGAGTTACTCAGAATTTCACAAGAAGACCAACAAGCAAGATCAAACAGCCGAACCCCATTATGAAAACAGCAAGCCAAAGCTGGATGTGCTAAACGCCACCATGAGTATCAATGTAACTAACAAAAGCAGACAGCATTTACTGATGTGTAGGGTCGGTCTGGCAAAGGTCTTCGGCTTTCCGTGTTTTCAGTGTCCTTTTGCGGTACATGACAAGGTCTTTTGAACATGACAGTCTTTTGAACCCTCTACACCTCTTCCAGACACTGTGCTGTTTACCAGGAGTGACTCTGACATGGTGTTCCTGCAGCTGAATTCATTTTTGCAGTACAGAAATTTTCTTTCTAAGAGGCCACTTGGTTTGTGAGCCAGCCAGGATTACAGGTGTGCACTCTTAAGGATAAGCTAGCTAACTTTAGCCTCATTTTCTAAGACCTCCCTCCCCCCACACACACAGTGAGTGTGGCTGAAGTAGGATCCCTGTGTTACAATTCTCATCGGAGGCTATCCTTATATCAAGGAGAAAAAAAGTGTATATTAATTTATGTTAAAGATGATGCTTTGCAGAGGCAGGCGGATCTCTGTGAGTTTGAGGCCAGCCTGGTCTCCAAAGCGAGTTCCAGGAAAGGCGCAAAGCTACACAGAGAAACCTTGTCTCGAAAAACCAAAAAAAAAAAAAAAAAAAAAAAGATGATGCTTTGCAAGCCGGGCGGCGGCGGCGGTAGCAGCGCACGCCTTTAATCCCAGCACTTGGGAGGCAGAGGCAGGTGGATCTCAGTGAGTTCAAGGCCAGCCTCATCTACATTGTGAGATCCAGGACAGCCAGGACTGTTACACAGAGAAATCCTGTCTTGAAAGAAAACAAAACAAAAGATGATGCTTTGCTATATTTCCTGGATTCTAAAATGTTATCAACTACAACAGCATCAATTTAAAACAGCCTTCCAGGAAATAAAGAAACATTACCTTCTTACATATTTTCATGTTTATTATGAAAATTACCTGACTTCTAGAATGTTACAATATAGCAAGGAAACTGCACATGTTAAAGAAACACGAGTTATGATTTTTCAGACATCTGTTTACCATCAGCAACTCAAAAAAAATCCTAAGTCACACAGAAATCATTGTTTCCATCTTTTTTTTTTTTTTTTTATTTGTTTTGCTTTTGTTTTTGAGACAGGGTTTCTGTGTGTGTAGCCCTGGCTGTCCTGGAACTCACTCTGTAGACCAGGCTGGCCTCAAACTCAGAGATTCACCTGCCTCTGCCTCCTGGGAGCTGGAATTAAGGCACAGGCCACCATGTGCTTTGATGTTTCCATTCTGGAAGGGATCTCAAAGTTTCTGCTACCACAGAAACGGGCATACCACCCAGAACAGGGAATGTCCCGTCTGCTGGGGTGTCACGCAGTTAGCAATGACAAACACAACTTTCAGGTCTGAGAGATTAAGGCTTACCTTGGTTTAAGAAACAGCAGACGTGATTTATCAAAGTCTGAGCCAGCCGAGAAAAGGAAATTGAGTACACTATGAAACTACCCAAATGATTTGGGTGTGGGCTTGAATTAGAATGCTTACTGTGTTTTCAGCAGAAGAAATCCGGTCATCTGTCTTGCTTGTGAAAAACTTGATGTCACTGGGCTCTGATTTCACTGGTGTCTGCAGGGGTAAGGAAGACATCTTCGCTGTGAATGAACTCAGTCATCAAATCACTCTCGTCAGGGTGAAGTTCAGTGACAGGACCCTCGCTAAGCACAGCAGGAACGAAGCCCAGGCTTCACTTTGAAACACCTTCCCTCTCCAAAACAAACCTAGAGTCCCTGCTGAATAGCAATAAAACACCAAGCTTGTTTTCATCTGTGACTAAATTTGGATTGTGAACCTGAAAATTCTACTGCCAAATACCTGGAAATTCTGGGTGAAACAGATCGTGTGTTTTTCTTAAGTGGAAAGTTAATCTCAAGGAAGGATTTACAGACATCCTCAGCAAACACCCCACTGAACGGAGAGTGTGTGCACACTCAAGCTGTAGCCTCCGGTGTGGCTAGAGACAAGGGTGTCAGGGAAACCCCTTCTTAGCTGGCTGTCTGGGTCAGAAAAAACAACGTTCATTTCAAGAATGTGATCCACGACCTGCTTTCCTGTTCTCATTAGGTCTGCAGTTCCAGCTTACACACTGAACAGTCTGGGAGTTCCTCCAGAGAGAAACGGATATGAAAGGTGGTAGGAGCCAGGTCCACCATCCCCTGAAGGGTTGGGCCAAACGCTCCACGTCTGATAAACCCTGCAGAAAATGAGCTGAAAGTTCAAAAGAATGTAACTCACAGAGGAGCAGGACACCAAAAGTTCCTAAAACACAGTCATATGTGAGAGAGAGAGAGAGAGAGAGAGAGAGAGAGAGAGAGAGAGAGAGAGAGAGAGAGAGAGCGAGCGAGCATGTGCAAGAGTGGGAGAGATTATTTAATAAACACTTTAAAGAGACACAGGGCTACTTATAAAAATGAGAAAGGGCACATTAAAAAGTTTCAGTGGACTTTAATCCTAGCACTCGGGAGGCAAAGGCAGGCAGATCTCTGTGAGTTCGAGGTCAGCTTGGTCTACAAAGCAAGATCCAGGGCACCAAAACACCACAGAGAAACCCTGTCTCAAAAAAATAAATAAAAAGTTTCAGTAGACTATACTTTTTATTATTCAATTTCTATTTTAGATTTACTTTATGTGTATGATTTTGCTTGCCTGTATATCTATACACTATCTGTGTGCCTGGTGCCCTCAGAGGTCATAAGAGGCTGTGGAAACAGGAGTTACAAAAGGTTGTGAGCTGCCATGTGGGTGCTGGGAATCGAACCTGGGTCCTCTGTAAGAACAAGTGCTCTTAACTGCTGAGCCAGTCTCTGTAACCCAGCAGACTATACTTCTGTGCTACAGGAGGTGCATTTTGCTGGGTGAAGGTCTAGAAACGGTATTGTTTGGTCTGTGGAGTTCACCAGCTTTTTTCAACTGCCCACCCCGAGGGGGTATGTGATTTTCATCTACAGTTTTATCAATAGACTATGTGCTCACATCGTATGTCATTTTGTCAGTGTGACAGGTGAGCACTAGTGTCTCAGCCTTGCTTTATCTTCTGTAATTATGAGTTTCATCATTGTCATCTGTGAATTATGTTACACATGTATGCATTGCCTTTACATATATTTCAAGCAGGCTTTTAAAAGAACCACCAAGTACTTTCTAAAAATAAAGTGTAGAATTATCAAATTTAAAACTTCCAGGAGGCTGAGGCAAGTATGGTCATATGTTTAAAGCAATCCTGGGGTATATAATGAGTTCCAGGCTAGCCTGGGCTACAGAGTGAGGTCCTGTCTCAAATGCAAAAAACAGTGGGTTGGGGATGCAGTTTAGTGGTAGGGCACTTGCCTAGCACACATGGGGGGGGGCTCTAGGTTCAATCCTTAAAATTGCAAATATGAGACAAAACAACTGAACTGGTCTCTAGACTCCATGGCCGATGTATGCTAAGTGCTGAGCTGGACAGTGCATGTGAAGACTCCATGGCCGATGTATGCTAAGTGCTGAGCTGGACAGTGCATGTGAAGACTCCATGGCTGATGTATGCTAAGTGCTGAGCTGGACAGTGCATGTGAAGACTCCATGGTTGATGTACACTAAGTGCTGAGCTGGACAGTGCATGTGAAGACTCCATGGCTGATGTATATGCTAAGTGCTGAGCTGGACAGTGCATGTGAAGACTCCATGGTTGATGTACACTAAGTGATGAGCTGGACAGTGCATGTGAAGACTCCATGACTGATGTATGCTAAGTGCTGAGCTGGACAGTGCATGTGAAGACTCCATGGCTGATGTATGCTAAGTGCTGAGCTGGACAGTGCATGTGAAGACTCCATGGCTGATGTATGCTAAGTGCTGAGCTGGACAGTGCATGTGAAGACTCCATGGCTGATGTATATGCTAAGTGCTGAGCTGGACAGTGCATGTGAAGACTCCATGGCTGATGTATGCTAAGTGCTGAGCTGGACAGTGCATGTGAAGACTCCATGGCTGATGTATATGCTAAGTGCTGAGCTGGACAGTGCATGTGAAGCACAAGGGACATCAGAGTGACTTTCTGAACCACAACAGAGAAACACAGCACATGAGGCGATACTTGTAATGTGTGCTTTGCCTACCACAGGACACCTGAAGGGGTGAGTCCAGCTTAGGAAGAACCTTCTTAAGATAAGAAAGCGGAAACAATTATCTTGCAAATACTGGCAAGACATAATGAGCTCCTGTGATGCTCTGTAGAAAAAATACTCTAAGGTGATTTCATGACTTGGAACAAAAACATACAACTACCAACTGGGAATGTCCAGTATGGGCACCTGGATCAGGAGCGCTGCAGCACATACACACTGTATTTATCTCTCTCTCTTTTTAAAAAATATTTATTCATTTATTTAATGTACGCTGGTGTTTTGCCCATATATATTCTGTCCCCTGGAGCCAGGTCCCCTGGAACTGGAATTACAGATAGCTGTGAGCTGCTATGTGGGTGATGGGAACTGAATTCGGCTCCTCTGGAAGAGCAGCCAGTGCTCTAAACCGCTGAGCCATCTCTCCAGCCCCATCTTTCTGTTTCTAAAGGGCACCAGAATAGAATGATCAAAATTGTAAGGTCTCTAGAAATCATGTCAGAGCAAACAACTTTTAGAATGCCAGACCAATCTTAAAAACTATACTAGCTTGAGGCAGTGGCATGATCCAGTAGATAAAAGGTGCTTGGTATATATGCCTGATGACTCTGATGACCTGAGTCTGACCCCCAGCACCCATATATTTGCACTAGTCATGCTATGGTTCTGCTCAACACGGCAGAGGCACATGACACACACTTCTGCTTGACTTGTTCTAAATACCCCAGACACAGCAGCCACTCACCTCTTCCATCTCGTTCACTATATATACATCTTAATCTCAGTGCACACCTTCGGCTAGCTTGGGCAGCCTGGACCACACCTTCCCCTCTTACCTCTGTTCATGCCGCTCCGCCTGCACAGAATGACAGACACTGCGTCAACCACTGAGGGAAGTTTTCACAGGGCATCCGCTCAGCTAGGGAGACTAGCTCAGGAGAAGCTCCCTGGGGACAACTGGGTGTGACCACATGACTAAGCTGTGGTCCGTCTAACGTGATAGGAATGGTAACAAACAAAGCCTCTTTCACATCAGCTCCTTCACTGATTTCTTGGGTCCCACCTCCCTTCTTTCCTTTCCTGGAGCTGAAATGCAGACATGGCCTGGGCACTAGCTCTCAGCTGGCAGATGAGGACACATCATGGAAAACGGCAGAGTGCTAAGATGGAAGGGAGCTGGCATGCTGTGTACCCCCTTCTTCTCTACTGTTATGTGAGAAAGACAGAGGGAAAAACAATACACCGACTGTCATACTCTTATAGTCCTTATCATTTGGAACTTAGGATTCAGTTACGACTGGTTTACTTATTTATTTAGTGGTGGTAAGGGTTGAACACAGAGCCTTGTGCGTGCTAGGTAAGTGCTCTACCACTGAGCCACACTCCTAACCTTCGTCACAACATCTGCCTGCACTCTCCTATTCAGGTTGTCTCTGTCTTTTAAATTTAGATTTATAACCTAAATCTTAGTGATCTTTACCATCTCCCAAAGCTACAGAGCTTGTAAGCTGTACCACAAAATTTGGTAACTCATCATGAAAGGCCATGCGTCTTTTTTCTTTCTTTTTTTTTTTTAATTTAATTATATTTTACAATACTATTCAGGCCATGTGTCTTTTAAAAGACTATCTAGTATCACGGCAGGAATGTGTGTGAATAGGAGAGCCATGGTGAGTATGGAAGCTGAAGCAGGTAGAAGGCAATCTGGATCTTTTATAACAACCTTCACTTAATTACTAGAGTCCCAAGAGAACTGTATAAATCCTTCCTGTCCTCAAGGACTCCATCACCTCCTCCTAGGTTCCAACTCTTCAAAGGGTCCACTCCTTCCCAACATTATATACGTGAGACCATACTTCTGACACACGAACCACTGTAGACTCCACAGGAGAGACCCACGTGGCAAGGAATCAGGACTTAGAGTGCATAGTGCTTCTCTATAGGAACAGCAATCTGCAGGGAGCTGAACTCGGCCAACAACTACATGAGTGAACTTAGAAACAGCCTTGTGGGAGATCCTGAGGCAGAGGCACCTCAAGAAGCTGCACCTGGATTCCTTGCCGACAACTAGGAAACACGGGTGTTTAAAGCGCCTGCATTTTGAGATGTTTTGTTAGATAGCAGCAACTACTGAATACATCGTATTCCCGACTGTGTGGATAGCACAGAGCAGGGTCTGTTCATGTGCCTAACTCAGCAGATATTCCCAGAACGTTTCAGTCAATACTACAGTATAGACAGCAGTTCAAAGAATAATTTTCCCATTCGTGATATTAGGTAGCTACTGGCAGCACAAGTTCCCTTAAGGAGGGGCCCTGTTAGGATCAAGTCAATCCTAAGTAGGATTTCATCTTAACTGAAGTCTTGTCAGGTTTCCTTTGGAAACAATTTAACATATCAGTGAAAGGTGTTGGCTTTAGAATCAAGAAGCTTGATTCTGAGTCCAGAGCCCTCGGTTCTTAACATTTATCAGCATGCATACATAAAGTAAGCCGTCATCACACACACATACTATAACCACAGGGCTGAGAATCCATTTAATACCAAAGGGGGAAATGTATTTCCCTTGACAGATAACTTAGTCATCTTAAAACATAAAAAAGTGTGTGTGTGTGTGTGTGTGTGTGTGTGTGTGCAAGTGTGGAAGTATGAGTGCCCGTGTGTATCCGGGTGCTGCACATGTGTATGGAGGCGTGGGAACAGACGAAGGTTCCTGACATTTCAAACGTAAGATTGGGGCTGGAGAGATGGCTTGGTAGCTAAGAACTCTTGTTGCTCTTGCATAGGACCCAGGTTCAGTTCCTAGTACCCACATGGTAGTTAGTAACCATCCGTAACTCCAGTTCCAGGAAATCTGACACCCTCTTTTGACTTCTGTGGGTACCAGGCACATACATGGTGTGCATACATAACTGTGGTGAGACACTTATGTACATAAAATAAAATATCAATATCTTTTAAAATATGAAATTATATGCATATTCTACAGAGTGACTTTTGTTGTTGTTTCAAGACAGGGTTTCTCTGTGTAGTCCTGGTTGTCCTGGAACTCACTCTGTAGTCCAGGCTGGTCTTGAACTCACAGAGATCCACCTGCTTCTGCCTCCCAAGTGCTGGGATTAAAGGCGTGTACCGCCACCACTCAGTATGACTTAAAATTTTATATAGTTGATTATAGTTTGATATAAAGTTGTTTATTACAAGGAGAAGTGACCTCTCCCAGCAGAGACTAATGTATCACCTGTCTGATGGTGTCGCCTTCCTGGTTACTAACAGTGATCATTTTATCTTCGCCACCCAAAGCTAGAAGATTCTCTGTGTTCCAACATCCACATGTGATTTTCTTAGTATGTTTTCCTGAAAAAAAGAGACAATTTTTGTAGATACATGGACTTCTCAAAAAATAAATAAAAAATTTGTGATTGCTAATCTGCTGTGCCCTGAGAATGAACAATGAAGGAATTCTACTCTCGTCTAAGTCCTTAGTGTCTATGCAACCTTATTTCAAATGCTTTATCACCAAGCTAGAAATTAAGATAATGGTACGTAACAACTTTTCATCTGGTTAATATACATAGGGTCCAGCAAAGAACAATGTTTTCCTCTATGAATTTTGTTGATTTATCACAGAACCAGACTTAAATGGTAATTCTTAAGAGAAGTAAATCCCAAAGCTATCATTCAGCCTGTGGTCTCATAAATCATTGATATAAGCTGACTTATCATTCATAGTTTTAACTGCTCATGATAATTACAGTATAATTCATGGTAACACTGAGGTATAAATGTGAACATTCTCTAGTGAAACATGTGTTAAGAAGGGACTCTGCTCACTACTGCATCACACCACTAAGGAATAGTGAGGGAAACGTGTGTGTGTGTGTGTGTGTGTGTGTGTGTGTGTGTGTGTGTTCAGTATAAGTGCAACATTTTTTCCTGAATATTTTCCAGCTGTGGGTGGTTGGACCTAAGGATGCAGGACCCATGAGCACACAGAGGGCGCATCCAAGCTAGAGCAGGACAGGAGGAGACAGGTGATGAGAATTAGGATATTAGACAGAAAATATGAGGCCGTCCCATGATGGGAGCGGTGATTAGACAGACTGCAACCTGGACACAACCAGAGGGAACACCTAAGAGGACCTTCCTGATCCACCAGGAGGGCTTGGGAGATGTTGGGTGCGCAGTGCTCACGAGTGCCTCCCTGAGGATGGACAGTGAGAACCTGCATGTGTGGGTCCAGCCAGCGGGCTGAAGAGACCCAGATTTCAGGGGTCCTCAGGCTACAGAGAACATTTCAAATCAGGAGAGCAGAGCACAGATGTGCAGGGGCATTCAGAGAAGAGCCTGTAGATGGGGAGCTCATGCTGGTCACAGACTAAAGGACTCGGGGTACAGCAACATCAGGACAGGAAAGGGTTATGTGAAGAGAGGCCGAAAGATGCTACAGACAAACGCCTTTCTTCTTTATTCCTAAAAATCACATCTATTTATTTATTTATTTATTTATTTATTTATTTATTTATTTTGTGTGTGTGTGTGTATACACACATGGTGTGTGCATATGTGCATGTGTGTTGTACAGCTCACGTGTGGAGGTCAAAGGTCAACCTTTGGGAGCCGATTCTCTCCTTCACTATGAGGGTTGCAGGGACTGAACTCAGGTTGTCAGGCTTGGCAGCCAGTGCCTTTACCTGCTGAGCCATCTCATTGGCCCATAAGCTCCTTTCTTTACCAAGGAAAGGGAGAAGAAACCTTCCTTTTCTAGACACTGCCACACTGTTCAAACTCAGGTTAATATAACATCAGTAAGAACAGGTAACACGAACTACCTGACCTACAGATAGTACTCTGACGACTGAAATGGGAGACTGGCATTATTTAATTAAGCTGTCCTAACTGCCATTTGTACACATCAGAACCTTGCAAAGCAAGAAATCCCCTCATCTAGTTGAGCTCAAAGGAACGGACCAGCACGCCATGAACTGCATATGTGGTTTCTATACAGTGCACCAAGCAGCCATGAGTGGGGTGGCCCAATTTTAGCAGAGGTAAGAGGAGCAGCTGGAGAGATGGCCTGGTGGTTAAGAGCATGTGTGCTCTGCCAGAGGACCAAGTTCAGCTCCCAGCACCCACATCAGCTGCTGTGGGTAACTTCAGCTACAGGGGATCCAATGCCTCTGGCCTCCATAGGCATCTGTACTCATGTGCACAGACATCAGTGTCTGCACATAATTTAGAATAACAAAAATAAAGCTTTAAAAGAAGGTTGAGAGGAAACAGAGCCAAGCCACAAATGCCAACCAAGCAAGAGAGAAGCAATGGTATATTTACCTAAGATGGGTAATTGATTAGAATCTTTGCAGGTATATTTTATATGGTTATTAAGAAAGAACGTGGGCAGAATCATATTCATATTAAATACAATGATCACAATAACATCATGTTCATATGGTAGCCTCACATGAGAATGATCATGCTCTAACATACTATTTCCATATACATCCAGTGTCAAATCTCTGGGCTTATCAATGTATTGGAGGACATTCTCATAGATAAAGTGGGAAACAAAATGCCTACTGGAGTCACACAGAAATTTATATGGAACTGGCCGGTGGTGGCGTACGCCTTTAATCCCGGCGCTCAGGAGGCAGAGGAGTTTGAGGCCAGCCTGGGCTACAGAGCGAGTTCCAGGACTGCCAGGGATTCACAGAGAAGCCCTGTCTCAAAAAAACAACAAAAAAGAAATTTGCATGGAAAAAGTTGATTTTTGTAACTGGGAAGAAATTTTAGTTTGGTTTTTCAAACAGATTAATGATCCCTCTATTTATCTTTTATTATTAAAAATTAAAATGAATACTAAAGCGATACGTGTGAAAATCATTTGAAATGACTCACTGCTCCTAATGGAAAGCACTTCCTCACATGCCCTGTAGGTGCCGCTGTCTCCATCGTGTGCTGCCTTCCTTAGCTACAGGGAGGCTTTTTCTGTTCACATGCCTGCGGTAAACCCTGTTCATTTGATCAGTCATCAGCGCGATGCTACAATGAAAAGGGTCAATCTTCAAGGGTATTCAGGGGCCCAAGGCCAAGTGAACAGAGGTCGGAGGAGCCAGAGCACTTTATGCAAATGGGCCACATACTCTGAGACCAACTACTCATAGTCCAATGTCTGCACTCCTGGTGTTTGGAGACAAGGTGGGATAAGGATAGGGAGTGTGGATCCTATGTAAGCAAGCACTGAATGTTTCAGTTCACTTCCTACATGGATGAACGTCAGTATATGTTATAACACAACAACGTTGACTAAATTTAGCCAACAATGAACATTCGTGGTCAACAGGTGTTGATATGCACACGAGCTATTCCATGTCTAGAGATTCAAGCCGAGTGTGAAAGGGACAATAGTTATTGTTAACGTCCTGATGCTCGAAGACATAGGCTGACCTTAACTCAGTCTGTCCTGTGTACCTCAGGAAATCTCAGCAGCAGGAGAGGGATCTTCCTGGTCGGCAACCGAAGATGGACCAGGGAAGCCTTTCTCTACAGATTTTTCCCTTGCAGCTTCTCAAACATGTAGCAGTGTTTCTAGCCAGAACCTACCAAGAACGGGAATCTTTCGAGATGTCTGATGATTATAAATGAGCAAATTTCCTTTAATGGTCCCAACAGCCAGGAAACTTCCAATTTTTGACCAAAGAAGGAAAGACATTTGATCCCTGTAATATTAAGATACATATTACAGAACAATCCACAATCATAACCCCTTAACAATCCTCTAAGACATACTTCACGTATAACTTCAACCTCTGCTTCGAAGCTGAAGTGTAACATTATAGCTCACAGGCTTTTACCTGTGATCCGAGCACTCAGGAGGCAGAGACAGACAGATCTCTGTGAGTTCGAGGCCACCTACAGCTACATAGTAAGACTCTGCCTCAAGAAAACAAAAAAGCAAACAAACAAACAAACATCCCACACAACTCATAGTTTTTAGATGAAGACTCAGTGGGAAAAGAATTTGGGAGGCAACAGAAGATGGCGCAGAGGCTAAGAGCACTGGCCGGTCCCAGGTTTGATTCCCAGTACCCACGTGGTAGCTTACAACTGTCTGAAACACCAGTTCCAGGGGATTCAACACCCTCTTAATGGCCTCTGCAGACACCAGAAATACATGTGGTTCACAGACATGCATGCTGGCAAGCCCATACACATAAAGTAAAATTAAAATTTTAAAAGAAAATTTGGAGCCAGTACAAGATCATCTCGGCAGCAGTTAGACTCAAAATACCAATAAATAATGAATACAGACTTCAATTCAGTTGCTACAGAACCTCAAATGCATGGGGTAATTTGTGTTACTGATGATGATTTTAACTATAATTATGGTAAAAATTTTAATGGACAATGAAGCTGCCAGAATGATCCAATAATGGAGTGAGGAGAATTCTGAGTGCTTGTGAGAAAACTTCATGAAAACAAGTCAAGAGTCTTGTAACCTCAGTTTCTTCAAAACAGGGACTTGTTTTGGGAAAGTGTTTTCATGCTCTTCCCAGATGTAGTGGATAGGAGCGAGTTTACTTCAGATTATTCATTACAGCTCGCTATTGGTATTTGTTTAAAACACATTTTTCCACATGTGGTCTGTCTGCCATCTTGACTTGTCAGCCATGTGTGGCTTGTCCTTGTGATCGTACTCTTTACTCACACGACTCTACTTAACCCTCAGAGAATAAACTGTCTGATGCTCTGAATAAAGTTGGCTATTGAATAAGACTTTAGTCCATCTCACTTATCAGCTCCATTTGCCCAGGTCCCACAGCCTCTAGGGCAGTGACATGAAACTTGATGCACTTTTTAAAGGTAGCTTTGGAGGTCTAGGAAGAAGGCTTGGTGGATAAAGTACTTGGTGCACAAGTGTGGGGGAGCAGAGATTGGGTCCCCAGAATCCATGTAAATGCCCGGTGGGCCTGCCTGTGATCTTAGTGCCTGGAAGACAGAACGGGGATCCCCAAAGCAAGCTGGCTAGCCTGGTAAACTCTGGGTTCCATGAATAAGGTGGAGTGATCAAGGAAGGCTCCTCATGTCAGCCCTGGGTCTCCACATGCACACACATAAAGGCACCACACACAAATGCACGAGGAGGGACAAGGAGCTTCCCACAGCATGGCAAAGTAAGCCGGAGGAAATACTGGGAGTTGATAATGCTAAAAAGGATGGATCTTGGCTGAGCATCTATTTCAGTGGCAGAGCATGGTGTGGTTGAACAAAGCCCTGGGTCAATTCCTAGCTACATCAAAAAAGAAACAAAAAGGATTATGTTTGTTGCTCCATCACTATTACAAAGCTGTTCAGAAGCAGCCAGAAAACACTTTTGTCTAAATGGTATTTTGAATTACATTTATTTATTGGAGTGTATGGGATGACACCACAGCTGGAAGACAACTGGGAGGAGTCGGTTCTCTCCTTCCACCACGTGGGACCCAGGGATCACTCAGTTCATCAGCTTAAGGCCTTCTTGCCAGCTCCGAGTTCTTGCAAGCATTCTAGGACTCCCAGGCTGGCTATTTCTAGGATTCCCTACTCTTATTCTAGGAATAAGAACTCTTTGGAGACTAGCTCCTTCACACACTGAGGGAAGAAATCACAACGGGTCCAAACCAACATCCCAGAGGCAGCAGCATCACCACCCAGGGATGTGTCAGGAATGCCACTTATCAGACCCTGTCTCAGACCCGGTCAGTCAGAAACTCAGGGGGTGGATCTAGCTATCAGTATGTGACTGACTCTTTTAGGGATTCCAGTGTAGCTACATCTGAGCACCACAGCTTCAGAAAGCATACTGCTCTCCAGAACACTGAGTAAGGACAGAGGTTAAGCTGGAGGAGACTTTCTCTACCTAAACCTGGAATCAGAGCACCAAAAATTCTGTGTGCAGTTGACACAAGTTGAATCTGTGAAAGGTTATATACATTATGATGATATTTAGATGTGAAATATTAATGAAGTATATGAAAAGTTAGCTGCAGTAACTGGTGGATAAAAGAAATGGAAATAATAATATTATTATAATAATAAAGTAAAATTTAGTTAAAAACTAATTTCAGGGGCTGGCTAGATGGCTCAGCAGGTGAACACACTTGCTACCAAGTGTGATGGCCCAAGTTCAATCCCTGGGACCCACATCCAAGTGCATGCACACAGTCATGCACACATGCATATAGTCATGAATACAGTCATGCATACATCCATACTCCTACACAAAACAAGTAAGTAAATGCTAACTGAGCAGACTGCAGTCTTCTTTCAGGAGACACGAGGTGAGAGGGCCACCCGCGGTGTCCTCACCTGCTGCTTTGTTTGATGAGGGACTTTTATTGTACACCACTACAGCCAGCTCACCTCCAGAGTTTCCATATCCATTCTGTCTCATCGTGGTCATTTTCAGTATGTTCACTGAAAGACTTTTTAAAAGAAGCTAGTCCACAACTTTAGTCTTTTTTGACTTTGTTTTGTTTTGAGACAGTGTCTCTCTCTATAGTTCTCCTGTCCTTGAACTCACAATATAGACCAGGCTGGCCTTGAACTCACAGAGATCCACCTGCTTCTGCCTCCCGAGTGCTGGGATCAAAGGCATTCACCACCACATCTGGCCATAACATCTTTATTCTAACTAACGGAAGGATTACACATATAAACCATGAAAGGAATGGTATTTTTCTTTTGTAAGAAAATTATTCAAGAAACGCAGGGTGGTACAGGCTTGTAGGAGGTGGATGCAGGACTATCAGCAGTTCAAAGTCATCCTTAGCTACACAGTGAGCTTGAGGTCAGCATGGGCTTTTTGAGATCTTGTTTTCAAAAAACAGAAACAAAAAGGAAACAAAGTGCCAACAACAACAACAACAACAAAAAGAACTCATCCTTGCATCTCCAAAGTCAAAGTAATAAACACGACCAGCATCAGGACCACAGAGGCCCACTTCTCAGGGAAAACTTTCAAAAGAATGGAAAGACAACAAACAGTATCATTGCTCATTGAAAAATTGAAAAATAACTACAAAGTTGGGAAATGCTAATTACACAGTACACATTGTGTGCATCTGTTAAAAATATCATATTATACCCCAATAACAAGTACAATTACTGACATTAATAAAAATTATATAGATGACAAAAGTGTCCTGTCATTTCATACTTTATATGCCACTTAAATAACAACAAAGGTATCCTTACCTCATGCCGTTGTCTAGCTGGCTGGTTTTATTTGTGTTGGCATCCCACAGAAAAATGCAACTAGACTTCTCGGCAATCACCGCCAGGATATCCCCATCTTTATCCCAATCCATGGCGACACAGTTGCTTTTGGAAAAGAGAAAATCATCACTATCCATTTTCTCAAAAGTCAGAGAGAAGAAACAAATACTTCTGTCCACAACAAGACCACTCAGTATCTTTTAATAGGTCATGAGCCTTCTAAATTGAGAAATTCAATCTGCTATCCATTGATAATGCATCGCTAACCTTAATGTTTCTGTTTGGTTTTGCTTTGAAGGGATTTCTTTTTCTTTTCTTTTCTTTTTTTTTTTTTTAATGTATAGTGTTCTGTTTGCATGTGTCCCTGTAGGCCAGAAGAGGGAGCCAGATCTCATTACAGGTGGTTGTGAGCCACCATGTGGTTGCTGGGAATTGAACTCAGGACCTCTGGAAGAACAGTCAGTGCTCTTAACCTCTGAGCCATCTCTCCAGCCCCAACTTTGAGGGGATGGAGGGATTTTTAAGCTCTACTTTCAGAACCACTTCCATGCACTATACTAAATAAAATTGTAGGTAACTAATTATCAGGTTTTCCTGAGTTCTATTAAAAAAACCCTCATCTCCCAGAAAGATAAATTCATCAAACACATCTACAAATGAATTAAAAATCAGAACCAATAGGTAGCTTTTTAGACGTGTTTTCCTTTTTTCCTTTCTTTCTTTTTTTTTCATTTTTGACAAGGGTCTTCTTACATAATTCTGTCTAGTTTGGACTCACACGTAGACCAGCCTGGACTAAAACTTGTAGTGATCCTCCTGCCTCTGCCTCCTGATAACTGAGACTGTAGTTGTGTACCACCATGCTTGGCTGTTCGACAGGCATCTGTCTGTCTGCCCATCCATCCATCCATCTTTCTATTTGTTTGTATCTATCTATCTATCTATCTATCTATCTATCTATCTATCTATCTATCTATCTATCTATCTATCTATCTATTTGTGGTCCTAGGCCTTGAATCTAGGGCCTCTATTATGTCAGCCAAGTGTTCTCCACTAAGCTGTATCATCAGTCCTTTAGTAGGTAATTTTCTAAAACCAATTTTTTAGGTTTTTCAACGCTAGACTACAAAGCAATGCACTTCATTATGTAAGATCAAGTAGTGAAAGGTTGTTTCATGTTTACAAAAATGAAAAAAGCAGTATAAGAAATGAAATTCGGGCAGGGCAGTGGTGGCGCACACCTTTACCAGGTGGATCTTTGTGAGTTCAAGGCCAGCCTGGTCTCCAAAGCGAGTTCCAGGAAAGACGCAAAGCTACACAGAGAAACCCTGTCTTGGAAAAAAAAAAAGAATGCAATTCTACCTAGACAGGTAAAACAAAGTAGACGAAGGTTGGTGGGCTGGCTAGTTTTATGTCAACTTGACACAAGCTAGAGTCATCAGAAGAGACAGCCTCAGCTGAGAAAAATGGCTCCATGAGAAAAGCCTGTAGGGCATTTTCTTAATTAGTGATTGATGTGGGAGGGCTCAGTTCATTGTGGGTGCGGCTACCCCTGGGCTGAGGGTCCTGGGGTCTGTAAGAAAGGATGAGCAAGCCAGTAAGCAGCACTCCTCCACGGCCTCTGCATCAGCTCCTGCCTCCAGCCCTGTTTGAGTTCCTGTCCTGACTTCCTTCAATGATGGACTATGACAAAGTGTAAGTCAAATAAACATTTCCTCCCAAACATGCTTTTGCTCATGATGTTTCCATCGCGGCCATCATAACCCTAAGACAAAAATTGGTACCAGGATAATGGGGTGTTGCTGTGACAGATACGACCATGTTTGTTTTGGGGAGGACTGTGGATCTTTGGGCTGGAAAAGCCATGGAGTGTTCAAAGCTTGGTGATCTGTTCTGTGGGAGTGTGGAAGATAAAAATGTTAAGAGTTGGTCAGAGGATGGAGGCCTGCCCGGCTTGTGAAGTTTCCGAGGGAAGCTTGAGAGCTACTTAAAGACTTTATGGGGCCAATGCATATTTTGAGTTAAGCTTCGCTGAGACTTGAGTCAGACATGACCAACAAGACACCAGAACCACTGCAGTGAAACCCTGCTTTGCTGGGATAACTGATGCTGGTCAGAGCTGAGAAATTAGCAGTGATTAAGAAGAGACCAGCATCATGGAGGTGAAATCTTCTGGAAGAGTTTCCTATGAGTTAGCACACAGAAGCTGTGTTCCAGAGGCAGCCAAGCTTGTGCCTCATGTTGGCAGAGAAGTGACCCAAGCCCTTTGGAGGAGCCCAGAAGAGCATGGGTGGATCCCACATATCAGACATTCGGTTATTTATACTATTGAGAGTGAGAGGACCGAGCTAGACGTCATAACAGGCTGCTCAGTCTTCTCTCAGACATCAGGCCTCAATTTCAGTTTCCTGAGACTGAACAAGCAGTTTCTGAGAGAGCCACGAACAAAGCACAATCAATCTCCACGACCCCGACAGTGAGAACAAGGAGGCCTGGTTCATGCAGTACCAGGCCAGGCCAGGCCTGAGCCACAGTCAGCAGCTCAAGGCGACAACCAAATGAGGACAAAGCCTGGGACTTGTCTGGGCCTGGCCCAAAATGGAAAAGCTGTAGCCTTAACCAGCCCTGGCCAATTAGAACGTACTAATATGACTGCTACTTACTCAAGGCAATCCTATCTAAAATGACCTAACTGCTCTAGGACCACCCCTTGGCTGTGCTTAAAAGGAGCCTACAAATTCTTCTCAGGTTTGTTGCCATTTTTGCCTTTGTGTAGGGTGGACAGGCCCAGCATGCTGGAAACTTGGAGATAATAAATACTCTTGCTGATTGCATATGTGGATGGTGGTCTTTTGTGGGACTTCTCCAGGACACTAACAGGGAGTTTGGTTTTTGCTTTGTTCAGATTGTGACTGTGCCCCTGTTTTTCCTTCCTGAAATAAGAAGGTACTTAAATCAATTTTTATTTTACAGGAGTCCACAGTTTAGAGACTTTAAAAAGAAAGGCAGCGGCAGCGGCGGGGAGGGGGGCGGAGACTTGGGAGTTTTACAAAGAATTTGGATTTTAAAAGAGACTGGATATTCTTAAAGAGACAAATCTTAAAAGTGTTTGAATTTGTAAGGCTGTGGGACCTATTAAGTTTGTAAAATGTTTTATATTGTTCTGTCTTTATTAATGTGTGATCTTGGGGATGAACAAGAAGGAAAAGATTGTGGCTTAACGCAATGTGTTTGTGTGTCAACTTGACAAGGATCAGTTGCACTGGCTAGATTTATGTCAACTTAACACAAACTATAGTCATCTGAGAGAAGGAAACCTCAACTGAGAAAACACCTTAAGAAGATTGGTCTGTGGGCCCAGCCCATTGTGTGGGTGGGGCCATCCCTGGGCTGGTGGTCCTAGGTTCTGTAAGAAAGCAGGCTGAGCAAGCCATGGGGAGCAAGCCAGTAAGCAGCACCCCTCCATGGCCTGTGCATCAGTTCCTGCACTGTTTGAGTTCCTGTCCTGAGTTCCTTCGATAATGAACAATGGTACAGAAGTGTAAGCCCAACATACCCTTTCCTCCCCAACTTACTTTTGGTCAAGGTGTTTTTGTTATTTTCTGGAGCTGAGGATCAAACCCAGGGCCTTGCACTTGCTAGGCAAGTGCTCTACCACTGAGCTAAATCCCCGACCCCTGGTCATGGTGTTTTATCAGTGTTATAGTAACCCTAAGATAGTTGGTGTTTTAGTCAGGATTTCTATTGCCGTGAAGGCCATGACCATGGCAACTCTTATAAAGGAAAATATTGAATAGTGGTGGTGGATTACAGTTCAGAGGTTCAGTCCATTATCATTATGGCAGGGAGCATGCAGGCAGACTGTGCAGGCAGACATGGTGCTGGCTGCATCTTGACCAGAAGGCCACAGGAAGTGGACTGTGACACTGGGAGTAGCTTGGGCATAGGAGAACTCAAAGCCCACCCCCACAGTGGCACACTTCCTCCAACAAGGCCACACCTCCTAATAGTGCCACTCCCTTTGGGGGCCATTTTTTTTTTTAAACCACCACAGTTGGGTTCTCAGAACTTGGTAGAATATGTGAGGAAGATCAGGAGTTCAAGGTCATTCTCTGCTATATACTGAGTTCAAAGCAAGCCTGGCTACATGGGATCCTATCTCAAAACCAAAACCAGGAGAAAATCATATATGTTTGTAAAATATATAATGCATAGATATACTGTTTTTAACTTTATAATTTCTACAATTCCCAAAAACCAGACTTCTTCATTTATATAATGCTAGTTTTCATTTGGACACTCTTTGCTCGTGGCTAAAACATACTTTGACTTACATTTAAGTTGGCAATTATTTTATTTTACTTTATTCTTCAAGTGGTTAAGATGTATTTGGGGACCCTAATTTCTTTTAACTGTCTCGAAAACTTTGGGAGCATAGAAGAGGGGAGTTTTCAAATTGTTGATAAAAACCATTTGCCAATTAAAGACTGACAATTAGACAGCATTTTATTTGACGGGAGATCCTTTTTGGTCAAATCCAACTATTATGAATCCAGCAGCAGAATTCAGATGCGGGTCTTACGCAACCAAAGCAGGTGTCACTGAGATTGGGCAATTAAACTCACACGATTTCCTCAGTTTTCCTTTTATACTGAGTGCCTTCCTTTAGGCATAATCACTGAGTAACTATTTTCATCACATTCCCCAAAATACAGAAATCAGAAGCGACAGTGCAGAGTGCGGGTGACGGCAAAAACCCACCAGCCTCAGCAGGAAGGGCAGAGCAGGCGGGAGAGGCCAGGCCAAGAGAGGTGAACAACAGGACTGGGAAACGTGGTCAACAAACTATGGATGGCAGACAGGCACTGACAAGCACAGCCGCGCAAGTCTCCTGAGGGCAGGGAGTCCTTGCATGTGAGCAGCAGAGTCTGTCTGCAGAGTCAGACGGTAACACTGAACCGTTCAAAGTACCTAGTCTACAGGTGCATTTGGAACAGCATCCTGCAAGCGGAGACATCTTCCTTCTCTAAGAAGTATGTGCAAAGTGACTGTTCTCCAATCATTTCCGGAGAGGAAGTACCAAAGGAAATACAGATTGGGTATTCCTAAATTTGTAATTTTTTTCCATTTTCATGTGTATGGTGTTTATATGTGTATGCATGTTTTCATGTGCAAGGGTGTGTGTGTGTATGTGTGTGTGTGTAGGCTTCAGGCTCATGTAGGGATCATCCTCAATCACTCTTCTTATTTATTGGAGCAAGGCCTCTTAATCAAACCCAGAGTTCACCTATATGGCTAGTCTAAGAGGCCAGCTTGCACTAGGGGCCAAACCTGTCTTTGTTTTCCAAGGCTGGAATCCCAGGTCAGTCACTGTTCTTCCCTGGTCCTGGCATTACGGGTGTTCTCAGGATCTGAACTCTGGCCCTCACGCTTGTGTGCAAGTGCTCAAGCGTCCCCAGCCCCAGAGGAAGCTTGTTTTGGACCCATCTACCATACTCACATATTCACCTATGTGAGTATTTATGTATACAGAAACAAACTCTAACTCAGGTGCCACACACATGCTTTACTAACTTTAACATGAAGAAAAAACCTTTTATAGCCAGAGAAAACAAGAGGAGGTAGGGTTATTCATTTGATTTAATTTTAAGACAGCAGTCTTTTTTTTTTTTTTTTTTTAAATCTTGTAGGCAACAAAGCTTGACGTTTTTGATCCACCCCCGTACTTACCCAGGTAAGCTAATTTTACTTCTCTTTTGGCCATGGCGATCAAAGATTTTAACAATATAATCAGCTCTGAAAGCAAGCAGAATATAAAAGTTACTTCGATATCTCTCTTATTTATCCATGAATTTAAAAAATTAGGCTCTATTTCAGGTGACTTCAGTGTTCTTTCATGGTAGTTTTTTAATTTGTATTTTAAAGTTATGATCAAGGAAAAGGTTCTGTAAACTGTGATGTTAATGGGGTTGAATATTTCAACTATCGCACAAGAATTTACACTAAAGACAGTATAGTCACAGGTTAGATGTGGATACATACGCATACAACCATTATTTAAAATAGTCGTTCTTTTCTTACCCCGTTACTGCAATGAAGTTTCCTGATGATTTTTGCCAGGCAAACTGTATCGGAGCACCAAGCCAAGTCTTTTCTAGCAGGGAGAAAACACGCTAAAAAATAAACACAATGTTTACATTTTCAAAACAATTATAGATCGGCCAGAAAATATGCCAAACTTTAATCCTGCAGATGTGTAGGCTGCAGAATGAATGATGGTGTTTATTCAAAAAATAAATAACAATGAGCACCAGGTACGGTGGCATACACCTTTAATCCCAGCACTTGACAGACAGAGGGATCTCTGTTAGTGTGAGGCCAGTCTGGTCTACACAGTGAGTTACAGGTCAGCCAGGGATACAGTGTGAGACCCTGTCTCAAAACTAACAAAAAAAAATTGAACAAACAATACAATGAACAAAACAAAATCAACCAGTCAATCAAACACAAGCAGTCTGTACGGCAGATGGACTTTGTGATAGTTAGCTTTAATTGTTAACTTGATACAACCTAGAGTCATCTGGGAAGGGGGTCTCAGGGAGGGCCTGTCTTAAGTTAACTGATGTGTGAAGACCCACCCAACTGTGGGCGGCAACATTCCCTAGACAGCGGGTCCTGAATTGTATAACAGAAATGACCTGAGGACAAGCAAGTGGACATGGTTGCATCTGTTTCTCTCTCCTTTTGACTGAAGGTGTGATATGACTAGCTGCTCTAAGCTCCTGCCACTGTGTCTCCCCTGCTTAGCAGAGTGTAATCTGGAACTGTAAGCTGAAATAAACTTTACAAATAAAAGTTACAAATAAACTTTTTTTTTGCTTCCCTAAAAAAAAAAAAAAAAAAAAAAAAGTTTCTGCCAGGTACTTCTATCACAGCAACAAGAGACTAAAAGAGACCTCAAGATAAAAGAGATTATCACACAACTTCTTTCGTTTGATTGTTTTGAGACAGGGCCTCAATGTGTAGCTTTGGCTGGACGGCAACTTGCTATGTAGAGCAGGCTGGCCTCAAACTCACAAAGATCTACCTGCCTCTGCCTTCTGAGTGCTGGGATTGAAGCTGTGTGTGCTTTAAAATGTTTTCAATAGTTAACTTTATTTAAAAAATGTGTTATAGTGCTTTGTGCACACTGAATGAATTTAAACATAAGTTTGTTAATTGTGACACAGATTTAGGGGATTAAATTTAATAAAACAACTATTTAAAAATCTTGGATGATTACGACAGACCTATCTAAGATGTTTACAATTCCTTTAAAATTATCTTCTTTTACCCACAAGTTATACCTATTTGTTTTCTTTTTTCTTTTCTTTTTGAGACAAGGTTTTTCTGTGTACAGCTCTGGCTGTCCTGGATCTCACTCTGCAGATCAGGCTGGCCTCAAACTCAGAGAAATCTGTCTGCCTCTGCCTCCCAAGGTGTGGGTATCAATGCTGGCCTCACTGGTAATTTTTCTGTTGATTATATGTTGAAATAAATTTTGGAGATACTTAGCAAAACAAAATATCACAATTTTAACTGTTTCTTTAACAACCTTATAGTTTCTTAAAGTTAAAAATTCGAAATTTCACTGATTTATACTATTCTTATATCAGACTTCAAATCTAGAATACCTGGGAACATGACCCTATATGAAAAATATTAGATTTAAATTCTTTAGATTAAACAAGGATACCCTTATCTAGCTAGATGCAGCTTACACACGATTGCAACTCTTCCAATGCTTTCTGAACACATTCTGTATCCACCTCCTGAGCGCCAGTGTCCTGGGGTCACAACCTAAAGTAGAGATGTGCTATGACCCAAGTACACACAGGTTTTGTCCAGCATGGACATACACACGTACTTAAGAACATCTTACTTCTGCAACTGTGTGACTACATTGTCCGTAAACCTTACTTTATTCCCTTCACGGCAGTTCTGTCTTGGGCTGTGATCTTACAGGTTAGTTTTCTTCCACAGAGCTTTATAGCCGCTCTAGGTACAACTCAAAAATGAAGGTTACAGCTTCCCAATCTGAAACCCAAAGGTTTGGTTCTTACGTATTAGTTATAGACATTAAAGCAAGCCGCTGTAACGCTCAAGCACAGGATTCTAAGCTATAAAGAAAAAAAGTATTTCCACTTTTCTGATACATCATATCGGAAAGTCAATCACTTTTTGCAGTGAACCATGCAGAATTATCTGTCAATCCAATTGACACAGGAGCGACAGTGAAGCTTTAGGAAAGCTAAAACCATTTTAAATGAGCTTTTTCCATTTCTTTGCCAGAGCAGGGCGGGGTAGGAATCTCTGAGGTAAATCACAGGAGCGAAGAAGCTGCAGCTGTGGGATTCACAACAGACCCAATCGTAGAGAACCTTCGTGCAGGGGACGACGCACACAAGCGTGCGCATTCTCCATCATGTGTTCTAGGGACCGGGAATCTGTACACCGGACGGGCCACGGTTCAAGTTTTGGAGTCTTTTCGCTCTCTCTAGGGCTCTGGGCTACGGACTTGGCTTGCCTGTGGCTGAGCCACAGAAACAAGGCAGCTGGAGGCATCGGGTTACCTCCAGAGCGACCCTTCCCCACGGCTGAGAAGTTCGGGCATCCTCAGATCAGGCTTCTACTGAGTTCCAGAGGGCACAGGCCTCCCTCTCCGCCTGCTTTCTTTTCCCCCCATCCCTACAACCCCATCCCCTCCCTCCCGGGGAGCGTTCCTCCACCCCTCAGCACTCCTTCGGAGGGACGGGGACGCAAACCACTGAGGGTCGCGCTCCGAGGAAACCAGCGGCGGCCGCGTCTTCTCACTCCCCTGCCTTTTCTAAGTTATTTACCTTCATTTCCAGGCTCCAGGCGCACCCCCGATCTTGTAAGTGCGCAGGCGCACCAGAACTCCCCCGCCAGGCTACCGCGTTCCTGTTACCCGGGAGACCGTGCAAACAGCGACCAATCAGCGAGGGTGGGGCGGGGCTTCTCTGGCGCCTTCCGGGGAGAGATGGGCAGGGTGGGTGGTCACGTGGTGGAGGCGGGGCTAAGGCCCTGGAAGTTGGGTGTCGCGGGGGAGGGGGGGGGCGTCTGGTCAACTTCCTGCCTGCGCTCTGATTGGGTGAGAGCAAACCCGGGAGGCGGGCTCTGTGGACGGAAAGGGTCCTGTGCAATCTGACATGGAGAAGTCAGTGAAAGAGGGAGAGGATGTGGAGAAATCCCAGGGAAAAAGCAGGAGTTAGCAAGTAGGAGGCGGGCATTGGCTCCTGGGCCAAACGGCTTCTGCAAAGTCCACACGCCTGGAGAAACTAGAGTTTCATCCCTCACTTGGTCTTGCTTTATTTTATTATTTTATTTTTTGCCGTAGAGGCGGCGAGTCGTGAGAGGTCATTTTCTTTCAAGGTCGTTAAGGCAATTTTAGGTAGTGTGGTCGGGGAGGAACAGGAGAAAAAAAAATGAACTCGCTTTTAGAGTTTGAGCCTGGTAACCTTTTAAAAGGATTGGGCCCGAAGGCATTTGGGCGTCTTTACAGTGTGTTGAAACTGCCTCTTTTGCTGTTTGAAAAATGCCGTTCAACCTATCTGTCCTACACCTGTTAGGAATCTCATTTGCAGAGGAAAAAAAAAAATTAAAACAGGAACTGATGAATATGAACTTTGCACTGGGGTTTTGCAGTTAATTCTTGATTTCAGGTCCCTAATTCAAATCCTGGTTCCTATAAATCAGTCACAGAAAAGTTGACATTGAATCAACAGCTAATAACTTTCCAGAGACAAAGCACCAGTTCGGAGGTATTCACTGGTGGGTTACCTGAAACATTTAAGGAGGGAGTTTTACCAATTCTCCACAGCCTCTTTCAGAAAGTAGAAACTGGAGTCAGACCCAAAGATATTAAAAACAACAACAACAACAACAACAAAATCCCAAAACAAAACCCTCCCCATCAATATTCCTTGCAGTCATAAATGCAAAATGTCCAGTAAAATATAAGTACATAGAATTTGAAAATTGCGAAAAATAATTGCATACCAGGGCTAAGTGAAATCTACCCAACAGTATAGGATGTGTCAAGGTTTGGAAGTAATTGATTTCCTCCAGAGTGTTCACAGGGAGCCCATCGTCATTCAGATGCTGTTTATGGCCCATTGAAAGTCTTTGTTCCCACCAGCTGGGATTACACTCAGGCGTCCTGGACCCAAGTGTAGCACTGAGTGTCCAGAACACAGGGTTTTTGAAGGCAAAAACCACATCCTGGCCAGGTGTGGTGGCACACACCTTTGACTCCAGCACCTGGGAGTCAGAGGCAAGCAAATCTCTGTGAGTTTGAGGCCAGCTTGGTTTATAGAGTAAGTTCTAAGACAGCCAGGGTGGTTATTTGAAAAACCAAAACAAACAACAAACCACATTCTGGCATCTCATTTAGGAACTCTGTGTGTGTGTGTGTGTGTGTGTGTGTGTAATGCAATTAGCAACAGTGTGTGTGTGTGTGTGTGTGTGTGTGTGTGTGTGTGTGTGTGTGTGTGTGTGTAATGCAAGCCGGCAGTTAACAGAAGCTAAGATGCCCAGTTGGGCATCATGACCTTAGGTTCCTACAATAGAGTTGGGTAATTTTCCACAGGGATTCTCATCAAGGAGATCAAATTCTAGTCAAGTCTAAAATGGCCTCAGCAAGAACACAAGATGGAGCCCCCTCTGCACTGTCTTGTCCTGTTACAGTAGCAACTGGCTAGAGAAGGAAAACTACACGGTTATACCAATAGTTACAATAACAAAGCACTTGATAAAATTTAACATATGTAAAATTCTCAAAAAAAAAAAACCCTCCAAAACCAAAAAACCATCAAAAACCCAAACAACAAATGTAGGAATCTAGGGGGATTTCCCGGTTGCAAACAGTATCTCCAAAAGGTCTACTGATGACATCATACTTAGTGCTAAGAAACTTGAAAGTGTTCCCATTAAGGAACAAGGCAAGGATGTCCCCTCTTGGGACCCTTTCTCAATTCTGGTGGAAGTTCTCATTATTGCAATAAGAAGAAAAAAGGAGCATACTGATTGAAAGGGAGCATACTGATTGAAACTGTTCACAGATGACGTGATTGAGTATGTAGAAAACCTGAAGAAAAAAAAAAAAAGAAAAAAAACCACGGGAAGAACTGATTATACCCAGGCCTCAGGATACAGTCCCAATCCATAAAGATCGGTCACTTTCCTCCGTACCAGCAACGAGCAGATTTGAAATCAAAGAACGATGCCATTTGCATAAGTGCCGTCAAAGTGAAATGCAGCTGTGAGCCTAGCAACACAGAGAAGATCTGTGAAGAACAGTGCAGAACTGAGGAGGGCGAGCAGAAAGCTCAACAGGGCCTGGAGGGGGCAGAGTGGATAATGGCCCTCGCTGCCAAGTCTGAGGACTTAATCCTCAGGAACCAACACAAGGCCAACGTGATGGAAGGAGAGAACCCACTGCCACAGGTTGTCCTCTGGCCTCCTCATGCCAGCACCTGTGTGCCAACAAACACACAAATAAGTGTCATGAAAAAAGTTTTAAAGAACTAAATAAAAGGAGAGAGAGCCCATGTTCATGAATAGTAAGATTCAGAATGGTAAGATGCCACCTCCACCACCACCCCCTCCCACCGCCATTTGATCTGCAGCTTTAATGGAAGCACAAGAGAGATCCTAATCAGTTTACTAGCAAACGGGGTCTGGAGTTTCTAGGGTGAAGCAGATGATGCAGAATAACCACTCCAGTGTCAGAGGTGAAGAAGCGCTAACACCATCTGACTTCAAGTTCTACTATAAACCTACACCATCAAGAGAACGGGGCAGGGCAGGTGAGCTGCCTCAGCGGGTAAAAACTCTTCTGGGCAAGCCTGACAAGGTGGGTCTGAGCCCCAGAGCCCACGTTAAAGTAGAAAAAGATGACCACCTCCACAAAATTGTTAGACATACATGCACTAATAATGATGATTTTTTTTTTTCCTCAAGTATCTTCAGTGGACCAACAAAATGGATGGCTCAGTGAGTGAGGACATTTTCTGCCAAGTCTGGAAACCCAAGTTTGATTCCCAGATCCTACATGGTGAAAAGAGAGAGCTGACTTCTGCAAGTTGCCCTCTGACCTCCACATGTAAGCCCTGGCTCACATTCCCCATCCCCCAGTACACAAAGTAAATGTAAAATGTAAGATGTTCAAGGCTATGTGGTAGGTCTGATAGAATGGACAAATACACTGGTGGGTCATATCCCATCCCAGAGATGGGATCCAAATAGATTTAGTCAGCTGATCATTGACCAAGAACCAGAGCAGCACAGTAAAGCAGCAGTATTGTCTTTCCAATGCGTGGTGCTGGAGCTACTCTATGTCCACATGCAAGGAAATCTGAACAGAACCTCCCAAAAATGGCCTGAAATCAACTGCAGACCAAATGAAAGATGCTAAGTTGTAGATAAGACAAGATGGGAGGAAGTCTAAGTGACCTTGGGCTTGATTACTTTTTAGA
Source organism: Peromyscus maniculatus bairdii (assembly GCF_049852395.1). Lineage (NCBI taxonomy): Eukaryota > Metazoa > Chordata > Mammalia > Rodentia > Cricetidae > Peromyscus > Peromyscus maniculatus. The sequence continues at coordinate 60,642,136 of NC_134861.1, read as the reverse complement.
TACAATACCAAAGACACAATCCATAGGAGAAATAAGAAACAGAACTTCATTAAAATTAAAGGCAGGGCTTGAAGATGGTTCAGGGCACGAGGGCACTGGCTGCCAAGACTGACGTCCTCAGGTCAGTTTTTTTTTTTTTTTTTTTTTGGTTTTTTTATTATTATTATTATTATTATTTTACAACACCATTCAGTTCAACATAATAGCCACAGAATCCCCTGTTCTCCCCCTCTCGCCCACCCCTCCCCCCAGCCCACCCCCCATTCCCACCTCCTCCAGATCAAGGTCTCCCCCGAGGACCGGGGTTGACCTGGTAGACTCAGTCCAGGCAGGTCCATTCCCCCCTCCCAGACCGAGCCAAGTGTCCCTGCATAAGTCCCAGGATTCAAACAGCCAAAGCACCGGGATAAATAACCAAATGAATGGAAGCACAGGATCTATGAACCAAAGGCTGAGGGGCCCCCAACTGGATCAGGCCACCTGAACGGGTGAGACAGTCAGTTGGCTTGATCTGTTTGGGAGGCAGCTGTGCATTGGTGCCAGGTCCTGGGCTCGTTGCATGAGTTGGCTGTTTGAATCCTCAGGTCAGTTTTTGATCCTACATCATGGAAGGAGAGAACAGAGTCCTGTAAGTTGTCCTTTGACGGTCAAATGCTCGAGTGCATGCACACAATCGAACATACACAAGGGCATGCTGTGGAAACATTTGTACACACACACACACACACAAATGTAATAAAAAGTGAAAAGAAAGAAGGCAATGATCTGCCAGTGACATCATCAAGAGAATGAGAAAACAAGCCACAGACTTGGAGAAACACTTGCAAAAGACAGGCCTAATGAAAGACTGATACAGAAAACAAAGACCTTTAAAAGAAAACAAACAACCTGATTTTAAAACGTGCAAAATCGTGTCTGACCAAACTTCTAGCTAGAACAGCCCCACAGATGACAAATGTCTTAGTTAGGGTTTCTGTGGCTGTGAAGAGACGCCATGACCATGGCAACTCTTATAAGGAACACATTTAAGTGAGGGGGCTCGTTTACAGTTTCAGAGGTTCAGCCCATTATCATCAGGGTGGGGAGCATGGCGGCGTGCAGGCAGATGAGGTGCTGGAGGAACAGCTGAGAGTCCCACATCTGTCAACTGAGACACTGGGCATAGGAAAACTGAGCATAGAATATCTGAAAGCCCGCCCCCACAGTGACACGCTTCCTCCAACAGGGCTGTACCCACTCCAACAAAACCACACCTCCTAATAGTGCCACTCCCTATGAGATTATGGGGGCCAATTACATTCAAACTGCCACAAGTAAAGAATAAAAGTTCAGCATCAAGCGTTATTAGGAGATCGAAAGTTGGAACAAGCACTGTGGTCACATGCCTGCTAGAATGGTTGACACCCAGACAGCACCAGATGCTGGTGGCGATGTGGAGCAGCTGGACCTCTCATTCACTGCCGTCAGGGACGAAGAGTGGTGGATTCTTTGGTGACAGTTTGGCAGTTTCCTAACAAACTAAGTGTGCTCTTAACATGTGACCCAGCACCCGTATTCTTTGTATCTACCTGAACAAAATGGAAACATACCATACCAAAACCCAGATGCAGCTGTTTATAGCAACTTCAGTCATAATTACTAAAATTTGGAGGAAAGCAAGATGTCCTTCAGTAGGTGAATGGGCAAATAATTCATGGTATAGGAGAGTAACACATATAACAGCTCTGATCCTTGAAACATATGAAAAGAAAGAACTTGGTCACAAGAAGAGACATGTTATAGGAGTCCATTTAGATTATCTCTCCCAATAAGTAATTCTGTAGACAGAAAAATAGTGGTGTGTGGGTATTTCTGAGATGTGATGAAAATTTTAGAAAATTACATGGTGGTGATGGCTTCACTATTCTGTGAATATTGTATATTGTATACTTCAAAATGGTGGATTCAGTGGTGCATAAATTTCATCTCAAGTAAGCTATAAAAAACTGGCAGGTAGGGCCAGCCATGGTGGCATGAGCCTTTAATCCTCAGGAGGCAGAGGCAAAGTGGGTCTTTGTGAGTTCAAGGTCAGCCTGGTCTACAGAGTGAGTTCCAGGACAATCAGGGCTACACAGGAAACCCTGTATTGAAGGACTAAAATAAGAAACAACAAAAGAAAACAAACCCAAAAATCCAGTCAACCAACCAAACAACTACCCCTGCACTCCTGCAAAAACAAAAACAAACAAACAAACAAAAAAAAAACTTGCAAAAGCTTCATAAAACCTAAGGCAAAGGATTTCTAAGATCTGAGCAGCTAACTTGAGTTTTCATTTGCAAAAATAAAATTGTTACAAATTGTAGCACGCTTGCTCAGTAAAATCATAATTTCTCTATCTAGTTGTGATGTAGTAGGCGGCATTCCTAATTTATGTTACTTAAAGAATATCAGTGGCAGACTGTAGAGAGGTAGCTAAGAGCACTAGTTGCTGTTGCAGAGGATCTGGGTTCAATGCCCAGGTACCCACACAACAACTCACAACCATCAGCAGCTACAATTTCATGGGATCTGACATCTTCTGACCTCCCTGGGCACCAGGCACCCAGGTGGTGCATAGACATATGCAGACAAAATACCCATACATATAAAATAAGGAAATTAAATTTAAAATAAAAGAAAAAGAATATCAGTGAGGAGCAGCTTCCAAATGTGATAAAAATGGTGACAAGCTTATCCCTCCTTGTGTTAAACACTCATTAGTATTTAGCTAATTAGCTAATAATTAGCAGCATGGCCCAGCAGGTAGGGGCGCTTGTGACCAACTCTGATGACCCGAGTTCAATTCCTGCTTCCCACATGGTAGAAGAAGAGAGGAGAGAATCGGCTCTTGTAAGTTGTCCTCTGACTTTCACACTCAAGTTGTGACATGTCCCTACCTCAAACAAACAAAGGCAAATAACAAATGTAATTTTAAAGAAAGAAAAATTAAAACATACACAAGAAGAGACAGCATGGAGATGGAAAGGTTTTCTTGGTGGAAAACAGTGTTTACCTGGGCCTTATTTTGAGACAGGAGATTACTGTGATGCCCAGAATGGTCCTGAACTCCTGGGCTCAAATGATTCCCAGTCTGTGCCTCTTGAATACCAGTGACCACACATGTTCTGCACCCTGCCTACTTTAATTTTTTTTTCAGTAAAAGAATATTGTTTTGTTTCACAAGATCACACAAATACCACATTCATATCAGTAGCTGTAAATAAGAGTGGCAGGGTGGTATGTGTTCTACCACAAAGGTTAAAACAGGGTATTTAAGAAGCAAGATACATGTCTCTATGTGCAGAAGCTGAATGGCAAATTTTCAGCTTCCTCCAGTAGGGTCCAATAGACTTTCAATCAACATGAAAACAGGTTAGAGTGATTTTAACATCTGTTCTTGCATGGCCGTCTTACGATTGCAGTTTTGTGTTTGGGCTCTTTGTGATTGTTTTTCTGTGTGACTCCCATGGGTGTAGTGTTTGGGTCAAGATGGCTCGTGCACATGACCTCAGATGCTGGCTGCTGGCTGAAGAGGCCTCCTGGAGACACTGGTGACAGCTTCTTCACTTGTGGCCTGCTTATAGGTGGCTTCTCCTTGTGACTTGGGCTCCTTCGAACACAGTGGCTGGATTCTAAGGCAGGGCATCCCTGTCCTATAAGTGAGTCCCAGGAGGCAAAACTGGAAGGCCCCAAAGGCAGGAGGCCATGCCCACCATGTCCTATTGGTTAAGTGGTGTGAGCATCTAGCACAAATTCAAAAAGAGTGAAAATAATCCGGATCTCTCTCTCTTTTTTTTTTTTTTTTTTTTTTTTGGTTTTTCGAGACAGGGTTTCTCTGTGTAGCTTTGCGCCTTTCCTGGGACTCACTTGGTAGCCCAGGCTGGCCTCGAACTCACAGAGATCCTCCTGCCTCTGCCTCCCGAGTGCTGGGGTTAAAGGCGTGCGCCACCACTGCCCGGCCTAATTTTTTGTTTGTTTGTTTTTGTTTTGTTTTGTTTTTCGAGACAGGGTTTCTCTGTGTAGCTTTGTGCCTTTCCTGGAACTCACTTGGTAGTGCAGGCTGGCCTGGAACTCACAGAGATCCACCTGGCTCTGCCTCCCGAGTGCTGGGGTTAAAGGCGTGCGCCACCACCGCCTGGCCGGATCTCTTGATGGGGAGAACCACAACGAATTTATGGTCATCTTTACCACAGGTACCGACAGAAATCAGAAGCAATGTAGTGCAATGAGTTCTAAACTTTTTGCTTTTTGTTTTTTGAGACAAGGTGTCTTTTTGTAGCCCAGGATGTCCTGAAACTAACTATGTAGATCAGGCTGGCCCCAAACACACAGAGATCTGCCTGCCTCTGAGGCCTCTTGAGTGCTGAGTGCTGGGAGAGTTCTGATGGTTTTTTGTTTTTGTTTTTGTTTTTGTTTGTTTGTTTTTTGAGACAGGGTTTCTCTGTGTACCACTGGCTATCCTGGAACTTGCTTTGTAGTTTAGGCTGGCCTCGAACTCACAGATCTGCCTGCCTCTGCCTTCTGAGTGCTAGGATTAACGGCGTGTGCCACTACTATCTGGTGAGTTCTGATCTTAACCAGATTACTAGCAATCTCTTTTTCTCAAGCAGCAAAGATTCAGAATATGTAGTTCTGTAGTTCCAAAGCTCGAGGGAGGTAGAAGCAGATAGATCAGGAGTTCAAGGGCAGCATCCACTCTAATAATTTGGAGCCCAGCTTAGGCTGTGTGAGACTCTATCTCAAACCAACAACAAAAATAAAAAGAACTGAACTCTCAAATGGAAGAAAAGAATAGCTTTATGAATCAGAGTAGAAGCGTACCTTAATAAAACCCCAGAAAGTCAGAGTGAGAACATTCTAGAAGTTGCCAGACTGAGCATGACAGGTGTGGATGTGGACATATGTGATTGTCCCTCCCACTGCACCTGCCAGGCTGCCCCACACTCTCTGCGTGTCACCCATCTGCCTCTCTGAACACAGTCTCCTAAGAGTCTTCCTCTCAGTCCTGAACCAGTTCCATTTGGTTTATGTCTTTATTTGATGAAAAATAGTTACCCGGGCGGTGGTGGCACACACCTTGAATCCCAGCACTTGGGAGGCAGAGGCAGGTGGATCTCTGTGAGTTCAAGGCCAGCCTGGTCTACAGAGTGAGTTCCAGGAAAGCCAGGGTGACACAGAGAAGCCTTGTTTTGAGAGAAAGAGAGAGAGAGAGAGAGAGAGAGAGAGAGAGAGAGAGAGAGAGAGCGCGCAAACCAGGTTGCTACACAGCCATTGTTGGGGGACAGCATGGCAAGAAGCGTGTACCCTCAGTGGTGAATGTTTTCATGTCACAGGTCAAGAACTCCCACAATCACTTATGTCATCCCATCTCCAGATAGAAATACCAAAGATTGCAATGAACAACCTTTCCCTCTTACTGGTAAGCCACCACTGGTAATAAGCCAACAACATGGCTGTCACCATCAACCACAGCCTGTCAGAACAGTTCCGTTGCTACGGAATGCCCATCTGAGAGCAGGGCGGAAGACTCGGGAAATGCAGCGGAGACAGTTACAGCCAACGTGACGGATGCTGCAATGGCACACTGCACCAGCCTCCAGTGCGTCCCACCAAGGACTTTGGTCATGAGCCGGCAGTGCAGATCCGGTGTGACGTGAAGAACAACCTTGCATTGTCTGTGCATGTCACGAGGCCAGTACAAGCTGCAAGGGCACATTAGATGGACCCACGGCCCCTTGTTCCGTCTTGAGTGTGAAAACCCCGAAACTGATCAGTAATAGTCCAGAGAAGCAAGTAATGGGCAGCTCTTGTAAAACCTGTGGCTATCGAGGCACACTTGGCACATGTCACAAATCCTGCGTAGTCTTTCTCAAAACACTGCCTGGTGATAATGGCAGTGGCACAGGAAAGGGAAAGAGAGAAAAGAAACAAAGAAAAGGAATAGAAGGAAAAGAAAAGAAGAGGAAAAAAAAAAGAAAAGGTCAAAATCGCCTGGTATCCATCTGTGAGGCACCCCCCCTCCTCCAGATGAAATCAGTCCTTCTCACACTATAGAGGAAGAAGTGGAGGATTGAGGGGGTAGACAGACCTGAGCAAGCTCAGAGCACGGGAAGGGTGGAATCGGTGTCCTCGGAAAGGCTGACAGTGATGATTTGGAAAGAACCGTGGAAGAACGAGTCAACATTCTGTTTGATCCACTCATCCTAGGCACACTGCAGCACAAAGACCGGGTAGAAAAGCTATGGGCTGCCTGATTCTGACTGAAGTTCTTTCTAATGAGAAGATCAGGGAATAATTTAAGAGATGGCTCAGCAATTAAGAGCACTGCCTGTTCTTCCAGGGGACCCAGGTTCGGTTCCCAGCACCCACACAGCCGCTCATGCCTCTAATTCCATTTCCAGGGGATCATATGCCCTTGTTTGCCCTCCATGGACACCAAGCATGCATGCAGGCAAACACACACAGACATAAAAAAATTTTTAATTAAAGAAAAACAGAAAAACCCCACAGGCACAATCATCTTATATTTTTGTCACAACAAAAACAAACAAAACAAACAAAAAAGCTCAGTGGAGCCTTCTTTGTGGACCGAAGCAATTAGGAACAAGACGTCATGCTCGGCTCAGCTCCAAGATCCACATATCCTGAAGGATGTGTATGGCGCAGACATAGGTCTCAAAAGAACTTGCCAAAGCAGCGCATGTCACTGTTGAACCATTTGTAGAATGTGGTTGAAGGGGAGAGGAAGTCTCTGGTGGGGAAGGTGGGAACTCTGATGCCGTGTGTCTAAAGACTTTCACTGGATCAGCGGCTGAAATCACGGAGTCTCACCACAAAGAGGATGGTGCTGATACTGATGCCATTCAAAAGTATGGATGCCCCTGAGTAAGATGATTTAAGGCTGCAAATTCTTCCCCCATCCTTAGCCAGAAGTACAGCACGTACGCCCTAAAGCTGAAATGGCTAATGTGCTAAACTGGCCACTAAAAATCTCTTATTGTGTGTGGTCTGTAATTAAGCCTGAGTAGACATCCCAGCAGCATCCATATCAATGAGCAGATGCAGTGGGCTTATTTATAGCACGCTGCTTTTGGGGAAAGCTAGTGGTGGACACATTTAGATGACATTTCTATAGTTATAAAAATGAAGACTTGATTTGGGACTTGATTTTAGTCGTTCTTCAGATTTAGGGCTCTGGATGGCAAATGCTGAAGTAATTGGCTCCTTTGGACAACGCTGGGCCATCATTTAACCTCATGGGGCCCCTGTAGCCTGGCAGTTTTCATACAGAGTTCTTCAGGAGACTATGAACACAGAATCACTTGTAATGACTTCATTCTGACATTAAGAAATATAGCTATAGCGGGCGGTGGTGGTGTACGCCTTTAATCCCAGCACTCAGGAGGCAGAGGCAGGTGGATCTTTGTGAGTTCGAGGCCAGCCTGGTCTACAGAGTGAGATCCAGGAAAGGCGCAAAGCTACACAGAGAAACCCTGTCTCGAAAAACCAATAAATAAATAAATAAATAAATAAATAAATAAATAAATAAATAAATATAGTTACCCTTAAAGTTTTACCTCCAAGCCCTCAAATTAGCGTCGATTATTTTTGCCATACTGAGGTAGATGGATAATCAAATAATAGTGTGACATCATACCAAGAAATTACCAAGAAATAAAAATGACCAGAATATCCTATAAGTAAAATTTCAAAAAATGTTTATTTGTATTTTATATGTATGAGTAGTTTGCCCACATGTATGTATGCTCACCATTTATGTGCAATTCCTCTGGAGGCCAGAGGAATCCCCTTGAACTGGAGTTGCAGATGTAAGCTGGCATTCAGGTGCTGAGAACTGAACCCAGGTCCTTTGCAAGATCAGCAAGTGCTCTTAACTTCTGAGCCATTTCTCTAGCCCTCTATAAAGAGTCTTAAAAGTAATCTTTGTTTTTTGAGATAGGTTGTAATGTATCCCAGCCTGCCTCAAACTCACTATGTAGTCAAGGGTGACCTTGAACTTGTGAACTTTGTATACCTCAAATCCCACCTCCCAGTGCTGGGATTGTAAGTGTTTAATTACTTCTGGGAAAGCAAGTTTTGAAATGTGGGCTTGTGGCTTTTCAGCTCATATAAACACTTCCCAAAGGGGCTGGAGAGATGGCTCAGTGGTTAAGAGCACTGGCTGCTCTTCTAGAGGTCCTGAGTACAATTCCCAGCAGCCACATGGGTGGCTCACAACCACCTATAGTGGAATCTGATGCCCTATTCTGACATAATGTCAATAGAGCACTCGTATACATAAAATAAATAAATAAACACTCCCCAAGTATTAATCTTTGGAGTCTTGTGCAACATAGGTCAGATGAGCCAGGAAAATTATTACAATAACAAACCAATATTTTATGCATATTTAGTGATTGCTTTGCCCTGAGAGAAAAACCTAAACTCTGAGGTGTGACTAATGACAGAGAGAGGGGGAGACTAGAAAAGATGTGTGACAAAGAGCATGCTTTTTAAACTTTTACCCTTAAGTTATAGTTTTAAGATGTTTAGAACTGTCAGAGTTAAAAGGCCAGAGCTGGAGAGATGGCTCAGCTGTTAAGAGCACTTGTTCTTTCAGAGGACCCAGGTTTAGTTCCCAGCACCATCTGTAACTCACAACTGTCTGTAACTTCAAGGGAATCTTGTGCCCTCTCCTGGCCTTTTCAGATACCAGGCATGCACATGCTATGCAGACATACCTGTATCAAAAAGAAAAATCTCATAAAATAAAAAATAAATACGTCTTCTTTTGGTTTATTTCATTTTATTTTATGTGTATGGGTGTTTTTTGCCTGAATGTGTGTCTGTGCACCACAAGCCAGTTGTGAGCCAATATGTCAATGCTGGGAATTGAACCTGGGTCCTCTGGAAGAGCTGGTAGTGCTCCTAAACACTGAGCCATCTCTATGACCCACCCCCTTTTTGTTTATCTTATTTAATCTTTTGTTTAAACCAGAAATTAGTGTAACTGTTGATGTGTCCATGTGCATGGAGGTTAAGATCTCTCTCTCTCTCTCTCTCTCTCTCTCTCTCTCTCTCTCTCTCTCTCTCTCTCACACACACACACACACACACACACACACACACACAAATTCAGCAAGATTCCTGACTCTAACTGAGTTGTAAATGTTTTTAAAGAAGGAGCCTTGTGGGGGGAAGGAAAGATGGCTCAGAAGTTAGGAGCCCTGGCTATTCTTCCGAAGGTCCTGGAGTTCAATTCCCAATACTCACAAGGCACCTAACAACTATTTGTAGTTCCAGTTCCAGGGGATCCAATGTAGTAGAATATTTTAAGGTGTGTTACTTTTGTTTATGTTTTAACTTTGTGAAGCTGTGTTACTGTGCCTGTGTAAAACAACCATCAGGTTTAATAAAGAACTGAACAGCCAATAGCCAGGCAGGAGAAAGGACAGGTGCAGCTGGCGGGCAGAGAGAATAAATAGGAGAAAAAAATCTGAGAGGGAAGATCTAAGATTGAGCAGCCAGAGGAGGAGGACTCCAGGGTCCAGTCACCCAGCTACTCAGCAAGCCACGGAGTAAGTAAGATTTACAGAAGTTAGAGAAAAGGAAAAGCCCAGAGGTAGACAGGATAATTTAAGTTAAGGAAAGCTGGCTAGGAACAAAGCCAAGCTAAGGCCAGGCATTCATAATTAAGAATAAGCCTCCGTGTGTGATTTATTTTGGAGCTGGGTGGCAGGTCCCCTAAAAAAGAGCAAAAACCTCCAACAGCAATAATCCAATGCCCTCTTTTGACCTCTGAGGGTGAACAGACATACATGTAGATAAAACACCTATATAACAAAATAAAAATAAGTCTGAAAAAACACACACACACAGGGATAGTCTCATGGGAATTTATTAGAGTACTATTTCTTCTATTTTTAACCTATTTTTGAAGTTTCTATAGTAAAAGTTATTTGAAAATAACTCAGTTCTGTTCAGTTCAACACAGAAGCTATTTTTTTTTAAATTCCATTTATCGAGTGTCTTGCTTTATAGCTGACTGTAGTTCACTATAAAGGAAATGCCAAGCAGAGAGTGGAGAGTTTAGTAATGATGGCATGTGGAGACGTGGAGGGATTCAGGGAAAGCTCTACAGCATTCAGGATTCAGGGTGGGCTTTGAAGAGTGGAGAGGGTTTGAATGGACAGAAAGGAGATTAAAAAATATTTCAGTGAGAGCAACCTAAATGATTAAAAAAAAAACAAAAAACCAAAACCCAAAATCCAAAAACCAAAACCCAAAACCCAAAAACCTCGTGTTTCAGAGGACTGATACTGGGCTGTTGGGAGTGTGGTTTGGGAGGAGTCTGAGCACTTTGCTGAGGAGTCTGGCCTGTATTTCTGCAAGTGAGGGGTTTGAGGTAAAAGAGTGATGTGATTTAGACATGTGTTAGAGAAAGAATTTTTTGGGCTGTGGTTGCAACTCAGTAGAGTAAGCTTGCCTAGCGTGTGCAAGGCCCTGAGTTTGATCCCTGGAACTTAGGAAGTAAATAAATAAATGAAATTTCCCTTTCTTAAAAGTGAGATTATTGAGGTCTAGTTGATACACAATAAAATACACTTGTTTAATGTATAGAATTTGAAGAGTTTGGACATATGCACATAGATGCCTGTGAAATCTCTTATTTGTTCAATGTATAGAACTTGAAGAGTTTGGACATATGAACACAGATGCCTGTGAAATCTCACATTCAAGGTAACAGACATCAGAAACATAAGTTTAATTGCAAATTAAAAAAGGTCTGCATGGACAAGACATGGAAGACACACTAACCAGAGTGCCATTTAAGAGCATTCAAGCTGGGCATGGTGTTGCTCGCCTTTAATCCCAGCACTTGGGAAGCAGAGGCAGGTGGATCTCTGTGAGTTTGAGGCCAGCCTGGTCTACAGAGTGAGATCCAGGACGGGCACCAAAACTACAGAGAAATCCTGTCTCAAAAAAAACAAAAACATACAAACAACAACAACAACAACAAAAAGAGTTTGATAACAGCCTCATCTGCATAGCAAGTTGCAGGTTGACGAAGGTTACCCAGTGAGACCCTGTCTCAAAAAAATGTAAAAAAGAATGTATAATGTTATTTTTAAGATGTGCTACATTTTTTTTAATGCCATGGAACATTTGTTTAATGATGCAAAGATGTGCTGCATTCTTTTATGTTGCATTTGTTTAACTCTGTGAAGCTGTGTTACTATGCCTGCCTAAAACACCTGATTGGTCTAATAAAGAGCTGAATGGCCAATAGCCAGGCAGGAGAAAGGAGAGGCGGGGCTGGCAGACAGAGAGACTAAATAGAAGGAGAAATCTGGGAGAAAAAGAAGAAAGAGCAAGAGAACAAGGAGAGGAGGACGCTAGGGGCCAGCCACCCAGACACCCAGACACACAGACAGCCACGGAGTAAGAGTGAAAGTAAGACATACAGAAGTAAGAAAAGGAAAAAGCCCAGAGGCAAAAGTAGGTTTATTTGGGAGCTGGGTAGCGGCCCCCCAAAAGAGACAAAAGAGCCCCAAGAGTGAAAACAAACAACAACAGAAGAACATTCAAATGAGAATGTGAGGAGTTTGTCAGAGCATGCAGTGGAGATGAAGGATTCTAGAAATTGCCTGGGGAGAAAACTTGATTTAGGATTCGAGATGACTGTTCTATCACCCACATTTGTATTAACTGTATTTCTTTTTAAGGTGCCATGAGTCACATAACATAAATTAACTGTTTGGTACTGTTTTTTCTATCTGAAAGCCTTTGCAGAGGGACTTTTCTGATCCACGCGGCTTTCCGTGGAGTTCATGCATGGTTCAGCTTTCAGAGCGACTAGAACTGTGTTTTCTGGAGCTGCCTTATTTATGGGTTCGTTCACTCATTTATTCCCTCCCCTTCATCTGTCCTGCCGTCACTGTGTGTGCCCTCACACAGTGCTCCCTCACCCCCTTTAAAAGAAAGAAGGAGAAATGGCTTTCTCGTGGTTTCTCATGTTTGTGAACCCGTCATCTGTTGGTGGCACACGTGCGAAGCTTGAACCATCTTGTGTAATATGCTTTGCTCCCTGAGATGTCTGGGGTTCGTGAGCAGAGCGGCCATGCAGATGTGCTTTCACAACAGACTCTGCTAGGGAACGCTCCTCGGTGGCGGAAGTTTCCTCTCCCTTTCACTACTACAAATTCCGAAAGATCCTAACTTGTGTTCTGCATTAGAAGGAAAAAAAGATGGTGGTGTGATGTTTAATTTAGTCTTGTGGACTTGATAGCATTTTGAATCATGTAGGAAACACCCCTCTGGGCATGTCTATGAGAGTATGTCCAGAGATGCTCACGAGAAGAGGAAGTACCTCCCATCAAAGTGGGTAGCCTTTCCAACGGGCAGCACAAAGGCCAAATCCTAGAGGAAACTCTAACTGCCTCCTTGAGAAGCTTCATGTTTCTCAGTGTGTGGGTTTTCTTGCTGTAGTGAACCATAAGCCACTCTCCTCCAATGATGTGTAACTCACTACAGGCCACTGGCAATATTTTACTAATGTATAAGTACAAGTTCATACGCAATAGGTTCTTCATAGATAAATCTTCCTTCTTATGTATGTGATGCTGATTTTTGGTCTTAAAAATAAGAATATGTATATGTATATATATATATATATATATATATATATATATATATATATATATATATGACTCAATTTTAGTGATCTATGGTATTGAGGAATGTATGGCCCCGTATTTTAAAGACCAAATATGTATAATAGATTGTCCTTTGTACTCAGCGATAGTTCAGGTGTGGTGGTAAGTGTTGGGTAGTTGTACATAAGAAAGTGAAAATACTGTGATGGTTTGAATGAGGATGTCTGTAGTAGGACTTTCTGTCAGGCCGCCGGCTCCCAAATAATGACGCGAAGACTTATTATTAATAATGAAAGCCCAGCCCTCTGTTTAGGCTTGTCCCACTAGCGCTTATAACTTAAATTAACCCATATTTTTAAATCTACATTCTACCACATGCTTTTACCTCTCTCCGGTTCTTTGTGCCCAACTCATTCCGCATCTCCGTGGTGTCTCCTGCATGCCTCCATCATCCTCTTCCTCTCTCTGCCCGGAAGTCCCGCCTATCTCTCCTGCCTAGCTATTGGTTATTCAGTTTTTTATTACACTAACCACAGCAACACATCTTCACGTAGTGTACAAATATTCTGCATCAAACACCACCCCACCCCACCACCACCACCCCGCCCTGCCTGCCCCATAGGCTTCGATGTTGGTGTACTTGGTCTGTGGCTGATGGAACTGTGTGGGAGTGAGCTTCCAGGGTGATAAGCCCAGTACCATTCCCAAAGCTCTCTTGTTTCCTGTTTGCGGTTTGCCATGAGAACACTCAGCTGCTGCCCCGTCACCTCACCTCGCCTGCCTGCCCCTGGGCTTCCCTGTAAAGGACTCTTACCGTTTGTAATGGACTCACTCTCCTCCCTCCGGAACTGTGAGCCCACAATAAAACCCTCCCTCTGTAAGTTGCCTCAGCCATGCTGGTTTATCACAGCAATAGAAGAGCAGCTAATCCGTTTATAAACACATAGGAAAACCCACATATGTGTGCTATGTCAAGGGACTATAGGTAGACAAGTTTAATGAGGTTTTTACATTTTACACACAAGTGGGTTTGTACTGAATTGCATACTTAATTCTCTATTTTTGTGTTTTGAGACACGGTTCTCATGGATCCCAAACGGGCTTTGAGTTGGCCATATAGCTGAGAATAACCTAGAATGTCTTGATCCTTTGGCTTCCACCTCCCGAGTGCTGGGATTACACGTGTGTGTCACCACACCTGATTTAAATCACATTTTAATAACATGCCTTTTTCGGTATTTTTAAACATGCTTTTTCATATTGTATTTGGTGACTCGTTTATGTTGTGCTATGCCTTAGTAACTGCTACGGAGAATTCTATGTGCGGTCATCACTGTTTACTACATGTTCTTCTCTGGATAGACACTTACCTTCTTTCACCAAGCTTTTATTATTATTGTTGTTGCTGTTGTTACATCTGTCCCATTGTGCACCATAAGGTTCCAAAGATTGTAATAAATGACCACATAAGCAGGTCACTGATCCATCAGGGTCACAGGACAAGGACTGGGGAACCTTTTTCCTCCTGACAGCCCCGAGCAGGGGCAGAAGCGGGGATTATAAGCACAAACATCGCAAACATTTGTTACAGTTTTCACCATTCAAAATCAGAGATTACGGTCCTCCTTGAATGTTCCACCATTATCAACCGACATACAATGCAAGCCTTTCGGTCCAACCAACCAGATTCATGTGTTCCTTCTGTGCTTAGGAACAGCCATAATGAATGTTTCCAGAGAACAAAAGATGCATAAGGACTATTTCTGTGGTTTAAGGAGGAGGTTGGTCAGCCATTGGAAAGTACTCAGCTCCCCTAGGGCTGGGAACCTGAACTTTATTTCACGCTACAGGTAAAATGGAGTCTGAAGTCAAAATGGCAGTACTCAGGCCAAGCTGCTCCCTTCAGTTATTATTATTACAATGTTTTTTGTTGTTGTTGTTTGTTTGTTTTTGAGAACCCTGATAGGCCTGGAACTTGCCGTGTAGACCAGGCTGGCCTCAGTCTCACAGATACCCACCTGCCTCTCCTCCCAGGCGCTGGGATTGCAGGTTTGAGCCACCATGTCCAGCTGAGTATTCTTTTCTGTAGGTGCAGCACAGAGGACTGGTGAGGGGCGGGGTGGGGGTGGTGGTGGGGTGGTGGGGTGGTGGTGGTGCTGGCCTTGGCTCTGGATGCGAGCGACTCCCATCCTTCACAGCTCTATCACCATCAGACACAGCCACCTCTCTGTGCTCCTGGTTCACGGTCTGTTCCCTTCAACTGGGAAAGCGACGGGAGAAGAAAAAGACCTTCTAACAGGGTGGTTTATGAATTACGCTTGAGCTTGCCATCAGTGAAACAAATAACTTTAATCTAATATCCATTTACGGGATTACGGCTCACAGTAGAGAGTCTTTAAGTCCATAGCTGGACGTGCGAATAAATCGCAGGCCTGTGTGGAGTGTCATCTGAGGCTGATACTTTGCTGCTACTGAAAAGAATTCGTTAATAAGATTAGTGACGGCATAGATTTCAAGGAGCATTCTAGAAAGATCGATTAGCGAAACCACCAGTACAGTGCCAGCCACAGCTGGCAATGCCCCATTTGATCTTCTGCAATTGATATATAATGTCACAATTAATATTTAAGGTCCCCCCCCTGCTTTTGTGACTGAATAACCTAATGGATGAAAAGGGAGAAGGTATAAATACCTAGGACTGTTTTACATGTACAGTAAGTGGAACTCCTGTGTTGACGGGTCAGGAATTCATTCCCACCCCAGCAGGCTCCGCTTCGCCCCTAGGCAAAGACACAACCAATTCAGCAGCACATCAGAGAAGGGACCCAGCCGTCACAGGCTGTCTCTTTGATCTGCTGTGTTCAACTGCTAATTTCAAAGAGTAAACCAGCCAGCAGAGGCTTCCTCCTCCCCGCTTCTGGGTCCTCCTTTAAATTCTCCAGCGACTGAAGTTCTCCCCCATTAAAGCTACATGTTCAGTTTTACCTTTGATTCGAAACAGAAAATGAACAATTTTGAATGTTGACTTTTTTTTCTTTTGACCCAAAAATCTACAACTTGAAGATTGAACTTGCTCCTCAGAGTAGATCTGATACAGGAGAGCAACTCAACAGGAGAGGCTGGACCGGGAAGTTCATTGATCCCCCAACGTCCGGTTGAACCCGAGTCTCCAGAGCAAGGCTCCTTCGGATCAGGAGAGAGAAAGACTCAGGTGGGAGCATTTTCCCCCCGAGTGTGTCCTTGGCTCAGAGGTGGCCCTTCTGGCTTCTGAGCCTATAGTTGGGCTTTTCATGGTGTTGCATGATGGTTATTTGAGGAAATAAATAACTTCCTACCAATGTTATGTAGAAAGAAGCCTTATGGCAAGAGAGAGGTAGTGTGTTCAAAATAAGAGCTGGCCAGGAGTTTTCAGATTTCCCTCTGGTTTCCTACCTAATATTGATAATTAATGTCACTTAAAATTATTAACTGGTATTATGTAGGATTAATTTTCAACTTTAAATGAGATTGTATATTCATCATTAGGTCACTATTTTTGTCCAGTTCTACACCAAGCATGATTCTAAAGTGTAGATATTTCTTTCTCTTTCTTTTTTATCCCCCTCCACCTTTTCCTTTTTCTTCCTGTACTGTGGAGGGAGCAACTGGTTTGACCTAGACTATGCCAAATTTATTTCTGAAGATTTGTACCTTGTCCTTTCTAATACATACACACACGTGCACACACACACACACATGCAAACACTCATACACAAACACACATGCATGCCCCCACATACATTCCCACACAGGTGCATACATGCACTCACATGTACACACACACACACACACACACACACACACACACACACACACACACACACACCTCTATGCACAAGAATGTCAATCATCTCTGTTTCTGTGGAAACAGCTTCATCAGAACCTCCAAAAGAGAAAAAAATGTTAAGCTTAGAATCATATGACCCAGCGTTTCTATTCATAGATACACTCCCCTCCTCCCCGCAAGGAACTAAAACGAGGCACTCACACAAATACTAAAACCAAAAAAACTTCACTGAAGTAAATAGAACACTCAGACACACAGAGCATGCCTCTCTTGTGCCCTTTTGACTCACTGTGTCTACGATATTACCCCATGTCATTGTGCAGATTAACAGTTGTTTCTTCTTAATGGGGACTGATTTTCACCGTCAGTAAGGCATAGCTCATGTATTTTATGGTGATGGACACCAGGATTTCTTCCAGTTTGAGATGATTCTACACTGAGCTGTTATGAATTCTCCTGTGTAAGATTTTTTTGTTCATTTTGTTTTTTTTTATACAGGGTCTCATGTAGCCCAGACTGTTCTTGAACTTGTTAGTTTTACGCGGTGCAGTGTTATTCATTAAGCGGTTTAACATTCGAGAAAAGCCACGAGGCACAACAAAACCCACTGTAAGAGTTTATTAAGAGAAGGAACAGAGGGGAATGTGCTTAAGCCCATGGAAGATGGTGCTGGGAGAGAGAGGAAGAAGAGAAAGGGGGGGGAGTCTGTGACCTGATCCCCCACCACATGTACATATGGGCTGACATAGCTATACTACGCATGCGCATAGATGACGTGATCATACTGCATGCAAATTACGTGACCACGAAGTGCGTGGATTATGTAGGACATAAGGCCCCGGGATGACTAAGCCTCTTGCTTGGCTGCTGGACAGCACATGTGCAGTTATGTAGCTGGGGGAGTGGCCAGTGGCCAGGAATTCCGACAGAACGCACTCTGCAGTCAAGGATGACCTTGAACTCTGATGCTCCTGCATCAATACCAGCAAAGCATAGGAGTTTTAATTATTCTATTCTTGCCAATATTTGACGTTGGCAATCTTTTGAAAGTTTACCTATGTAGAGTCGTGGTTGGGCTGTGTCTAGACATAACTTGCATTTATCTGATGGCTACCGATGTTGAGCACCTTTGCCTGTTTTTGAAAATTTTAGATTTATTTTATGTGTGTGAATGTTTTGCTTGAATGTGTGTATGCTCACCACAAGTGTGCAGCGCCCTCGGAGGTGAGAGTCAGATCTCCTGGAAGTGTAGTTACAGGCCACTATAAGCTGCCACGTGGGTGCTGGGAATGGAACCTGGGTCCTCTGCAAGAACAAGGGCTCTCAACCATCGAGTCATCTCTCAAACCCTGCTGTGAATATTTTTACTGGCTATTTTGATATTCCTTCTGATCAGTATTGGATCCCCGGTTATTGGGTATCCTCTGCCGAAGCAATAAGCCAACCAAGCCGAATTAATAAGTCCAGGCTTAATAAGGAGAGCAGAGCAACTCCTGGGTGACTCTCGAAAAGGCAGGAGAGAGGATCACAGGGCAGGTGGTGACCAGGTCTTAAATACCCTGCAGTGTAGCAGGAATCTTAAAAGTTCTTATTAATAAAATCAAACCTGAGGCGAGTTATTGGGGTCCATGCTGGTAGATCAGAGAGACGGAACAAGCCACAGCTATCTCACCTCGCCGGATCCTCAGCTGGTCTTGTCTCCTCAGACTGGAGGCCTCTGAGTCCTCATCCAGAGTGGGTCTCAGCTGAACTGTGTTGCTCCGTAGCCTGAATCTTAACCAGGCCAAATTCTTAACCAGCCAAATGCTTCTAGTTTCTGGTCCTCACGCCTTATATATCTTTCTGCTTTCTACCACCACTCCCTGGGATTAAAGGCTGGCTTTCTGGGATTAAAGGCGTGTCACCATGCTTGGCTGTTTCCAATGTGGCCTTGAACTCACAGAGATCCAGAGGGATTTCTATCTCTGGAATGCTATATTAAAGGTGTGAGTGCCACCATTTTCTAGCCTTTGTATCTAGTGGCTGTCTGTTCTCTGACCCCAGATAAATTTATTAGAGTACACAATATTTTGGAGAACACAATACCACCACACTGCAGGCTTGGTCTTTAGCAGCCCCGGGGGAGGGGATGCTTGGCGGGCTTTCTTTGGGCTGTGTCTCGAGATTGCTGCTTGGCGTGCTGAGGGTGGGGTTTGGAATGGGGTCTGGAGCTGGAGATCCCCAACACCTTCTAAAAAACTGTCTTCAAGTCTTTGTGCATTTTTAACTCCGTCACCACTCATGTTTGAAGTGGGCGAGATTTCTTGGTGCTCTGTGGAGTTGGCAGAAGTTGCAGCCTGTGTAAGTACCAATACATTAAGGTATTGTGGGGGGTCCCAAACAGCTTGACCATACAATTGCTATGACAGGCTTAGAGGCCCAGACACAGCTTCTGTGACAGGCTTAATGGCAGGCAACACCCGGGGCCAGGAGAAGCCATGAGCTGACCCCACCCAGAGAGGGTCGGCGTTTAAGTGGAAATACCTGATATTCTAAACATTCCCAGCAATGCTAGACAAATGTCAGCCAATCAGAGTCCTGAACTGTGGAAATCTCCTGACCCCAACCTCTGCTATGATAAAAACCCCACCCTGACCGGGTTGGGGGTAGGGTGGGGGGAGTGGGGGTGGGTGGGGGGCTCTCTGCTCTCACAGCTGCGTCGGACAGAGAGTCCAAGTTCCCAGCTTGAAAATAAAGGCTCTTTGCTTTTACATATGGGATTTGGTCTCCGTGGTGGTCTTTTGGGGGTTCCCGAGATCTGGGCATAACAGTATTAATTTCATTGGGCAGAGAAAGCAACCAAAGTTTCTAGCACTTCCTGGAAATGGGAAGAAAATGATAAAGCCCAGTGTGTTCTGTCACAGGTTCCAATGACTGCCAGAGGCTGTTTTGTATATTGAAGGATTTTACCTTTGAGAGACAACTTCAGCAAATCCTTTTTACCTTGTTGATAATATCAATCACTCAGGGTTTTAAAAAGGGAACATTAAGCCGCTTTTCAGCTTAAAAATGGAATAAGATAAAATTATTTGTGAGGAGGCATGGCTCACCATACCTCTCAAACTTCTCACCCGCCCTACCCCCATGAGAAGGCGCTGGCATCTTTTAATCTGCTGGACCAGGTGGATCCAGCTCTTCTCTTCCTATTCCCCGGGGAGCAGCTTTAATTAGCCTGGTCACAAAGGCTGCCTGAGCCCATCTCCCCAACTCTGTGTGTAGCGATGTCATGCTGGTGGCCTGAAATTGTACCTGATGGGGCTACTTCTACTGCTAGACCCAGGACCTGCCACCAACTGCAGAGTCAGCTGCTAAACATTCACTAAGAGGGTTGTTTCTACATCACAGTCACTGCCAACTGACCAAACCCAATTTCCAGTCTCCTAGTCTCACGCACGACTTACGGCTAGCTGTGCTGGCTGAGGGAACACTAGGAAAGTGCGGGGCTAAGGGCTGCATCCCGAGAGAAATGCATCTCAGCAATGCTTGCAGATCTTCACTGCTCGGCCTGCCTGCTTCTCAGGGCTAAAACAAAAGGATAACTTCTTTCCCTGTGGTGGTATTCTAATTGTACTGAAATGTGATTTTGATTGTATGTTAATAAATAAAGTTGCCCGGGGGTCAGAGCTATTAGAGCCATAGCAAGAGCGTGGTGGTGGTGGTGGTGGTGGTGGTGGTGGTGGTGGTGGTGGCACACACCTTTAATCCCAGCACTTGGTAGAAGAGCCAGGTAGATCTCTGTGTGTTCAGGGATACAGCCAGCATTGGAGACATACGCCTTTAAGACCTGGTGGGCTGTACATACAGACAGTGATGAGGCAGTCACGTGTTTGGGTTTACAACCAATGAGAAGGCAGAACAAAAGACTATGAAAAGACTTACACACAGGAAATAGGTCTCTTTCGGGAAACTAGGAGCAAGGAGGAGGAAGGGTAAGATTTTAGCTCTGAGCTCTGACCTCTCGGCTTTCTCTTTTACATTGATTCTGTGTTTCTTATTTAATAAGACGGTTGGTTACATCTACATTTCCCCTTTAAAAATTCCTTTTTAGTTTTAACTTTGTGGTGTGTGTGTGTGTGTGTGTGTGTGTGTGTGTGTGTGTGTGTGTGTGTGTGTGTGTGTGTGTATTTGGATTTTTGCGCATAAGTGCAGGTGCTCAAGAAGGTCAGAAGAGGGCATTGGGTCCATTGGAGCTGAAATTACAGTCGGGAGTGACATAGGTACCGGGAAACATGCTTGAACTAGGGGCCTCTCTAAGGACAGTAAATGTTCCTAACCACTGAACCATCTATCCAGACTGCTGCTATCTGCCCCCGTCCCTCCCATTCCCATAATAGCCTTTTCCAGGGAGATGTAATACACACACACACACACACACACACACACACACACACACACACGCTGTCCCGCCAGTGGTCAACAGGTTCCAGAGAAGAGGTAAGGAGTAGTTGAGGGAAGGATGAGCCAGGCCATGGTGGTGAGAATCTTGCAGCCTGAATGCTTCTTTATTGATACAGAATTCCATAAGCAGGGATAGATTCATGTTCCAAAATATAGATCATATCGTTTTTTGTTTCCGGACATGTGTTTTAACTTTTTCTCTTGCACATCTGGGGTCGTAAGCTTAATCATCATTGATAAACTGACAGAACAGAGTTATCTTTTACAATAGTTTCCCCTCATGTTTAGCCATCATTGATAGAGTTGTCTTTTATAATCATTTTTGCTCATCAACCCCATAACCCAAATTTTAAGAATCTAGAGGCATATGATAGCCTGTTCTCAGGCTGGTAGCTCTTGTGGCTTCAAGGACCCTAGACAGAAAATTTTCAAGCTACTCTGGATAGATTGCCATGTCCTGAGCAGTGTATTATTAACTCTTAATGATCAGTGTGTCCAAGAAAAATCCTCAGGACAAAGCTTCTGCATTTATTATTCAAATTCTCACACAACACAGTGTTTATATTTTATATCTGTATATGATTTGTTTATATGTCTAATCCTGGCATTCTTTTGTTCCTTGGTCGTATGACATCACAGTGGCTCTACATGAGCTAACTTTTCTAAGAAAGGGAGGTCCTGACACCTCCTTCTTCTGTCATATTTCTATACCATTCTTTGCCCACCAATATAAGTCCCTGTGTGGGGCAGAGGTAACTCCAGCTAATCTAACTTTGTTGCTGTGTATGCCACATAATCGCCTGAGTGTATTGTAGGAAGAGACTTGCAATCTGATCTGTGGCCAACTCCTCTAGGCCACCAAATCTTGTTGGTTTTTTAAAGCTTACTTTGTTTTGATGATCTTGTTCCTGAGTAAGTACAGGGACAGATGTTTTTAAGAATATCTCAGGGCCTTATAAAGAGACCTCTGGCTTCTCTTATGTGTGTCACAACCTCCAAGGCATAAGGAAGACCTTCAAGTAGATAAAGATATCTCCCTAGAAGTGGGATGGATAGTGTGCTTAGGACTTTCCTGGGGAAGCTTAGAAGCAGTACTCTTGGGAGAAGGCATGAAGGATTCATAAGAAATTTTCTATCAATCTAATATCCCCAAGTTGTACAAATATTAAAAGCCCCCAACCATGTAACACATGAAGATCAAAAGTAAAAGTGGCATGGTGGCCATCATGTGGCTCTGCTGTGCGGGATCTTTGTCAAGCAGCTGTGCTGGCTTTAGGACTTTTGCTGTTCCTAACAGATATGGCCATGCCACATACACACACACACACACACACACACACACACACACACACACACACACACATCTAATTACCACAGATGGGGAGCCCATAGCAGACCGAAGTATGGTGAACTTCGTATGAAGTATGAAGTCTAACTTGGTGAACCAATGAGTTTTATCGTGTTCATTTACAATAGCAGAAATGACTCAAAAAACAGTTGCATCCAAGCCCACCCCACATGGGTGACAGCTCACAAAAGCTGAAAGTGTGGAGCATACCACACAGCCTTCAGGCAGCTCAACAGGTCGGAGTGTGCCCTTTCCAGGTGGCTCAGTTGATCTTTGTTTCTTCTGGACAGTTCAGCTGGTCTCTGCTTCTTTTGGGCTGCGTGGTTGGGCTCAGCTTCTTCCAATCCACTGGGTTTGTCTGAGAGTCTTTACAACTTGTTTTGTCTTGAGTGACTCTCAGTTGGCTTTCCTGTTTATGTACTGGGGTGGTGGTGGCGGGTAGTAAATCCTGTGAGTTTCAGGGACTTCCTGTAGCTGTTTTGAGTTGTTGAGTTGTTTACTTCCTGTTTTAATGTCTTAAGGAGCTTCCCTCTAGGATGGAGTGTTCCAATCATGGAGGAAACCGTCCCCGTCCCCGTCTCCCCCCATCCCTGCCCCCATCTGTTTTGGTTGTTTGGGAGCTCCATCTTAGGGCCCTATGTCTGAATCACTTCCCCAGCCCTTCTTTTCTGCTTCTTGTCTCTTTTATTTGGATACTGGACAAAATCCTACCCATGCTTTCCTGGCTACTCAGGGTGCTTCCCCTCTCTCCAGAGACCCTCCTCACAACGCCCATGCAGCTGCTTGCTGACTTCTATTCCTGAGGCTGCCTGTTTTCTTGGACAATTCAAAGGCATGCCTGCCTTTCTCCTTTTCATTCATTTCCCCCTTCTGTCAGCTACTGAGATTTCCAGTTTGCCTGCCCTGGGATTTTCTCTCGGTCTCTAATAAAATGGTCCTCAGGCTTTAAGAAGAAAAGGAGAGGGTATCTTAAAAGTTGGGTGTGTTGTGCATGCCGGGGATCCTAGCCCTCAGCAGGAGGAGGCAGGAGGGTTAAAAAGTTCAAGGTCATCTTCTTCTATGTAGTAAGTTTGGGGCCAACCTGGGATCCATGAGACCTTGTCTGAAACAACAACAGAAATAGTCTTGAAAAGAAGAACACGGAAGAGTGGGAAATGGAACGTATGTTCCACTACAAAGTATTAGAAACTCACTGTCTTGTGCAGAGTTGATTGATAAGTAGTCAACAAAACATGCAAAAGACAGTTTTACTAAATTGCCTTGTAGAGTCATTTGATAAAACCCCTGCCATTTAAAACTTGGTGAAGGGCACAGCAAACATGGCTCTGGCAGGCCTGACCCTTCTCCCCATTCCCTCTGCCTTGCTAAAAACCATGCCTAGGGGCCACATCTATTTCCTCTCTACCCAGAGGCAGTCCTTTGTCTGTGTCACAGTCCAAGTGTTACACTTCTCACGTCTTTCTTTGAATTCTTCTAATGCCTTATAATGAATCTCATTTATTATTTACCTTCTTACATTGGAGTTATCTATATCCATATATATATCTTTTTTTCCTAAAGTATTTTTCTCTCACTCTCTCTGTATATACATACACACACACACACACACACACACACACACACACACTTCTTTTTTCCTAAAATATTTATCTCCTTTTCTGCATTAAAAATAAATCACAGGGGGCTGGAGAGATGGCTCAGTGGTTAAGAGCACTGACTGGTCTTCCAGAGGGCCCGGGTTCAATTCCCAGTACCCACATGACAGCTTACAACTGTCTGTAACTCCTGTTCCAGGAGATTGGAAAAGAGGCTCTTAACTGAGGGATCAGATTGGTTGGTGGCCATGTAAATGGGGAATTATCTTGATTGGTGAATGATATAGGAGGTCCTAGGACACTGTGGGACCCTGGGAAGGTGATCATGCATTATATTAAAAAACAAAACAACAACAACAAAAAAAACCAACAAGCTGACCAGGAGCCAGAACTGCAAGCCAGTAAGTGGTGTTACTCCATGGTCTCTGGGAATACCCCTGCAGATGTGTCCAGAGTGGTTTCCATAGCGATTCTAAAGCCAACCGAGCCGACAGTGCAGATTAACCATCGCGGTCAAGGACCATGGCTTTCAGGTACTTTAGTGCAAACAATGGACTTGTCTCTCTTGCTTGCTCTCTCTCACACCACATGGAGAAAGATGGATGACGACAGACAGACACTAGATACTGATGTGTTTAAAAAAAATTGGACAACTGCTCTTTCTTCTGGACTTTCAAGTATCTCCCCTCAGCTGCACCCGGGCACTGATAATCGAATCAGTAGTTTTTTGGTTTGTTGCTTCTTGTCTTCATATCCAGTTCTCATTCTCTGCTGGTTGCGAATGGATATGAGCCCTTTATCCTTTGCTAGGTGGAACAGTTAGGCATTCTCAACAGAGGCCACTGGAGACATTACGGGAGGAAGTGGAGAGACGGTCTGTCATAGGTCCAGAGCGCCCCTGCCAACACTTGGGCTCTTTACCAGTCACAGGTATGCTGGGAGGAACCTTGAGGATAAAGCCCCGGGCTGCTATCACTGTCTGCAAAGGACCAGGTTTCCCAAGCACAGTGTACTTCCACCTGGGAGTCTCTGCAGTGTGTCTGTGGGACTTGGGGCAAGAAGAATTGACCCACACGTGGTGCCCACACAGCTTTCTGTGTTGGAATAAAAACTCGTCTTTCACCCACAGGTGTCTAGTGCTAGCACTCATCACACAATAACAGGTTAATCTATCAACGCAAGTAGAGCAAAGCAGATCTCAGACCCTGCTGTGGAACAATCCTTTTCTACACCCTGAATATGTATGACTCTCGTTGATTAATAGGAAGCTGACAGGCCAGGAGCTGGCCAGGAAGTTAGGCGGGAAAGCCAAACTGAGAATGATGGGAAGAAGGAGGGCAAAGTCAGAGGAGATGCCAGCCAGCTGCCCAGGAAGCAAGACATGCTAGAGGACAGGTAAAGCCATGAGGCATGTGGCAAAATGTAGATTAATACAAATGAGTTATTTTATTTTATTTTTTGGATTTTTTTGAGACTGGGTTTCTCTGTGTAGTTTTGGTGCCTGTCCTGGAACTCACTCTGTAGATCAGGCTGGCCTCAAACTCACAGAGATCCACCTGCCTCTGGCTCTCAGGTGCCTGCAGAAATGGGTTCATTTTAATGTAAGAGTTAGCTAGTAACAAGCCTGAGCTGTTGGCCAAACATTCACAATTAATATTAAGCCTCAGTGTGTTTATTTGAGAGTGGCTGTGGGACAGGAAAACTCCTCCCACCAGACCTTGGTAACCAATCAGTGTGTTGGAGCCCATCCTTTTGTGTGCCTTGTAGTCTCTGTAGCAAACAGCCCCTCTTCAGCTGTGGGCGTTAGAGGCCCGATTGGCTTCTCACTGCTACATCACAGAGGCACAGGTACTCCCTCAAATAACTCTACACTCTCCCTAGACTTGTACAGCAGCTGCCCCTTTTAAGTTATATGAAATTTCTACTAATAGATTCATGACTTCTTCCTCATGGCTCATCTCCTCATTTTCCTTCATTACCGCTCCACTCGGCGTCCCCTGTTCTTTGCTCTATTAATAGCAACAATGCTTCTCTGTACCCACAAGGCATGCCAGCCCGTCTAAAATGCCCTTCTTTTGTCCTTTTACTAGGGAAAGCATGAGCATGCGCATGCACGCGTGCGCGGACACACACACACACACACACACACACACACACACACACACAAACACACACTTGTGGGGGACGGACTGTTAATGTACACAAGAGGCTGAATTATAGCCTGTTACTACTCACAAAAGGTAAAAACTTAAAACAGTCTCTCAGACGTGGCAAGTCGACACATTACAGCATCTGACTTTGGCATGAAACATGTCCTTGTGATTAACCAGACAGCGTGAACTCACTTCCACACAACAATCTAAAATGGCCTTTAACACGCTCACACACCGGGTTTGTTTTAACACCTGGCTCTGCCGTTTGTCAGACTTTCTATACCACTAATTGGGAATAATCCTGGGTGCTCCAGAGAGCCATGGTAAAGGTGAAACGAGGTGGCACACATATGAGGTGCTCAGCACATACGCAAGCTAACGCAGACTCCCTGGGTTACAGAAAGCGAATGCCACGCGCACCTAAGATGATTAGAGAAAACGTGCATCTTAAAATTTGATTTCTTGTAGATGCCCCAGCAGCCAAACGCCTATCCTTCAACAACACTTTATTCACAAAAAGGAAATGCCAGACGGATTTGGGCAGAGAGCCGCTGTTTGTTTTCCTCAAAACGATATTTTCCCTGTATGAATTTTTTTAAAAATTTAGTTTTAAAACATTTAATTAAAATGTAATTACATTCTTCTCCTCCCTTCAACCCCTCCCATGTGCCTTTACCTGGCTCTCATACACACATACACACACACAAATAAATATGTAAGTGTATTTTGTTGAATCTGTATTTTTTTTTGTGGGGGGCTGATCACTTGGGGTTGGACACCCACTTATGGTTCTCATTTGGGGAAGACCGCTAATTCTCCCCGTCTCAGGAGCCACTCACTGCCTGCGGTGATTTCTTCGCCCACCCTGGCACATCATCCGGTGGTGTCATCCTCCAGGTTTGTTCAAGTAGCCGTGCTGTTGAGATTCCATGGCTGAAGCTTCCCTGGCTCATCTGGAACATACAGTCTTGCAACTGACTTCGGATCCTCTGGCTCTGACAGCCTCTCTGTCCCTCCTTTCACGACGTCCCTGAGCCCGAGGCGCACGGCTTGCGTTCTGGCTGCGTCAGTGTGGCCGGGCATCCCACAGTCTGGTGTTTTCTGTCTTTTGATCAATTGTGTCTTTCTGTGGTGATTTCCACTTGCTGCAAAAAGGGGCTTCTTGGATGAGGGTTGGGAGCTCCACTTCGCTGTGGGTATAAGGCTACGTATTTAGAATACAGTTAGGAATTATGCTGGTTTTGGAAAGTGGCGGTGGTAGGTTCTCCTCTGAGATCTATGACCTTTCTAGCTACAGGCGATTGTCTAGGTGTACAGTACCAGGCATGATTTCCCTCCTGTCGATCGGGCCTTAAATCTAATTGGACAGTGTTGGTTACTGCCAAGATATAGTGCCACAGTTGCCCTTGAGGGCTATGTTGCCATGCGTGACGATCATTGTGGTGGTTCATGGTGTCAAAGCTGGGTAGGATTTTGAGTGCTCTCCTCTCGTGGCAGCTTGCATAGCATCTTCTGGTTATTTTGGAGGCTGGCCCTCATGGAGGAGGCCTTTGGGTCAGATTAGCTTAATTCCTCCAGTGTCTGAAGCATGGGGTGTCTTCAGTAATGGGGATTTACCTTCAACTTCTGAGAGGCAACCAAAGGCAGCAGCAATAGCCTGTACTCTTTGGGGAGTCTCTTGGACTCCCCCGTCAACATCTTGAAAGGAGGTTTTTTTCATGCCTGGTTCTGAGGTTTTTGTTAGCTACTCTATGGGTCTTACAGGGAATGTTATGACCCCGACTGGCATAATTTCCTTTAGCTTATGTACATATGTGTATATTTTATGTAATTTTAGGTAACTATAAAATAATATGATTCCTTAGAGACTTTTCAAGCATCCTTAGTCTTATTTACCTCCTCTCCCTCCTTCTCCATTTGTATTGGCCCTCGTGATTAATTTTGTACAGGGTCTCATGTAGCCTAGGCTGGCCTCCCCTTCTTTACATAGCAAAGGATGACCCTGACTTTCTGATCCTCTGCCTCTACCTCCCAAGTGCTGGAATTACCGGTGTGGTTCACTATATTCTGTTCCCGTGGTGGTGGTAGGGTTCCAGCCCAGGGCTTCATACTTGCTAGGCAAACGCTCTACCCACTGAGCTACATGGTCAGATCCAGAGTCCTGAGGTCTAATCTTGTGCTAGGCATTTTTCTCTAACTTGGGTCTTCGAAAAGGACTTGTGTAAATATTTATTCACTCGGAACTTTGTCGTACTGCAGATTTAGAAATATGAATTTTAAACATATTCCGATAGTACTTGCTGCTTTTTATTATAGACCTTCACTGATAGACCACTTGACTCTCGGAGACTGTTTTCTTTCTCTGTAGTCTCATTGGCTTCAGTTTTGATCTGTCTGTCTCAGCCTCTCACGTGCTGGGATTACAGGCGTGTACCACCAAGCCCAACTCTTTAGCTCGGCTTTTAAAGCACACTGTCATGGATGGAAAAGAGAATAGTGAACTAAATAATCAACTACACAGAATCGTGAGTCAGTGTGATTTGTGTGTCTTCACAGTGAGGATCCATGTTCCCGGGGCTGGCCCTCACCTTAGGGGTTGTAAGGCTTAGAGGTTGTGGTTTCATTTTACTGTGGCCGCCTCACCCCGGGCATGCCCTACATTCCCCTTCTCTATCCTGTTTCCTGGGAGGTCAACCAAACCAAAGAGCAAGTTTGTAAGCATGGCAGACAATCTCGGGCAAAGCAGCTCAGTGCCTTGCCCACCATTCTAGGTTCTTCTGTCATTTAGATTTTTCTCTTCCTAATCCTCAATGTTCTGACTTCCCTTTGATGTTTTAAAGAAAACATATTTCATATTTTTCAGATACTTTGATTTGTTTTGTTTTTTGAGACAGGTTTTTCTGTAAAACAGCCCTGGCTGTTCTAGAACTTACTCTGTAGACCAGGCTGGCCTTGAACTCAGAGCTGTACCTGCCTCTGCCTCCTGAGTGCTGGGATTGAAGGTGTGTACCACCAGTGCCCACCTATTTTTGTTATTTTGAGTAGGACGATTGATCTAATAATTTCCTAAGTCTTATCCCACACTAGTGTCTGCTGTGAGTTCTTCCTATTTTTGAATCTTGTGTTTTACTTTTAGACTGTGACAAATACCTTCTTTTTTTTTTTAAACAAATTGAATCCTGCTTTAATTGAAGTGTGTAGAATGTATTAAAATCCTACAGAAGCATTACTGAGAATCTTCTGGAAAACAGGGATCATGCAATCCCTCTGGAGAGACAGATGAGAGTAATTCATAGCTCACCAACACCTCCCTGCATTCCCAGACTACCCAGATCTCTTCACAATCTCATTCCAGATGCTTCTTCAGTTCTAAATCTGATTTCAGTAAAAAACATAGGGCTGCCATGTTTGATATTATTATGGCCTTAAGAAATTAAAAAGCTATTAAGTACCTGAATTCTTAAAACATAAATAACCTTAGCAAGAAATCCAAGTGACCCTAGAAGTCACTTTGGTAGAAGTGGGAAATGGATTGAATTATCCTGGATATAATTTCATTAAGGCTTCAAACTTTCCAGGAGAGATTATCACAATTATACCATTTTATAACCTAAGTTAAGAAAAGGTTTACTACCCAAATCAACGAGTCTGGGCCCAAAGAAAGCTTATTTCTAAAAGCTCTCTCCTGCATAATAGCATACGTTCACTCTACCTGTATTCTCTCCTCAACGTCAAAACTATCAACCTGACTTCTTCAGGAGGAATGGGCAATCCAAGTTAATAGGAGAGGCCCAAGAGGAAAACGCTGAAAAATCTGAGCGTACACAAACAAGGCTGATGGGAAGACAAACAACAGTGGCGTCTAGTTCATTCTAAAACCCAAGACTGGAGGTCTTTTTCTCTAATGTTCTTTCTCCAGGTACTGGAGAGCAGAGTGTGGACAAGTCTGAGGAGCAAGGGAGTTGGCCAGCTGTCAAGGCGAGAAGAGGTAGAGGCCTGGTGATTAATGAGTAAGTGCTTGCCTAGCCAGCTCCTCTGTCTTGACTGTGATCAGCCAATGTAGATGCGATGGAAATCATTGGCACCAAAAGCAGCATTACATTTGGGACACTTGCGCTGGCGGGTGTCATAGCGAGTCTTCACGCACTCAAAGCAGAAAACATGGAAACACTTGGTCAGCACTGCATCCTTTTCCCCCCGCATGTTACAGCAGGGGCAGGTCAGCCGTGCCTTGTAGTCCTTGATCTCCTCCATCAGAATCTCATCACTCTTGGGCACATTGTCTGGTTTCTTGGTGGTCTCCAGCTTCCTTCGAAGCCTAGATATGTCCTCCTGTGCTCTTTTGAAATTGAACAAGTCCTTTTCTTTGGTGACACTGTTCTCCACGATTTCATCCTGAAAGTCATGCAGCTTCTTCTGAGCCAGCTCTAGCTGTGCCTTGAGGTCGTCTGCAAGCTGGGCTGCCTCCATGGCCTTACGCTTATTCATCTCCAAGGCCTGAGTCCTAAGGCCTAGCTCCTTCTCCCCGGTGCCAATATTACTCTGAAGCAGGTGCTTCTTCTCTTCCAGTTTCCTTACCACCTGTAACTGGGCATCCACCTGCATCTTCAGTGTCAACACCTGGTCAGCCAACTCCTCCTTTTCCTCTTTAAGCAACTTATGGATCTGACTGGACTTGATTCGCTCTGACATTAGCTTGAAGTTGGCATCGTCCTTCTCCCGCAACTGCTGCATCAAACGGATGTTCTGCTCCTGCACGTCCTCAAAGGCCTGTCCTGTGACATCCATCTCAGAGAGGAGTGCTTCTTCCTCCTGCTTGGCCATGGCTAGCTTCTTCTGTAGGTATTCAATCTGCTCCTCCACTGCCCGGATCTTCCTCAAGGCATCCTCATCAGCCATTTTCTTGTTCTCTTTCTTCTCTTTATCCTCCAAATCCTTGAGTCTTTGCCTAAGATCCTCCAACTCAGCCTTTGACTTCTTCTCAGCTGCACTTTGTCTCTCTGCTCCTTGGGGGCAGAGCGATACATATCTAGCAGCAGTTTCATCTCCTTCTGGCTCTCTTGTGCTTTCTTGAGTTCAATCTTCAGCTGCTTGATAACATCTGCTTCTTTTTTCCTCCCATCTTCATGCTTCCCTTTTTCTTTATCCTTAGCAGAATCTCTCTCTTTTTCTGACTCTTTCAGTTTCTGTTTCTCTCGTTCTCTCTCCTTTTCCTTTTCTCGTTCTCGTTCTCGCGCTCTTTCTTTCTCCCTCCTTTCCCGTTCTCTCTCTTCTTCATCTCGTTTGGACTTAACTTCACTGGCCTCCTCCTGAGATGCCTTTGATGCTGAAGGATGAGTGGACAGGTCCTCAGACTCTTGCTTTAGCTCTGTGGGTTCATCCTTGGGGTCCTCAGTACTAGACCGAGACTGCAGGAGGGCACTGCCACTGCGCAGCCGCGTCTTGTTCGGGTCGGACTGTGCCTCTCTCTCAGTTTCCGCTTATACCTCAGGCCCTCCCCCTTCAGCTGGTGGTTGTGATTCTGGAGGCTGCTAATGAGATGCCGCATCTCCCGGTTTATGGGACCTGCTTGTTCGTTGGCAGCAAGGGTTTGCTCAAACTCTATCCTCAGCATTTCATACTCTTTGCGGACCTGGGCCAAGGTATCCTCCAGCTGGATTACTTCAGTTCTCAGCTTCTTATGCAGACTAACCTCATCTCGCTCAATGAGCTCGACCTGGCGTTGGTGAGTTCCCCGGGTGCCATGAAGCAGAGTCCGAGCCTCATCCAAGTGGGCTTTCAACTGTAGACTCTCATTGTACAGGACAGAGAACTGTGGCTGCATGCAGCGATATTCCGGGGTTTCCTTAACCACTTCCTCCACCGCACTCCGAAACTCCACCTTCAACTTTTCATTCTGTGCAGTGACCTCTTCAAAGTCTTGGCGAAGTTTCTCCAGCTCACAGTGTCGGGTCTGAGCTAACTCTTTGTTCTCCTCAAGCTCTGCATTCATTTCCTCAAACTTCCGGGCATTGATGGTGAGTGTTCCTCCATAGAGACTGCTCCCCGCTCCATATACCTTATAGCCTTTTGAATTCACCCGTTCTAAGACTTCAGCCCAATGTCGGTTGAGCCGCTGTTCTCTCTTTCGGATTTTGTCAATGTCCCACTGCAGGTCATCAATCATGGACTCCAAGACAGACACTCTTGACTCAGCTGTCTCACAGAAC
This sequence comes from Peromyscus maniculatus bairdii, assembly GCF_049852395.1. Lineage (NCBI taxonomy): Eukaryota > Metazoa > Chordata > Mammalia > Rodentia > Cricetidae > Peromyscus > Peromyscus maniculatus. The sequence goes on along the minus strand of NC_134861.1, from coordinate 60,609,893 downwards.
TCCTGAGACATGGTGTGATGCTTCTCCTGAAGGAGGTCTGTCAGCTCCTGGAGCCTCACATTCTCTTGCGCAAGGAAAGAGTTCAGATCCTGCACTGCTTCCTCTACTATCAGGTTATCTCCGCTGTTCAGTCTCCGAGACAAGAGCTCCACCTTTTCTTGTAATTTATCATACACAGTCACAATCTGGGACACAGCACGGCGGGAGGACTCCACGCGCTCCCGAAGCTGTGACTCCATCTCTTCACTGGAACTCGCTCACGGTCATCTTGGCGCTCCTGATGGCTATCAGAGTCAGGCTCTGGTTCTGGGACAACCAGGGCTTTCCTTTCTGTGAGGAGGTCTCCCAAACCTTGGTCCAGATCATAACGTTTGAGGATGATACGGATGTTTTCATCGAACTGGCTCCAGTACTGGTTTACAGTCAACAGTGAGGCATCGTCCGTAGCCTGGCGTCGCTCCAGTTTTTCAATGTGTTCCCGAAGTTCATCTTCAATGGCCTGTCTCTGATCTAGCATTTCTGCTAGCTTACGATTTTTAGATGGCAGTGTTCGAATGTCTAACTCCTCCGTTGAAGAGACACCCCCGAGCTTAATTGTTTCCACTGTGGTTCCTGGATCTTCAACAGCTGCCTTTTCCTCTGGAGGCACAGATGTGCCTGGCTCTCCAGCAGCTCTTTTATTTCCAATCCCCGACATCTCGGCATAAGCTGGGAGTCACTTTCCGGACTCCGGTTCCGAGGCTCCAAGGAGGCGGAATGGATGCTAGAGTCCTTTGGCGAGAAATCCGGCCATCACGAAACTACACCCGGCTGGCTTCCGATTCAAGCTCCAGGACAAGGCGGCATCGATGGCAAGCAACAATCGGACCTCGCCTGGGCTCCCGCTGCTCACGCCGCGGGGTGCGCGGCTCCCAGCGGTTATTCACATAGGCCGGTGTGGGAATCCCATCCCTCACTTCAGACCTGCGGTGAAGGGGAATCGACAAATACCTTCTTAGGGAGCTTTTTATAAATGTGTCCTCCTTATGTATGTAAAAAAAATGCTGTTACTCAGGAACCCCGTGTTGTACAGGTGGTCCAGATGCTGAGTTCATGAGCTGCAATGAATGTGCCAGGCCTGGAAGACAGTGTTCCTCAACACTGCCTCTGGCTCGTGCATTATTATTTTTTAATGTATGTACATATGTATTTATTGTGTGTGCATGCATACATGCACATATGCATGCCCCTGTGCACATGTAGAGGTGAGAGGTCAAATTCTGGGAGCTGGTCTTTCCCTTCCACATTGTGGGTCCTGGGGATCAAACTCAGGTCCTCAGGCTTGGCGACAAGCCCCTTTACCTGCTAAGCCAGCTGGCCATCCCCCTATTACACCCTTCAGGTTCCCTCTTCTGCAATGTCCCCTGAGCCTTGGAAGGGTGCTACTAACATCCTGTTTAGGACTGAGCATCCAACAGTGGCTTGTTTTCAGTTACGAGTCTCTGCAGTAACCACTGTCCACTGCAAAAGGAAGCTTCTCTGGCCAAAGGCGAGCAAGCGAGCGAGAGAACGCAGCACCGATCTGTGAGTGTACAAATTTGCAGAAGGCAGTAGTATATGACAGGCACAATACCACTTAGTGAAATAACAGTAGATTTCTCACCAGGGCTTAAGACATCCCCGCCACTGGCTTCTGAGGAGGTTTATGGTACCCGGCACGGATTCCCTTTCCTGGAGCGGTCTTGAAATCCGACCAGAGAAGAGGCTGTCAGCTATGTCGTGGTCACCATTGCTCTCGCAGACACATCTTTCTTACCTGGCCTGTTAGTGATGTGGCATGCAGGGTCCACAGCTGGATTAAGATGGTGACTTTTCTCCCCCAGCTGCCCGCACAGCACCTTTCACACCGTGGAAGCTAGTCAGCGGGCGGGAGGGAGCTTCCAGCTCAGCCCCAGCCTGGTTTCCCCATGTCCTGTAATGACTAGTTATTATTTCGACCCTTCCATATTCCATGTGTGACCTTCCCACCACCCAGTAGTGAGTGAAATGTCCATACACTGGAACCTTTGTGAGGAAAGAAAGCAGACCTCTGTTACTATTCCTGTTGAAAGGGGTTCATCTGACACCTTTTGTTTGTTTGTTTGTGTTTGAGACAGGGTCTCTCTGTGTACCAGCTCTGGTTATCACACTGGTTAGTTATCACACTGGTTAGTTATCACACTGGTTAGTTATCAACTTGGTTAGTTATCACACTGCCTTGGGTGTGAGTCAACCCAAACATCAAACCTCCTTCATATTTATGTTCATACAAAGTGAGTGAGAGCTTATTATGAGAAGGCACTAGGGACACATGCTAAATATAAATATATTTAAATATAAATATACAAATACGTGCTAAATAAAAATAAATATAAAACATACTCCTGTAAACTCTGAAGGAACTAACGTGGTCTTCTCCTTTGCTTTAGGATCTATTTGTGTATAAAACGTTAGCCCCTAGCTTTTTGCTCAGTCTGTCTTAGTTAACGCTTCTGTTGTTGTGATGAGAATCATGACTGAAAAGCAAGTTGGGGAGGAAAGGGTTTATTAGGTTTACACTTCAGCATGGCTGTTCATCACTGAAGGAAGTCGGGACAGGAACTCAAACAGGGCAGGATCCTGGAGGCAGGAGCTGATGCAGAGGCCATGGGGCGGGAGGGGCGGGGGAGCAGGGAGGGGGGAGGGGGGAGGGGGGAGCTGTTTACTGGCTTGCTTCCCCTGGCTTGCTCAGCCCACCTTCTTACAGAACCCAGGACCAGCAGCCCAGGGATGACATCACCCACCATGGGCCGGGCCCTCCCCCACTGGTCACCAAATGAGAAGATGCCTTACAGCTGATCTCGAGGAGGCATTTCCTCAGCTGAGGCTCCTTCCCCCATGACTCTAGCGTGTGTCACGCTGACACACAAACCCAGCAGCACAGAGTCCTACTGACTGGAGAGTTTCTGAGGCAAAGGGTCTCTGTGGGATGAATTCCTCCCCTGTATCCTCCGTAGCTTTGCCACCGAGTTTCTGACACTGAATCGCGTAAGTAGGTCAGCCTCGCCAAACCTGTTATCCGGCGTTTTTCTCCCTGACACTCTCGCACGGCACAGCTATTCTTGTCGCTGCCCAGAGACAGCTCTCTCTCTCTCTGCAGGGCAGCTTCTCCCTAACCTCATCACTCCGGCTGCCCCGGAGCAAGGACGTGGGGTCCACCAACCCGACTCCATCCACACCGTTGCTGAACTCAGCTCATCATATAGTTACAAAACCGTGTAACCTTAAAGAGAGCCATTTACAAATTTTAGTTGAGGTCTTAATTTCAAACAGTTCCTTAGTTGAATCACACACACCCCACCCCAGAGACAGGGTTTCTCTGTGTAGCCTTGGCTGTCCTGGAACTTGCTCTGTAGACCAGGCTACCCTTGAACACAGAGTTCCAGCTGCCTCTGCCTCTGGCTCTTAGTTGAATTTTTTTTTAAGATTTATTTATTTATTTATTATGTATACATATGTATTATGTGTTCTGCCTGTATGTATGCCTGCAGGCCAGAAGAAGGCACCAGATCTCATTACAGATGGTTGTGAGCCACCATGTGGTTGCTGGGAATTGAACTCAGGACCTCTGGAAGAGCAGCAGCCAGTGCTCTTAACCTCTGAGCCATCTCTCCGGCCCCTTAGTTGAATTCTTAATGCCACCTTTTTCACTGTCTTAAAAAGTGGCATTTAGCAGCTGGAGATGGCACAGTTGGTACAGTGCTTGCTATGTAAGCATGAGGACCTGAGTTCGAATCCCCAGGACCTACAAGAAAAGCCAGGCACAGCAGCCAGCTGAGAAGGAGGTGGAGGCAGGAGGGTCCCCAGAGCTTGCTGGCCAGACAATCTAGACAAATGGCTGAGCTCAAGGTTCAGTGAAAGACGACTATGGAGAATGATTGAGGAAGACA